>NC_052399.1:26677298-27277298 GCF_009389715.1 Phoenix dactylifera
GGCTGGGACCAGTAGCCCTCCCAGACCCCGTGTCCGAGCAGGACGCATCCGATCTTCACAATTTAATCGACGCCCACACGTTTCAAACTCGGAACCGCTTGGTTGAAAGTAAGGCTCCGTTCCACTGGGCTACCACCTCAGTGGCGAAGCGCACCACATTAGATAGTCATGCATTCCTATTCCCATTAGCACCTCACTCGTCCTATCAAACAGTTATAATGATGTTATTATGATAATTTATTATTTATATATTACAAAAGTATTATTTTCTTTGTTATTAATATTATACAAGAATAATATCTGCACAATACATAGAAAAATAATGAAAATCAAAATATAATTTGATGATAAAAATAATAAAATTAAAAAAATAAAATTAAAAATATTATAAATAAAATATATTTAATAATTACTAATAATGTTACTATTAACATCTCACAAACAAAAAATATTAGATATATAAACTTTAATGTAAGAACTTATATTAGTATGAATATATAACGATTCATAAAAAATGTAAATATTGAATATTAAATATAAATATTAATATAAGATATTAAATATCTTTATTAAATAAGTATTAAAAATAAGAAAAACGTTTTATTTATCTTGTATATCAAAATATTAATATAAGTGTTGATGGTGTTTTGGTTCTCTCTTATTTATGCTGAAATATGGGCATCTACAAGCAGTTCATAGTTGATGGTGCAGTCATAGAAAATGGTAACTGAAATTCTGAAAAACTTAACTCATGCTTCATTATGAGTTACCAAGACCTTATTGCTGCTTGATACCTGCTGCTGAAGACCTGCCATGGTTGACTGCTGCGTCTCTGGGAGCGCAGAGAATAACATGGCAAAGACCCTGCAGCATCCCCCATGCTGTTGAGACTTCCTCCCCACTACTGGAGATCTCTGGATGGGAGTTGATGGTTGACCGGTCGGTATCTTTGTTTGTTTAATCTGCTGATCCTTCTGCTGGATGCTCATAGTTTCTGCTTAACTTTGTGTACAGAAACAATGAATTGAAGAAAAGGGAAGAGGGAGAAACTAGTGGTAAGGGCGTCTTTTATACTGATTTCTTCCTCGGCATTGTTCTATGAGGAGCACTGGATATTGTTGCTTAGTGATGGGAACTGATGAATTCGGCGATTTGTTCGAGGTTATTTAGAGGATAAAGATGGTATTATTTATATATTTTTATTTTATATGAGAAATGATAGAATATCTGATCAGCTTTAAGCAGTATCTGGAGGGACTGGCGGTGTTTTTTATGGAGATGCTTCTAATTAATCCTCCGGTGAAGAAGCCGAATGATGACACTGCTAATGTAGACGGCTCCTAGCTTGGATTACTCATGCTAAAGCTGGAGCATTTGTCCCTACTAAGAATGTTGCCTCTGTCTTTATTGAAGTCTTACCGGGTTGGGTTGGACTGGTGGAGGCCTAGATTCAGCCCACCATTGAAAGCAGGCCCAGACCTGGCCTCCGATAGGCTTCTATTGGCCCACTTAAGCCTAGGGCGGATGGAACCTAATCATGTTTTAGAACTCTAGGTGGTTGTTTGCCCATGGGCCTAAAATCTGAGTTCCAATTCGATCATTGACATTTTTGGATTGGGCTATTGGGACTGCAGGTTCTTTGATGCCTCTGTAGGTGATCAGGCTTCTTTTGTTTCTGGTTGAATGGAATTGCCCATGTCTATCCAAGTCATGGCCGAGTGACTCCTAACATTTTAATAATTACCTTACCTCGTTTCGCACATAAGAAAATTACTTATCTGGGGCTAATGAATGGAGCAACAGTAAAATACTACTTTGTTGAGTGACTTTTATGAATGAAGCAACAACCAAATGCTACAATGTCTTACTTACCTGCTAAAAGTAATTTTGTGCATGTAATGCACATGACTAATTTTATGACTAATTTTTCAGTCAAGAGAAAGAAGAATATATGGGTGAGTCATAATCTTATCAACGAATAAATTTTGCTTAGAATCTGGTATGCAGATGGCTGAGTGAGGGATAATGATGGATGACTGCAATCGGATTAATCAGTCGAAGAAGTTATTAAGGCAAGGCTTATGTCATGCGCGTATCTTCAACCATTTTATACAAGACATAATTATCAATGCAAGAATTGTATGACATAGCATCAAAGATCTGTTGTTACTCAGTAAAGTGGTCTTTTGATGGCTTAGGATGATATGTGAAAAATGTGAAGGAGCCTGCTAGCCTGTTGGCTTATCTTCAAACTTCTACTGTTGCTTATCGTAGAGGCAGAAGGTTTTTTTCCTTTTTGTCTTTTAAGGGAATAGACTGGGGCTCAAATCGATTAATAGAATGAAGATTACATCCTCCCAAAAGAGAGAATAAAAGGGAAGAAGAAGTTTCATCACAAGGGTGAAAGTTGGATTATATAAAGGTGAAATAGGGTTTGCTTTAGTGGTCATGCCCCTTTTCTTTAGTAACTTGATGTTTTATGTTTGATTTCCTGGATGGTGCATCTCGAAAGATATTGATTTAAATAATTGTAATACAGGTGGGTCTCCTTTCTTTTCTCTGGACAAGAGTTAGTTTATATAAAATGTTATTCAAAATTTATGGTCTTAACTTTTCCCTTAATCTTACTTTATTTAGAAAGAATTGCGTAGTAGGATATCATGTATATCTTAAAGTCCATCTAACATATTTTATGAAATGACCCTCATATGAAGCAGAAGTATGCTCTCAATGTGCTAGCTATTTGATGTTGATTAAGAAAGTTAACTGAAAATCTAGTGCATGACCGAGAGCAGACCCACGACTGGCGCTTATTTAAAGCACGACTCCAAAGAAGAGGCCCTACTTGAAGAGTGATTTTCAACTAAAGCTGCGGCTAAACAAGGACAGATTACGGTAGGCCCAATTATAGCTATCCCGGTCAACGAGACCTAAACAACCAGAGCAAGGAATTTTTCCCATCACCGTCTCCTTCACAGCCCACTTCCTCTATTCCCGCCACTCACTACTTTGCTGCCTGGGGAATTTGACCATCATAAAATTTTAATTAGTGCAAAAAAAATTGTGACCTATGCTCAGCCTAATTCGAGATTGGCTTTAATTTAATCATAATCGTTATTTTCAAATAGAATACGACCTTTAAAATCCAAGTTGGGACAATGCTCTAACCCATACTCGATTTATTTAAAATTTGGATTAGAAAATTTTATCCATATATCTCATTCTAATAAAGAATTTCTTGATCCACACCTGACCAAATAAAATTGGGTCTGGTCGTGCTTTTTTTTTTTTTTTGTTGGTAAGAGTCATGTCAACTGTAAGCTACAACATTATCTTAAGAAGTATGCGATGCACAAAATGGAAGATGGATGTTGAGATGTTGTTTGCTGATGCGATCTGGAAGGATTGCCCGCTGAGTGTGGTAATATTATGCTCAACATTCTTGTATCTTCTTCTATCGTCGGGGGAGCAACTTTCGGGCATGCAATTGATGTTTTGGAGAAGATGCCAGAATATGGTCGAATGCCAAGTTCATATATATCGATTTGAGGGAACTGGGGGAGAGGTTGGTTGAGGCAATCAAATTCTTGAACAATATGGCATTCTTTGGGTGTAATCCAAAATGTTAGAAACCATAATATTATCTTGAAAAGTAAGTATAACAGAAGCCAGAAGGCAGTTGATGCACGCCGCACGCCGAGACCCAAATTATCTGCAGGGGTTATTAGGGCAACTTTTCTAAAATTTTTACATAGGGCAGCTTGTCTCTCCCTCTCGAACTCGAACTTACCAGTTTTACCGTCCATCAAAATCCCATTGATGTGGGGAAAAAGGAAAAATAAATTAATCACGTAATTATATTTTATTATTGGTCATTTGTGATTAATTTCCTATTCTCTTGACTTAATCTTCTTTTTACTTTTTATCATATATTTTATTTTCCTTTTTCTAATGCTTTTTCCCTCTATTCCAAATACGTGCGTCCGGTTCGTGCTTGCAAACTGCTAGTCAAATCAGTCAGACAGTTGGCTTCCCGGATTATGTTCTGCACTCTAAAAAGCTGAAGAGAGGTAACCAACTGAAATGTTTTATTCAACAGGGTTATGGAAAACCCGAGAGACTTCAAACTTAAACTTTGCACTTAGTAGTCGAGCCTATAGAGTCTCCAGGTGAAGCTCTGGATTCGCTGCCAATCTAACGACATGTAGTCCGCGCGTCGTCACTTAGGTTGTCCTGCATCTCATGTAGTCCATAAATGGGTATAAGTCGGATTTTTCTTCTAGGCAATGGGTATAAAATAGTTTGGCGAGAACAAGATGTGAGAGAGAGAGAGGTACGGAGAGAGAGAGAGAGAGAGAGAGAGAGAGAGAGAGAGAGAGAGAGAGAAAGAGATAGAACCTGGTCGTTTGTAAGGCCAGCGTCGCATGCCATGTTTTCGACACAGCTTTTTAAACGTTGTTACTGACAAGTTGAGCTTTCGTGCAGCGCGATCTCTGGGGAAGTCGGTATACTGTTCTAGCTCTTCCCTAGTCATATTCTTCGTCCGCTCCCTCTGCAAAGAAAATCACACAACAACGGACGGTAAAAGTTAGGAAGAAGGTTGCCCAAACTCAGATTACTCACTATAATAAATAATAAATCGCTCGAACATGTGGCATTGTAGCGTGCCATCCTGATATAAAACTCGGGCATACGAGTTACTGAAGCATTGCTCTAAGATAGCTATTCATCTTCCGAGCGAGATTTTCAAGCGTCCAGTGACCTATTTTAGTTAGACTAGTATTTTAATATTTTTGTTTGGTACGTAAATGCCAAGTGCATAGATTGCATCTGATAATTGAGTACCTGGGCTGCGAGTCCAGTCTTCCTGGAACCGGTGAGACCACCCCTCCCTTCAGTTCCAGTAACATAACCTGAACTAAGTTGTGATGATCCGCCTATAATCATCAAGACAATTAGAAAAAAAAATAAAGGGATAACCGGAGAAAACAGTTGACCAATTGACTCCTTATGGAAATCACAGTCCCCATGATAAAACTACCATTGTTTTAAAACTAGCCTCATGAGGCGTACCCAATTCTCATGTATATTATTTATTTATTTATTCGTTCATTCATATATATATATATATATATATATATATATATATATATATATATATATATATATATATATATATATATTTATTTATTTTTTTTCTTTTTTTCTTTCTTTTCTTTTCTTTTCTTTTCTCTTCTTTTCTTTTCTTTTCTTTTTTTTCTTTTCTTTTTTCTTCTCTTCTTCCCGATGCCTCTTCTTCTTTCTTCTTTCTTCTCCTCCCTCCTTCTCCTCCCACGAGGTTGGCGGCGCCGGAAGAGTGCCGAGGCCGGCGGTGGCTCGGCGACGTGGCCGGTGGAGCGCGGCCGAGATCCTTTCTTCTCCGGATTCTCTCTCAGGCGGCGACGGTGGGGAAGAAGCACGGGTGGAGGTCGAGGGCAAGGGGGGCGGCGGCGGAGACGGCGGCGGAGAGGGAGTCGCACTTAGCCTGGAGATCGGAGCCGATGATGCAGAAACGGAACGGGCACACGCGGACCTTACGGGATGGCTTGGAAGGAATATGATTCAAAACAGGGAAAGAAACAAAGGGGAGATGAAGATGAAGGAGGTGAAGGGCATTATGGTCTTTTTATGAAAATTTATTATGCATTGGAAATGGATATGGACCGGTTGTTAAAGTTATGTTCAGGGGATTAAACATTACAGTCCGGTCAAAGAATGGACCGGACATTAGTTTCCCCAAATAAGTTAGTTTCCCCTAAATAAAAGTACCCTTTCTTTTGTATCTTACCAAAATCTGTCTCCGGAAGCAAGTCAGATTCTCCGATCAGCGACTTGGTATTGTCGACTGTCCGGGACGGCTCGTTCTCTTGCACTGGAGCAGCTGCTTGATATGAAGTAAGGCCAAAATCGTTGTTGGGGACTGGTGGTGGAGGTGGTGGAAATGATTCATATTCCCAGAGGAATGATGACCAAGACGTTATTAGTGGATCAAGGGGAGGCTCAGGGGAGTTAAGGTGGCGGTGTGTATCACCATGATCCGGATCGTAGTGCTCTGAGTTGTCCATGGTTTGGACCATTCAGGATGAGTTGAGTCGGCCATTAGTGGAGATGGGGATGATATATATAGGAAGCCAGAAGGGTGGGGGAGGAGGATTTTGGCGGGCTTCGTCCAAGTTGCGCTCATTCAAAGTTGCGCCCGGACCTCATTAAAGAATGAGGCATCGTTTTACGTCGGTGGTAATAAATTATGCATCGCATCCACACGTCCCATGTGAAGCAAAAGTAATATTAAAAACAGAATTTATCAATATGTTATCAATTTTATTCTTTTTACCAATTTTTAATTAATTTTCAACATAAAAATTATGAATTCGGCCAATCCTCATCTCTAGATAAGAAAATTATTAGATTTAAGTAGATTAAGAGGTAACACCTATACTTAAACTGGTGCAATTATATGAGATAGGATGGCAAAGCAACCGGGCCGCCGGTTGACGCGTTCAAATTTGTGCACTTATTTTTTAAAAAAAAATAATTAAGAGACAAATGCGGTGTAAACAGAGCTGCCGACTACAGGAGACTTTTTTTTTTGGCGAGAGTTACGGCTATGCCCTCCTGCCCTATCCTGCTAATAGCCCATCTCAATGGACGGGCGGAATTAGATGCCCCATCCACCTCCGTCCCACTTTGACGTCGGCATGTAAATGAAAATTAGCGTATTGGCAATTTCTTTTTTAATTAAAGTCCAAAATATTAATAAATTTTTAAATTATTTTTTATATAAAAAATAATAAGCTCTAAAAGTTATTCGATTTAAAGAAGAAAAAAAGCATCTCAATTGATCGAGTTATGACCAAATTACGAGAGAAGATGAAGGTTAGTGCACTATCAATGTTATTCATCATGGTGTAACACAGTCAGCCTCGGAAACTTGCCGTGTGACTTTGTAAAAACCGACTATACATTGGTTCCTCGCACAAAGCAAGTTTGCACCAAGTGGTACTATTTTGAATAAGTTGGCAACGGTATGATGAGAAAAGAACCTAATCTCCATACAGTTACGTAATGAGTGACGTGGTTCTGAGCCCCACTACATGGACTCTAGAGTCAGATCAACTGTAGGATTGGCTTATTTTTTACTGATTCAGCTCTTGACGGGATCTCGTGCTGACATCATTCCTAGTTAGCCTTGCCAGTAGAAAGGAGCCCCTTCAGTTAGACAAGCAGTTTGCCAAACATAAACTAGTATCATAAACCAATGCATAGTTTTTATAATCTGGTACCATGCAGCTAACCATCAACAGCAAGAATATATAATGAATTCTCTAACATGTATGGTGGTTAAAACATATTGGTGGCTTTCTCTGGTCCGTCAAAATCAATCTGTAACCGTGAGGGCCCGGCCAATTGACTGGCCCGCTCACGGTTGGGCCATTGGGCTGGCCCAAAGAGGAAGACTCCGACTGGGAGTCTCCCTCGTCCCTGCTTCCGATCGCGATCACGATTGGAAGAGATGAGATCCCAAGCCAAATCAAACACAAACAGCCTGGATTTTCGCCTATATAAGATCCCCCATCCTTTCTTTTGAGATCCATCAAAAAAGAAGGGTTTTTTGTTCTCGATTTCAAGTTTTCTTCCCGAGAGTATTCTTCCATTTTCCATCTCTTCTTTTTTCCTTTGTAGTTTGGGCTTTAGATTCCAAGGTTTTGAGCCGGTGATCGCCAGAGTTCTTTTCGATTTATAGTGGATTTCGATTTGAACCATATTCTGTACTATCTACAATGATTAAAGTGGTTCACATCGAGTTCTATGATTCTTATAGATCATTCAAAGAGTCAAAAAAGATAGTTTGAGATTCTTAAAGGAGATTTCAATTTTTAATAGCAAAAAGAGGTTAAATTATAAAAAAATCCTTTTTTTTTGGAAACACGAAAGAGGGGGGGGGGGGGGGGAGAGTATTTTATTAATTGTTGCAATGCTAGCTTGTTGTCAACTAGCATCTAATTTTGCTGTTAAAGTGCTCATGTCGAAATGACATGAAAATTTGAAAATGGCGTGGAAAATAACAAAATGAGATGGAAATGACGTGGAATAAATGAAGTTAAATTGAAAATTAAAAGCTTTTATACATAATTAAGGGGGGGGGGGGGGGGGGGAGAGAGAGAGACAGAGAGAGTAACTGATACATAGAGAGGGACTCATGAGATTAGGGATCGAGGGGACTAGGGTTTGCACCAAAGAGAATTGCGTTGTGAAATTGGGTCCAAATTAGCGTCTCCATTTCATTTATTTCTTGCTAAAAAGGCGAGGAGAGACTAGGATTTGCATTTGAAAAATTGCAATGAATTCACCATGGTCGATCTAATGGCCCCCCTGTATCGCACTCTTTCTATCCACATACGTGGACGGTGCTGGATGCGATACAGTGTTCCCCAGTAGCG
Source organism: Phoenix dactylifera (assembly GCF_009389715.1). Lineage (NCBI taxonomy): Eukaryota > Viridiplantae > Streptophyta > Magnoliopsida > Arecales > Arecaceae > Phoenix > Phoenix dactylifera. Next base: position 26,685,779 of record NC_052399.1, read on the forward strand.
TGGCGATGTTGGCCGTTCCATCATGGTCACCAGGGCGAACCATGGCCACACTATCAATACTGGCCATGTCTTTGTTCCCCTGCCACCCAAAACCCAAAACCCTAAACCCCGCCTCCCGCTCTCTCTACTCCTCTCCCAGTCGTATCCAACGTTATCCGAGGTTTCTTCCATAGATATAACCTCCACCACAAGAGAGAAGAACACATTGGGTAAGTCCTCCATAGAATGGATGTTTTGGCGCCCCCCAATCCCCTCCAAAGCCCCACCCCACCCAATTCTAGGTTTAGGGTTCTCCTTTATCCCATCTCAATCCCCTCCTCCCCTTCCCTCAGTTCTTTCCTTGGCTTCGAATCCCGCCCCGAAACCACGAGTCCCAGCCGGAGAAAACCCCGAGTTCGAGCTATCTCCGCCGTCTCCGCCGCCGCCGCCGCCGCGCGCCGCAGAACGTGGAACGACCGCTTCGCCAACGGCGGGCCCTCCGACGACTTCGACGCCTTCAAGAGCAACGATGGACTCCGCCGCCTCATCCGGAACGGGGAGTTGGAGAAAGGCCTAGCCTTTCTCGAGAGAATGGCGGGCCGGGGCGCCGTCCCCGACGTCATCCCCTGCACCAGCCTCATCCGCGGCTTCTGCCGCGTCGGCAAGGCCAAGAAGGCTGCTCGGGTGCTCGCCATCGTCGAGAATTCCGGCGCCTCCCTCGACGTCATCACCTACAATGTCATGATCGGCGGGTACTGCAAGTCCGGCGAGACCGACAACGCCCTCCGGCTTCTCAACCGAATGAGCGTCGGCCCCGATGTCGTCACCTACAACACCATCTTCCAGAGCTTGTGCGAGAGAGGGAAGCTCAAGAAAGCACTTGAGGTGCTTGACGGTATGCTCCAGAGAGGCTGCACCCCTGATGTCTTCACTTACACTATTTTAATCGAGGCTACATGCAAGGGTAGCGGCGTGGGGCAGGCTATGAAGCTTTTGGATGAGATGAGGTCGAAGGGTTGCACACCCGATGTCGTTACTTATAATGTTTTGATCAATGGGATTTGCAAGGAAGGGAGATTGGATGAGGCGATCAAGTTCTTGAACAATATGCCATCTTATGGGTGTAATCCGAATGTTATAAGCCACAATATTATCTTGAGAAGTATGTGCAGCACAGGGCGGTGGATGGATGCTGAGAAGCTGTTGACTGACATGGTTCAGAAGGGTTGCTCCCCAAGTGTGGTGACTTTCAATATTCTGATCAATTTCTTGTGCCGGAAGGGGTTGTTGGGGCGTGCAATTGATGTGTTGGAGAAGATGCCAGAGCATGGCTGCACGCCAAATTCGTTGAGCTACAACCCATTGCTGCATGGATTTTGTAGGGAGAAGAAGATGGAGAGAGCTATTGAGTATTTGGATATAATGGTGTCAAGGGGGTGTTACCCGGACATTGTGACATACAACACTTTGCTCACTGCTCTGTGCAAGGATGGGAAGGTTGATGTTGCTGTTGACATGCTTCATGAGCTTGGGTGCAAGGGCTGTACTCCTGTCCTGATTACGTATAACACTGTCATTGATGGGCTTTCGAAGGCTGGGAATACTGAAAAGGCTTTGGAGCTTTTGAAGGAGATGGTGGGAAAGGGTCTCCGTCCTGATATTATAACTTATTCATCCCTTGTTGCTGGTCTCAGCAGAGAGGGTAAGATCAATGAGGCAATCAGGATATTTAATGAACTGGAAAAAATAGGTATTAAACCAAATGCAATAATTTATAATTCAGTTATCTTGGGGCTCTGCAAATCCCGGCAGACGGATCGTGCTATTGATTTCTTTGCTTATATGGTGTTGAAGGGTTGTATGCCCAACGAATCGACCTACACTATTCTCATTGAAGGTCTGGCTTATGAAGGGATGTCTAAGGAGGCCTTAGAGTTGCTAAGTGAGTTGTGTTCAAGAGGAGTTGTGAAGAAGAGCTCCATGCAGAATGTTGTTGTTAAAAGTATAGGTACAAGTAAGCAGATTTCTTGAGATTTTGGATGCGTCACAGATAATGGCTGTCTGCAGATCACATTGATTTTTTTTTTCTCTGGCAACTGACTGAAATCATTTGCCAGTTTCCTGCATCAGCATAAGAAAGCTTCGACGGTCATGCGAGTCGAAATCTATCCAAGATCATTGTGCACTTGAGTTGTGCATTTTCATAGACCATGGGCTTGTTAACATATTGTACATTTGCGGTCATGTTGGCATGCCAACTCCTGTTTGTTCAAACAACTTCTCATGCTGTTTTGCTTTGCTTAATGTATACTTTTAAGGCACGGATGCTAACATGGATTTTGTATTGTCATTGGTTCAATTTTGTACCTCATTGTATGTACTGTTTCTTTCATGGATGCAAATCTGAGAGCTTGGGTAACTATGTGCAGTGTTCAACAGCTGTGTCGAGGCATGTTGGACCAGTCTCATTTTCGAGAAGGTATCAGTGTGAGTGGCTTCAGTATTTTGTCCTGAAGCTGTTCTGTCTTCATTAACTTTTTTCTGCCTATTTTCTTGTGAAGTTCTTAGTTCTGTTTGGTGTAGCATTTCATTCTTATCTGCTTATGGTGAACTTCTGTTGGCATATTATTCTCTTGCTCTTATTGGCAGATGAATGTGTTTCGAAATGGCCAGCCAACCAAGACTTCATTTTCCCAATTTTCTGCAGATTTTTAATACAAGATACGGTTTTCTTCACTTATTGTCAAGCAATGCACTCAGTTCATGTGCTACTGCTGTCTATTTGTGCAGTGTTTTGTATAAATATCAGATCATTTGTTTTCAAATTTTAATGAGATCTATCTATTTGTTTTGAACCCTATTTGTTTTTCAGAATTAGAGTCAAAGTCACAAATTTTGATTATATAGCTAAGATATACAAAGATAATGTTTTATTTAATCATGTCAAACCAGTCTAGTTTTGTTGATGTATCGACATTAAGCTATTGTTGAAAACCTAAGTCTATTTTGAACTCGAGTACCTCTCCTTGGAAATCCTTTTTTTCTCTTACGAGTAAGCCTGTCCTTGTAAATGTCGACCTAACCTAATACCTGCCTACAGGCTGCCGATTATTTGCTCCTTATGCGTCACGTGATCAAGATTTAGCATCCTTTGCTTTAAGATGACAAGAAGTATTTTGTTAGAAAGCGGTCCCAATTGCTAACAGTGCGAAGTGGAATGCTCCTTCCAAGTTGTGGTTAATCGTCCATCAGCATCGTATCACTAGCATAAACTTATAAATATACGTGGAAACTATATCTATTGCTCCCTGATAGGGCTGAAAATGGATCGAATATGGATTTAATATCAGTATATTCATATCCGTATTCATTTATATTAGGCGAACATGGATGTAAATACAAATATTAATTAGATATAGAAAATTCATATCCATATTTATTTTAAATGAATATGGATATATCTCGGATGCTGAAAATACGGATACAAATATGTATATAAGCTAGAGAGAGAAAATCAATAATACTACTGAATAAAAGATAAATTAAGTAAATAATATATCATCAAAAAAAACTTAATAATGTTATATAAATTAAATAGGTCGGATATTTGAATACGAATCAGATAGTTGTCTATCCATATCCATATACTTTTTTTTTACGGATATATTGGATGCTCAAATTTGTATCTATATCTAGATAGATTTAAATATAAAATCAGATCTAAACGGATATTATCCAAACCACTTTCACCCTTGCTCTCTAGAATAATACCAATATGCAAGAAAAAAATATTTTATTTCATCAATTTCATCTTCTCCTTGACAAACTAAATTCCCAACTCTAACTCCTTTGATATGGTGTATTGGTAGCGCATCCCTAAGCGAAAACCTAACCGTTATTTAGTTTCAGCACAATTCATTATGCTTTAAACCACACCAAGCTTCGATCAAAGCTGAACCCGATCCAACTCAAAATTGGAGGAGGAGGGGAACGAGTTGGACAATTCTGATGGTACAGAATATATAAATAATTATTTAAACTTCAAACTAGAGCTGATTATAGGGTGGAATTTAGCAAAAAAAGATCACATTTTAAATAGGCTCAGCCCAAAGCCCGATTAAAAATAAATAAAGATTAGGCTTGAGACCTAGCCCTAGCTATACTTCAAACCATCCAATTGACACTGACATTTGATGCCTCTTTTTTTGTTTTGTTTTTTTGGTATCCATAAGTTACCATACTGTAAAAGATTGCAGCCATAACTAATCATCCTGTAAAAGACATGGGTATTCCAAAGTAACCTCTTAACTTTTTAGGTTATCTTTTCAAACTTCAAACCGGGTCTACCTCACAGCATAGTTATCTCATACAAAATGATGTATGCGCTAAATCCCCTTACCCTTGCTACTATTATTTCACTTCTAAAATGTTTTTTTAGGTTATAATCTCTTAGATATGGACGAATCCAAGTCATTTTATCTGAATGTTAAAATAAAATTTTGAATTTAGATCATACAAATTCACAAAATAGATTCTTAATCTAGCACAACTGAATCCAATTCATCAAGTGCAAACTACAAATTATGAACCTGAACCTGAACCTGAAACAAATGAACCAATTAACCATAACCAGGTAACTAATGCATCCTCATGAAATTGATTCATAACATCTGTACAACCACCCTATAAGCAGATAAATGGAGCCAACACAAGCCAACAAAGTGCCACCTTTTTTTTTTTTCTCTGACAAGCATGCGACTAACAAATAGCAACCTCCATATAAACCACAGAAAATAGGAGTTTGGTTCCTATAGCAGACCAATTTCAGAAGTCATTCTCAGTTCATATATCTAGAGTTTGCATTTCACAGCACATCACAAACAAACATAAAGGATAACCATCTTTAAGAGAACATAATGAGCAATTAAGAAACCAAACAAGGAAAAGCTAAAAGAAACCAAATATCAATCATCCATTAGGGTTTCATGTGTTAACTAAGAAAGCCTGAAAGACAAAGTGGTCTGAGAAAGAGGGAAACACCAAAGCTCAGGCCATGATCCGAGCTGACCTCACGTAAAGGCTGTCCACGACCTTGCCAATGTTGGCAATTGTTTCAAGTGTCGCAGGAAAAATAGCATCAGACTTTGGATCTTCGAAGATGATCAGGCAACCAGCACCCTGATCAAGAGTCCCTGCAAACTTCTTGTCAAGTATCATCTGAGAAAGCTTCTTCTCCACATGATCCACGGGCAACTCAATCATCTTTGCAACATGTTCAATCTCCACACTCGAGTACGGCTCGATCAACCTGCACAGATTCTGCTCCAAGAGGGTATCATATAAAGATGATAGATGTCTGTGAACAATTGGGTCTTCCTCCAACTGAGCCCTGTAATCTCGGAGAGCAGTTTCAAAGAGTTTTAGTGATCGTTTAGAGTGTGCATCAGCAACAGCTTTCATAGCATCCAAATCAGGACCCACATAATGCAAACCAGCCTTGGAAGAGATAATGCCTGCAACGTCATCAGCCTGGTTAACCATTATCTTGCACAGCAGCATGTATTTAAGGCTAAAAACTGCACGAGGATCCTCGAGTGCATTGAAAGCTTCAAATGCTTCAAAGAAGTAACTGTACGCAGTTTTATAATCCTTCTCTTCCGCATGAAGTATCCCACTCTGAAGATCTATTGTGCCCTGCTGTGCCGGAGGAACATAAATGGCATTAGCAGCTGTTCTTGCAGCAGTTAATGCAGCTTTGGCTTTTGGCAAATTTCTCAGTGAAAAATGAAGCTTGCTCTCCAAAAGATCAATGTCCACCAGAAGTAGTTTATCATCCAATCTTCTAACCTCCTTAATCAGGCCAGTAAGAAGAGTTAAAGCTTCGGAATATTCTTTGTTTTCCATTAAGAGAGCTGCAAGCCTTGCTTCAACTCGTTGCCTGAGAAATGTACGCTTCTCTGCACGGGTCCATTCCACCATCTCCTTGCAGAGAGAGATTTGCAGATCGGAGGTTCCTGGTATCTTGACAACTGCATCAATGATCCCTCTCACAATTTTTGCAGTTTTTGCCTTGGGAATTAAAGAGAAGAAGGGTCTGAGTTGGGTCAGAAGAGTTCTCAACTCTTCGGCCTTCTTTTCTTGTGGGAGTAGTTCTGTGAGATTTGAAATTGCCTGCTCTTTAATACGCAATGCTTCTGGGGAAGATGAAGGGTTTTCAAGAACACGGTAGAGAATAGAAATAGACTCAGAAGGATCTTTTGCCTCTAGGGCCTGTGCTATTGAATCAGTGGTAGCAGGAAGATATGATGTTTGCATTGCTGAAGACATTGCAACTACCGAGGAATCAATTCTACAAGATGAAAACAAGAAAATTTGTCACTAGAAGATTTTATGGCTAAACATTTATGAGATTTAAGAAAGGAGTCCAAATCTTTTCCAGTACATGCCTCAGATATGTACCCAAATCCAGATAATACTCTTATGGTCATGCTTTCAAAAATACCAAGTAAGAAAACACAGAATTAAAATGCTAACGCACACAACAAAAAGTAATCCAGTAGAACCCTAAACAGCAATAGGTACATTAGAACTAATAAAAATAATGAAATATGACAATGCAAAACGTTTATGAGTCATGATAACAAGTAAATGAAATGAAAGATTGAAATTTGCTCTTACGCTCAAATCTTAACTCTCTTGAACACATGCAATTTGGTTTTGTTATTGTTCATACTGTCCAATGTCAAGGGGCCTTGTTAAGTCAAATAAAATGCCCCTTAATTCAACACTTACATGGGGCATGCATGCGCACTATCAAGCCACCTAAAATCACAAATGGTGGCAGTAATTTTGAGTGAAGGGAGTGGAATCAATATTTCTGGCTCATCCCCTTCCCATTTTCCAACTACCACATACAACATAAAGGTTTCATGACTTATGTATATTACCAAGATAAATAATGTTCTAGTCAATAATTTTATGAAATAGTAAGTCGAAGAAGCATCATGTTGGTAGTGATGGAAATCACCTATTGAAAGGGGGGGAAATATTGCAACACCATCAACTAGGCCCCACCATTAACTTCTACCAGAAGGAACTGATGATATAATCTCCCAATTATGTAAATATTAATCTTTTTCCTACGAAACTGAAAATATGCACTTGATGCCATGCAAAAATCTCAAATCGTTTTGTTTAAATGTTGAATTATTAGTTCCATAAAAGTAAGACTAGATTTACAAAAAATTACATGACATAACAAGGATACTTAAAATCACTATCTTATGATGATGATTGTGTCCTTAGAAACATGCACAGATACAGTTTCATTCAAAATAATCGTCTTACCTTGGAAAGGTCTGTATATGTCATTGTGTCTTTCAACACAATAATGAAAAGAGTAATTCTTTACAATCAACCTATATCAGCAAAAGATCTAAAATATTGTTCAAGAGCCTGCTTCAGTGGTAAGCATCTGCCTTGTCTAACAGAACCGCAATAAACCAGACCACCACTCAAATGATCAATTTACCCTAGCTCTCGTCAGACATGGTCAATTTCATCCAAAACAGAATCCATTTAATTCTGCGAAATGCTAGTCCAGATAAACTCGAGTTGCTTTCATCCAATCCAACTATTCCGGATGACACAAAAACAAAGGAAAGAATATGGCATTATTAATTTTTAACACACATTCTTGGTCTTATGACACATGTTTGAACATATTCTAACCCATGCATCAGCCTAATTGTCCACCATGTGGGGACAACAATGCCAAAAGACAAATTAAACACACACAAGCTCACTATTACATCCAACGAAGGCAGATTATGAAATTCTAGCAGCACCAAATGATCAAAGTAGCCAGTTTAGTGACTGTACATATATGCAGATCTATACCCAAAAACCCACTGAATGGTACCAAACCATTTATTATGCAGAATTATGTAATAGAATCAGCAAACATAGGACTTATGGAGTGCAAATATTTTGAATCAATGCTACAGGGACAAAGCAAGATTTAGCTTAAGACTAAGAAAGATAATAGATGAAAACATACTAGACACAACTGTAACCAAACAACTTCTAAATTCCTACAAATAATGCAAAATCTATTCTGGACCCTCTCTTACATCTCCCATCTAAATTTTCTCAGACTCTCCTTACCGCTTTTAAATTTCTATTTCAGTTTTGGATGCTTTCCTTCTCTCTATTGCCTTGTCTTTTATTGAAGCAACTCCTAGGCTGCTTCTGATTATTCTTTTCTATCCTCTCAGAATCACTATGCTTTCACCTCTCCATTTTTTTCTGCCACACTAATCTAATGCTTCTGCAGTGTTTTTATTGCTTAAAGACTTCACATAAGCAAACGTTGTTGACCTTAGTAATATCATGGAAATCTCTGATTAAGTTTTCACCAAACATGATGATAACACAATGTGGCGAAGGTACATTCATGGTTAATCCACCATGTTTCAATTCAACTTCAAATTCTCCCAGTTTGTTTTTCTTTATAAAATGGTTTGTATTCCTGTTTCTATTCCCACTGAAAATGTATTTCAAATACTATCTGCTGGCTAAAACAATTTTTCCAACTCCAATTTCAATTTTTTTCATGAAAATTCTACTATAGCATTTTGTTAGTTTACATGTCACTAGGACATCAAATTTGATCAATCTTGTTGCAGGATCCAAAAAGAACAATAAATAATAAAGCCTTATTATCTAGTTGCTGTATGTGTCAGCTTATTGCAGAAATCATTTTAGGATCTACTACAAACAAAAAGAAGGTGGGGTGGGGAGGAAAGGACTACTCCACCAGGACAGATCAAATTCATTGCAAGAAGATACTAGAGACACACTCATAGCCTTTCCTTAATTGATGGTAATCTGTGTATGCTCATATATTCAGTCCATAGATATTCTCCTTAAATCCAAATACAGCTATGGTTACTTAAACCTTACATTTTAAGGGCTCAGGGAATTTCTACAAAATAAATTAACCATTTCTAGTTGTCTCTTCTTTATTTGCCATTTCTCTCCTGTTCATTTTAGTATTAGTTAGAGATGAATTCATATCAGACATGGACTATGATTCTCATCCTAGGATCACATCAACAAACACCTAGAGATTTTCCCCTGCTAGCCATTAAACAGAAGGTGATGCTTTTGTCATAAGATTATCCAATACAATTACCATGCAGAATGGACTAAAGCTTAACCTCACCCATTAAACTAATGGAATTGAAGAAGGGAACAACCAATAACTTTGGTGAGTTTGGACCAAGCAACAGCAAACCTCATACCTCAATAGGAAGGTGGATTTTTCTATCAAGATAATGCTTAACTAAGATAGACAACCAGAGGCACCATCCTCAAGTCAACTGTCAAACTTCTGAAACCAAGTTCACTCAACAAAGGCATCACGAAACCGTACAACTTTGGAAAACTCACAACCTTACCTTTAATTTATGGCCACCTGAATCAATAGTTTATCCTTCAGGTCACTTTGCATTTGGAAACATGGATCAGCTATTAGTGATCTTAAAATCAAGTGGTCTCAGCCCTCTAACTTCTAACTTAAATCACCTAGTATTGCTATATTTTAGTGAGAGGATGAAATCAGAAAAAAAAGACCTACAAGACATCAAAAGTTGATTGTTATGCATGTACACATACCCAACGAATGTGTAAGATGGTTTCAACTTTGCTTCAAAAGAAGGCAATATAATTTCCAGTACCAAATCTGGTCAATCCTAACAAACTACTTGGAATTTGGTGCAATATCATAAGTGCAGGGTGCAATAACTATTACCAAATGATGAAGTTTTGCATTCGAAACTGTTGGTACTGAAGGATATCAGATAATTCCTAACATACAAATAATCATCACTTATTTCTGTGAATAATCAATAATCTGAAAATAACAAGGAAAATGAATGAATACACCTTTTGGCAAGAACAAAATAATATCTTTTTACCACTAAAAATATTCATTATTTTATTGCACGTTTAAGAATAGATACAGTTCAAACCATTTTTTTTGTCATTCTGAGAGTTAGATAAAGGGGCACTGTCAATGATCATGAAATGGCAGCTTGCAGATCTGGAGTGAGAAAAAAGTTCATACAGGTTACTGTTGATGATGCAAGGTGATGATTGTGGGCAGAGGGAAAATGAGTTCAAAATCATTAACTAAATTTTGTCAAACATGCATTGGAGTTAATCTAGAGCACGGATAATATTATTCTATACCGTAGCAGGAATGATGATCATGGCTCCAAGAAAAACCATTCTTCTGTTAAACTTGGCCCAGTCAATAGGGATCAGGATTTATGCCCTACTAAATTGGCCACAACCTTTTTTGACTCATTCGCAAATAAATAAATGCTGATCTGAAGGATGTGGTAGAGCAACAATCTAAAAGATTAGATCTTGAGGTACATGAATTACTCCAATAAAATTGTGATAATAAATGAAATAAGGCCTTAGCAAGTTCAAGCTTAGTCCATACCTACCAACGACAATGAGATGCCGAGTAAGGATGGTATGTTAGAAAGATTTCATTTTTTACTTCATGTACACTATAAAAACTACAGTAATAAAGGTCCTATTACCAAAACACAAACAAGAATTTAAGTTTAATACGGTGAGATTGCTCATAGCCTAGAGTACAAAAGATCTAGTGAGATATCTAAAGGTTCTTACCTAGGCATTGATTAGTAATACATTTTGGCCTATCATAGAGAAAAAAAATCTCCTACCAAACATGAGAAACAAACATCAATGTCACCATTCAATCACTATGCAGGTTCAATCAACTAACAGCAGCAAGCAAGCCATGTTTCATCAGTATGGAACTGGCTAATTGAGAACAACTCAATAGAAGCAATCCTAGATGGTTTGGCAAGATTTTACAACAAATAGGATAAACAGCATGAGCCTACAACTGGTTCCCTAGCGTTCATGTCTTGTGCCAGTAACGTGTAAAGGGGCAAACCAAGAATACAAGAGATGGGGAGAACAGATGAAAGGAATGAAGAAGTAAATAGATATTAAAAATAAGATGATGAAGATCAAGATAAAAGCAAGCTAAAGTTGTCTTTATCTTCAAGAAAGTGTTGGAAGTGTCTAGACCTAGTTCTAAGAAATTGAGTTATAAAATATTAAGTTCAGAGAAACTGAGTTTTGCTTCTACCTGGAGGAATGCAATGCATTGAAAGTACAGTTTTTGGCATTAATTTTTTATTAGATTATTACTAAAGAGAATTATTTCTTAAGAAAATATTTAAATAGTTCACTATAACAGGAGAAAGAGTGGGTGGGCATTAAAGTAGCATTAAGTGCCCCACTCACCCACACAGAAGAACTTGATTATGGAGCCCTCAAAGACAGAGTCATGTTTGGTGTTTTTGCTGAACTAAGAATCTAAGTTCCTTACTTTAGACTGAGTTACATGTAAAAAAACATCTGAAAGTGATCACCTCTGGCAGAATTGCACTTCAGGCTGTTCACTTACATGGAAATAAGCACAGTAACATATCCTAAAATAACAACTAAAAATAACATGGGCTTTGTAATGAGTGAAAGCCACTAAGAAAAGGTGACATATAAAGCAGAAGCATGAGGAATGCACAAACTCTATTTTATCTCACCACACAGACATTACTGCTACTAATAATTTCCTCTCTCTTTCAAACACTACATTACCACAAATCAAGAGCCAACAACTTATCTGATATTTAGATCCAGCTTCTCTATTTAATTCTACCAAAAACCTAGTAACTTGATAGAGGAAGCTTCCTGTTACCTCTGGAACCAACTCTGTAATAACCATAAGACAAGACCTTTTAACTACTTGCAGAAGTTCTTTAGTCTGTCTAACATACCCAAACCATATCAACCTGTATACCATGTACGTTATCGGTGCACCTATCATACTACCTCCAAGTGCTTGAGTTTAAATTTCTTTCTTCCTAGTTGTACCACTGATCCATCTCAACATCATTATTTTCATCTTTAGATTAATACTTCCTTCAAACCCTAAAACTGCAGCATCTATCACATAGCTATTCTAGCTACCATTTAATGTGTTATACCAGTGAGTTCCTGGCGTGCATCTACCACCAAGGCCATGTTCTCCATTTCACCTACCCTATTGTAAGACCACTTCAAAATATTCAAATCTATTTCTCCATCCTTTCTTTTATAGTAATAACAAGAATTGTTAATGTAAGGTATGCGTCCCACACGGTTGTCATGGATGACAAACAATAGTCGCTAAGAAAATTTTGCACCTAACCATGTGAAATATAATAGTCTTCTGAAAGGCTATAAAGGACCTGGAGGGATCTAAATGCTAGTTAGTTATAAGATTCCCAAATAGCTTCAACAAGGGGTGAAGGCCTTATCTAATAGTTTTACAAGTTAGTTTATCTAGTGATATGATGAAATATAACAACTGAATAATAAAAATCCTTCCATCTGATGGGCCCTCAAACCACTGAAGATGCTACATGGGGAACACTAGCTTAAGCTACAAACATGTTATTTCAGATTTCGACCATTAGGTCAAGGTCAAAAAATGGAAGAACAGCTAGACTTTGCAGTATTTATTGACAAAAGTAAGAGAAGGATAAATAACGGGTTTGTTTCTCCAATTACTGCAAGTTCAAGGAGCTTTCCATACCTAGTATGACTATAGAATAAACAAATAATCATGGTGGCATTAAAATCCTAAACGATTTCCGTTCATCCAAAGTAATCCAGAAGGAGATATCATTGTTGCTTGAGTTTATTATTGATATGCGTCAAAACAAGAGAAAAACTCCTATGAAGAAGAAGAGATATATGGATTGAAAAAAGCAAATACACAAAACCAGAATAAAAGAGAGCTTAAACCTGATCTCCCAGAAATTTTCTAACAAATCAAAGCAACTAATATCTCTTTATGTAACATCAAATATTACAATGATATATCCTATAATAAACATAACTTTATCAACATAAAATACATAAATTTGGAATCATTCGTGACACAACCTCGATCCTCCCATCGAACAAACACGATCACCTGAATTTGACAAAGGGTCCTAAAAACATCTCTAACGAATTCTAATAACTACCCATAACCCTCTGAATCAAGCCCCCCAAAAAAACCAACTTTTTTTGCAGAAAATTCCGAGTTTGACATCCAAGGCGCGCATGGTCCCCTAAAAAGGGCTATCTTTATCCAGATCTTGCTCGAACAGGCAAGAGCGGAACAAAATCTCCCCCAAAAATGGGGGCACTGCTAAAAGAGCAAGCGGAATCGAATTAGATCGCCCTAATTAAAATTCGAAATTTCTATCCTAAAAGATGAAATCGAGGAGACGAACCGTAAAACCCTAGCCACGTTCCGCAGGGAGGGGAGAGAGAGAGAGCTCACCTGGTAAAGAAGGGAGAACCCAGTTCTAAGATCGCCGAAAACCTAGAGGTTTCCCTAATTTTCTAAGGTAGGAAAGCAGTGTCCTGGGCCGAACCGGTCTCAGGCATGGTTGGCGCAGGCCCAAAACAGCGGAAGTTAGCCTAAGTAGGGGTGAGAGTAGATCCATCCCGAATTCCCGATCCATTTTCGTATCCAAACCAATTCGAATATAGATAAAAATTTAAATATCTAATTAATATTCATATTTATATTTATATTTAAAAAAATTATAAAAATAAAAATAAAAAAACTATCCGATTCGTATCCGGATATTTGATTTTATTTATAACCCTTTTTACTTATATATAGCAATCATAGACATTTAAGAAAAATAAATGACGATATTAGCATACTATTAATTTAATTTATCATCCACTTAGTAATATTTTTGATTTTATTATCATAAAATTTTATTATCTGATTTATATCCATATGATATCCATATGATATCCATATTTTTGATATCCGATTTGTATCTGTATCTATTTATAATAAATATAGATATAAATTTTTGTATCCGACTAACATCTGTCTTCATATTTGTATTCGTCAAACAAAATAAATAGGGATATGAATATGCTAGTATTTTATCCGGATTCAGCCCTACTAACACACGCGCACACACATTTTAGACATTAAAACGTCAAACTTACGAGGTCACTGTTAGCACTTGATTTGCTTAGAATCCTTTCAAAAGAGGTAAAAAGAAAAAGTGAGGGAAAAAATTAGTATACATTTAGAACATATTTCACTAAGGGAGTTGCGCTCTAAAATGAGAATGAATGAGTTCTATTCCATTTATTTAGTTAGAGAAAGTCCTATTCGCATTCCAATCCTAGAGGGTATTGGAATACCTCAATCCTCCTAATCTAATTCCAAGTCCTTCTCAATATTCAAATTCCATTCCAATTCCCATTCTGCTTTCAGTGACGAACGAAATGTGCAGGAGAATATGATTATTCTGATTTCCATTCTAGTTCCGATTTCGATTTCGATTCTAATCACGAACGAAATGCACCCCTAAAGAAATCCTAAAGATTATTTTAGTAGCATGATAATAATATAAATTAGTAGCTCTTCGGATAATATATGGCACAATTCCAAGGACAAAGACAATAGTTAAATAATAAGAATACTTGATCTCATATTTCCACAACTATATATTATCCTTATAATAATAATTTTTAATATAATAAGTGATCATTAGTGCAAAAAAATTGTTAATTAATCACCTGCACCCAAAAGGTTAGGGTTGCTTTTGGTGGTGAAACTAAGAGCTTTTTGCCCGGCTTAGTCCACTTTGATCTGCCAAGTATTTCACCAACTTATTTCAGGAGTAAGGTGGGCATTTTAAAAAATCAGTAGAGCTACCTTTTCACCTAATGGAACAGATTATTTCATTATGTTTGGTGGAGTGGTTTATTAAAGCAAGTTAGGAGTAAACTAACTTACATATTCTAGGTTAACTTATTTTACAAACAAATACAACCTACGCTTTTGCATCTATTAGTTACTATAGCCAAGTATACGAGAGATAATGAGTTTGTGTGACAATGCACTACGAAACTCTGGACTCTAAAAGTATGCACTTTTTTCCTTGCATGCAAACACCCTCCAAAACAAGGTCTCCCAATAGTGGACTCTAGAAGTCTGCATTTTTTTTTCCTTCTTTGTTTAAAGAGGCATAAAGAAACACCCATGTGCAAAGAACGAAGAAAATATTAGTTTATATATTTAATCCAACTATCATTTTTGACAAGCCCCGAGCCCGTCATTTGGGTCCGGAACGCGACACGGCCACATACTTCCTAGGATAGAGCTCTAGAGAAATGCTAGGCCTGAAAATTTAATACAACCTCAATATCCATAATCAACAATGATCTCAATTCATGCCAAATAACAAAGTTGATTCAATTATAGAATTTAATCATCCAACCAGTATCAGTAATGCTCTATCTAATCATTTCCTCCACCTATAATCTCAACCATAGCCATGTACTATGTGTTAGATTTTTATTAAATAATGATTAAAAGTTTTCATACTTAAAATATATATGTTATACATATATGTTAAAAAGGGAGTATGGCTTGATGGTTGGTGCGTTGGTTGGGTGGGGATGAGGTAATCATTTTATGTCTATTACGTAAAGCTCGGTTCTCTGTGCCTGTGCTTGTCCGACCCGAGGTTCTTTGCGGCCGAGCTGTGCCTGTGCTTGTCCGACCCGTCTGTCCCGAAGAAGTCTATAAATGGACCTTTTCGGATTAGACAGGATATATAATTGAAAACAGAGAACTTCTATTCTCCCTGTTTACTATTTTTCTTTCAATCAACGGGCTTGCTGCATACTGATTCTGGGTTCGAAGGCTTCTTTGATCCGTGCAAATCATTGAGGCAGAAGAAACAGTGCGAGAGGCTGTTGTATCTCAGGAGTAGAACGTCATCTAAGCCTAGTGCACTGTAAGGCGGCGAAATCTACTTCAAGGAAAGTGACCAACATACCACGCCTCAGCATCTCGGGTTCCATTTTTCCACTTTCTCTATTTATTTTCTCTAAGCCTATTTCTGCCTATTATTTGTTGAAGTAGAGTATTTTAGATTTAAAATTTTCTGGGACAGATTATTCCCAACATTCTTGAAGTAGATTATTCCTACATATAATAGGCTAGTACTTAGAGTTACCCCAATGGCCAATGTAAGTGACCCGGTTCCTCCTGAAAAATTTAATGGAAATAACTTTAAGCGTTGGAGACAGAAGATGGAAATCTTCTTAACCACACTTGGGTTATTTTCCATAATCTTTGACTCTCCTCCAAATGAGGAAGAGAATGAACCAGCTAGAACTTGTAATTTGGAGGAATTTAAGAAAAAAAACTACCTGTGTAGGGGAAGGATTCTGTCCTATCTTACTGATCCCCTTTTTTATGTCTACTGCACTTTTAAAACCTCCAAGGAGATTTGGGATGATCTTAATAAGACATATGGTATCCAAGATGCCAGAATAGACAAGTATGCTGCTAGTCAATTCCTGTGTTATAAGATGGTTGACACCAAGCCCATAGTTGACCAAGCTCATGAGTTAACAATGATTTATCATGAATTAGGCTTAAGGGGAATGGGTATAACTGAGAGCCTTCAAGTTGCTTGTACCATTGACAATCTCCCACCTTCTTGGAAAGACTTTGGGTTATCCCTGAAACATAAAATCGAGGATATGACAATGAAAACTCTATTGTCTGCCATTAGGATCCAAAAACAACACCTTGAGAAAGATAATGAGCAACTCATGAATCCTGAGCTTCTAACTAAGGTGAACTTTGTAAAAGGCCAGAATAAGACCCATAAGTTCAAGAACCCCAAATTTGAAAAGGGTGGACCTAGAAACAAAAGAAAAGCTATGAAGCCAAAACACCATATCAATAAGAATGATCAGAAGCCGATTTGCTACAATTGTGGAAAACTCGGTCATATAGCTCGAATATGCCGGATGAAGAGGAAGAAATATCAGAACTATGAACATGCGCCTTCTCAACCTGCAAATTCACAAACCAACATGGTGCTATCCAGTACTGGTCCTACTAGTACTGATGATCGGTATGCAACTTTAAGTCCAGAATTAAATTTGGCAATTTGCTCTACCGATTGGTTAGTGGATACAGGTGCGAATGTTCATATGTGTACTGATTATACCCTTTTTACTACTTATCAGGTCCGGAGCGGCCTAACAGTAACTATGGGGAACTCCACCTCGGCACGAGTGCTTGGAACTGGAAAAGTACTTCTAAGGCTTACGTCTGGGAATGTGCTTACACTATTTAATGTGTACCATGTGCCCGATGGAAGGAGGAATCTGATCAGTGGATCTCTTCTAAATAGGAGTGGTTATTCTTTGTTATTTCAATCTAAGAAAGTGATTATAACAAAGAATGGAACATTTGTAGGCAAAGGCTATGAGTGTGATGGCTTGTATGTAATAAATAATGTATCTTTGGATTTTTCTTCTGATAACAATAATAAAATTGTGCTTTCAATATATTCTTCATCTCTTTGGCATGCTAGATTAGGACATGTGAATAATAATACTATTAAAAGAATGATTAGCTCTGGTTTATTGCCTAATGTTTCATTAAATGAAAAGGAAAGGTGCCAAATTTGTGTTCAATCTAAACAACCTAGAAAACCATTTAAAATAGTAAATAGAAATTCAACTTTATTAGAATTAATACATTCAGATGTATGTGATCTAAATGGAACTTTGACTAAAGGGGGTAGAAGGTATTTCATTACCTTCATAGATGATTATTCTAAGTATTGTCAAGTTTATTTAATGAAATCTAAAGATGAAGCATTTGAGATGTTTAAGACTTATAAATCTTTAGTAGAAAATCAACTTGACAAGAGAATAAAGATTCTCAGGTCAGATAGAGGAGGAGAATACACCTCTAATAACTTGAATGAATTCTGTAGAGTTAATGGAATTCTACATGAAGTTACACCTCCCTATTCACCTCAGTCTAATGGAGTGGCTGAAAGGAAAAATAGAACTCTGCAAGATATGGTAAGATCTTTGCTTGCCAACTCAGGTTTACCTGAGGTTTGGTGGGGGGAAGCAATGCTTACTGCATGTTTCCTGCTTAATAGGGTTCCATTTAAAAGTTCTAATGAATCTCCTTATGAACTTTGGAAAGAAAGAAAATCTAACCTAAACTTTGTAAAAGTTTGTGGTTGTTTAGCTAAGGTTAATATTCCTTTAATCAAGAAAAGAAAATTAGGACCTAATACTTTTGATGCTGTGTTTCTTGGTTATTCTCTTAATAGTGTTACTTATAGGTTCTTAGTCATTAGTTCTGATATTAATGGCATAGATAAGAATACTATAATTGAATCTAAAGATGCTTCTTTTTTTGAAGACATTTTTCCATTTAAGGATAAAATAGAAAAGCATGTAATAGATAGATCTAATGATGCATCTTGTAGTTCGCCATCTAATTCTCTAATTATTCCTAATAATGAAAATGAAAATGAACTTAATAATATTAATGAACTTGGTAAAGGGAAAAGAATTAGGAAAAAGAAAGATTTTGGATCTGATTTCTATACTTTTATGGTTGAAGATGATCCTAAAACTTATAAAGATGCTATGAACTCATTAGATTCTATGTTTTGGAAGGAAGCTATTAATAGTGAAATGAATTCACTTATGACTAATAAAACATGGTTTTTAACTGACTTACCACCTGATAGTAAGGCTATAGGTTGTAAATGGATATTTAAGAAGAAATTAAGACCTGATGGTTCTATTGAAAAATATAAAGCAAGATTAGTTGCTAAGGGCTTTTCTCAGAAAGAGGGTATTGACTACTTTGATACATATTCTCCTGTGACTAGGATAACCACAATTCGTATTTTAATTGCACTGGCTTCAATTCATAATTTGATAATTCATCAAATGGATGTCAAGACTGCCTTCCTTCATGGTGATTTAGAGGAAGAGATCTATATGGATCAGCCAAAGGGATATGTGGCTCAAGGACAGGAAAGAAAAGTTTGTAGGTTAGTCAAATCCCTCTATGGTTTAAAACAAGCTCCTAAGCAATGGCATAGGAAATTTGATAAAATAATTGTTTCTTATGGTTTTAAAGCAAATGAATCAGATAAGTGCTTATATTCTAAGTTAGAAAATGATTCATGTATTATCTTGTGTTTATATGTTGATGATATTTTAATTTTTGGTACTGATATGAATATGGTGACTGATATCAAAACTTTCTTGTCTAATAATTTTGATATAAAAGATTTAGGTCAGGCAGAGATAATTCTTGGTAACAGGATTACCCGAATACCTGATGGTATAATTTTTGATCAATCACAATATATTGAGAAAATATTGAAGAAATTTGATAAGTACAACTGTAAACCAGTGAGTACACCTTATGAGCATGGTTTGAACTTGAAGTGCAATAAAGGTGATCCAGTGGCCCAAGAGAAATATGCTCAAATTATTGGGACACTGATGTATGTTGCAAATACAAGTAGACCTGACATTTCTTATGCTATAGGAAAGCTTAGTAGGTTTAATAGTTGCCCTTGTCTTAGTCACTGGGAAGCACTGGATAGAGTACTTAGATACTTGAGAGGTACAATGTATTATGGTTTACATTACTCAAGATTTCCCACTGTACTTGAAGGATACAGTGATGCTAGTTGGATCACTGATTCAGTGAATCGAAAAGAAACTAGTGGATACATATTCATGTTAGGTGGTGCAGCTGTTGCTTGGAGATCATCCAAACAAACTGTGATCACAAAATCCACTATGGAGGCTGAGATTGTAGCCTTAGATTCTGCAAGTCAAGAAGCAGAATGGTTTAAGAATCTTATGTCTGAAATACCTATTATGGAAAAGCCTATACCTGCTATCTCTTTGTTATGTGATAATGAAGCTGCAATTAATACTTGTAGAAATACTGAGTATAATAAGAGAAACAGAAGACACATTAGTGTGAGACATAAGACTATTAGATACCTAATTAAAAATGGTATCATAACTTTGGAATTTGTTGGATCTAAAGATAACCTAGCAGATCCTTTAACTAAAGGACTGGCTAGAAGCAAAGTCATAGAAACATCAAAGGGGATGGGACTGAAACCCATAAGGAATCATTAACAATGGCAACCCAACCTAATCTGACTGGAGATCCCAAGACAAAAGGTTCAATGGGAAAAACAAGTTGTTTAATGATTAGTTAGCACTATTATAAAATGACTTTATGTCATTTGGTCTCTCCCTGTGATGTGAGTGCTAAATACAGCAGAGATATACGGAAGAGTTTAAAACTCTGAATGAGTCCGAGTCTATGGCAAGGTGCTGTGCTGCGAGCACCCTTGGAGGACTCACCTATGTGAGTGTGACTGTGTGGCCGCAGTCTATGGGGATAAGGGTTTAACCCTTAGAGCACTCATAAAACTGAGATATTGGTGCATAAGGCCAGAAAAAGAACCACCTATGATGAACCCAGTATTTGCATTTGTTATGGGTGAAGTATATAGAAATCTGAACCAAAAGATTTGGTTCAAAGCTTTGTAGCTACCACTATACCTTTCAGATGAAAATATACTTTCACTAGGTAAAGGTTCAAAGCCGCAAGCTACCTTTATTGAAGTCGTGACATAAACAAGCCCGATTTGACTATTTTCTGATTTTATAAAGTTTTGAAAACATTTTAATCAGGTGGGGGAATGTTAGATTTTTATTAAATAATGATTAAAAGTTTTCATACTTAAAATATATATGTTATACATATATGTTAAAAAGGGAGTATGGCTTGATGGTTGGTGCGTTGGTTGGATGGGGATAAGGTAATAGGTTCGATTCCCCATTCCCTCCTTTTACGTAAAGCTCGGTTCTCTGTGCCTGTGCTTGTCCGACCCGAGGTTCTTTGCGCTTGTGCTTGTGCTCGCTCAGCCATGCTCGTCCGAGGCTCTTTGCGCCAGTGCCTGTGCTCGCTCGGCCCTGCTCGTCCGAGGTTCTGTGTGCCAGTGCTCGTCCGACCCATCTCCTCATCCGAATGATGAGCCCAGAGGAGCCGAGGTCGGACAACGGGTGCGATGAGCCAAGAGGTGCGTGGGCCGTGCCTCGCACCCATAGCACGAGGAGCCACGTCGCTTCCTCGTTAGCACCTCTTCGCAACCGACCTCGCATCCGCTGGCCATACTTCCAGTGTTTTTTCAAACTTTCTTACCGGTTTCGACCGTTGGATCGGTTTTGGGTCGCGTCTGTCCCGAAGAAGTCTATAAATAGACCTCTTCGGATTAGACAGGATATATAATTGAAAAGAGAGAACTTCTATTGACCCTGTTTGCTATTTTTCTTTCAATCAACGGGCTTGCTGCATACTGATTCTGGGTTCGAAGGCTTCTTTGATCCGTGCAAATCATTGAGGCAGAAGGAACAGTGTGAGAGGCTGTTGTATCTTAGGAGTAGAACGCCATCTAAGCCTAGTGCACTGTAAGGCGACGAAATCTACTTCAAGGAAAGTGACCAACATACCACGCCTCAGCATCTCGGGTTCCATTTTTCCACTTTCTCTATTTATTTTTTCTAAGCCTATTTCTGCCTATTATTTGTTGAAGTAGAGTATTTTAGATTTAAAATTTTCTGGGACAGATTATTCCCAACATTATGCAACCTGCAACTTTGAAAAAGAGAGAGAGAGGAAGGAAGTTGTAATTTTTACGGCCCAATAAAAATTCTAAACCACTACACCATAAATAATAAAAAAATAATCAATTAACAATATCAGATAAAAAATATCGCATCAATATTTGAAAAGCTCATAAATAACATGCACATAAGTTCCAATATCATCTTTTCAATATATATATATATATATCAAATATAGCCAATTGTTCAGCAACAATTTTTATGTCATTTCATCCGTTTCTCATTAACTTGATTTTCATATTTCTCATTGATTAACTTCCAACTTTAGACTAACTAAAATTATCACCCAATCCAAGACTGACAAAATTCTACGCGTAAGCCCATGGAGGCTCTCCCCATGCGTTAGCCATAGGCGCTATACCATGCTTAAGCTCATGGAAACTGTTCCATACATAAGCTCGTGGAGGCTGTCCCTATGCGTTAGGCCATATATGGGTGCTATCTCATCACAAGGTTAGTCTAAACAATATCTTGTCTATTTGATTTACATATTATTCTTGTCATTAGTTACTACTTATACAATGAATTTCTCTCAAATTCAAGATATCTTTGTTTGCATAATCATATTCTCAATATCTGATATGTATGATAACCATAAAAATATATTTGTACTGGAAACATATCATCACATGCCAAACTAAATCTATCGATGCCAATCCAGTAATACAAACTAATAAACACACACACGCACACGTGTGTGTGTGTGTGTGTGTGTGTATATTTGGTGATCGAGTATAGGGGCTCTTACCTTTAGAACTAGAGTGTAAGATCTCGTTGGGCATCTTCCTATCTAGATGACTGCAGCCCCATACAAAACTAGAGTTGACTATGAAAATAGATTCGCATAGGATGAAGTATAAGGCCAGCTAGATGACAACGTCCAATTGTTTGATTCGATCAGCACAGCATAACTCAATCTATCTGATCAAGAAATATATATCCATTCAAGAAAAAGATAATAAATTAGGAATTATCAATTATGGGTCCAATGGTAGCTAACAATAATTAAGATGAAGGAAGGACAGGGTCGACTAAGTAACAGCATCCGATGATCTGGATCGATCCGCTCTGGCTAATCCAACCAGTCAATCATGAAACAAGAATTAGATTATGGTACAAGTAACACAATAATGATAGAGTCTAGCAATGCTCGACAATGGTCGGGGTAAGATTAGCACGATGGGTAGTTATAGCAACATTAGTCCAGAACCCTCTATTAGAGTCAACCTAGGTCCACAATGAGCACATATGGGACCCTCCTGCTGGGTCCATAGAACCATGCTAAGAGAGAGAAATAGAAGAAAAAAAAATCAAGAGAGAGGAGAGAGAAAGAATAGAAAGAAGAGTCTCTTCTTCTTTCTCAAAATAGGGGAGAGCTTGTCTCTCCCCTTTTCTTCTTGAATCAAAGGGGTGACACAGCCACCAAGGCGGCCCTAGGACTCCAACTCTTAGTCGGAAATGCTAGAGGAGAAGAGGACTCCAACGGGAATCTCTTCTCTCCTACCTTGTGCACATGGCACAGTGGCCTTGGGCCTAGCCTCTTCGGGCAGGTCCACAAGCCTACAAAACTGGGCTATTACAAACCCACGCCGTATTAGTCTCTATGTAGACCGGAATAAACATTATTGACATATTCTCTATCGACCTAAGCTTTTAGGATATTATTATTTAAATAATTTTATCTCTATGATGGTTTTCTTTGGCAATAAGTATCCAATTTTTATTGTTATAACAACCAATAACAGTTATTTTCATCATAGAGAAAGTTTGCATCGAGCATACCAAGTTCATCTCTGGGTTGAAGACGATTTAAAACTGATCACGGACATGCTCAGAGACTATAATATTACACAAACTAATATCAGTCCTATTTTTCATAATGGACATATTCTTCTTCGACGTTTTGCCTCTGTGCGTATTTAGGGAAGTCAATCAGCCAACTGGTAAGAGGGCCTTAGTTTTGTTGGTCTTATAAAGGCTGATAGGAGCGATGTCCTGTTTACTTGCGTTATTAATGAAACTACTCATGCTTTGTTTGAGTGGGCCAGCCCTTTTAAAAGCCTTGCAAAACATAAGGCTCGGCCCAGCCCATTTGTATTCTCGCTGGCACAAAACAACCCACACGCATGTTTAGACTTTTAATTATTTACAATGATTGGTCATCCTTGCATTGTCTTATAATGGTGACAATGTAGAGTTGGATTCTTTCTTTCTTCTTTTTTTTTTTTCAGAGAATAATGGTAGGAGTACCATCAATTCGAGTCGCTCAGTCTAAAATACTAGAAAATATTTATATTTTGGCCTGATTTTCTCACGTTCTAGTCATCAAATTCTTATAGTTACTAGCAAATATATATTTATTTACGAAGAAACATTCTATTAGACTGCGACCATCAGTCTATAGCTTAGCTCAGTTTTATGCGAAGGTGGGCTCTCAGTTTTTTATATTCAGTCACGTCATGCTGATTTAATTTTGGTAATATAGGGACACTAAGCTACTACGGAGAACCTGACCTAGCCCATTCCCCCTCTTGAATTCAAGTCCCTGTCATTGCAAATATTGACTTGAAGTAAGCCTCGCCTACAATGATCGAGACAGCATCTGTTGCTCGAAAACGACGGCAAGAATTGTTAGAAAGCTATGCTTACAGCCAGAAAAGTAATACTCCGTGCGCTCACCTTGCTACTAAAGTGTGACCAGGCTAATTAGCCTCTAATGACCAAAAACAACTTCTCTTTTTGGTAAAACAAAAATAATATTCTATCTTTGATAAATGACAACTAAGACAGTAAATAGGTCAGATAGACTCGTGATCCGACTCGATCCGTTTAGATCCGACTCCGACCCATTTTGGAGGATCCGTAGGGCCGGGTCGGATTCTCAAATTGAACCAATCCATTTTTTGGGTCGAATTTGGATTTACTGAATTCAGTCCCGATTCCACCTGATTCATTTAAAATTTGAATAAATTATTTGGGCTCGCGGAGATGCAAACAAATTCTGAAAGTCATGAATGGGTTGGCTCAACTTGGACTCGACCCAAATTCTAATTTTTTGGGTTGGGTTCGGATTATACACAGACCCGACCCGGCTCGAATGATTCGTTGGATCAAAAATTGCAGCGGTGGATCCAATCCAGTTCGATCTTCTTTTGGGTTGGATTTGGGTTACTCATGATCCAACTCATTTGTACCTCTAATGACAACCCTTGCTCTAAGTCCCATTTTGATTTACATAATGGCAGATATAGAAGAAGAAGAAAAAAAAGGGGAAGAAGAAATAATTGATTCCGTCAGTTGGATTCTATTGCCTTCCTTTATTAATATAGCATCATTTAGATATGGTAGTTGTTAAGCAACCACCCCATGCGCATACCTTATTAATTCAATAAAACCCTCTATTCTGTTACGATCACCGGCCAGTGACTGAATCAGCTTATCGACTGCGCAAAAGCCGAACCCGGTTCAAGGATAAAACAACTCATTCCATGAATCCATGACACGTAATATATAAGAAAACAACCCGGTTCGATCCGACCGGTCTGCAGCCAATATAATCCAATCCAACCAAAACGAGCAGTTGCTGAAATACGTACCAGGTGTGACGGGACGCACCTCTCGGCGACAGCCACCGCGAGACTGAGTGGCCCCGGATCATCACTAGCCGTCCATCAAACTTATCCTAGGAACATCAAAATCGCGGGTCCCATATCCAGAAACAGCGCAGCTGCCACGTCGACCAACATCCCTCTCTCTCTCCCTCTCGCCGTGGCCTCCCTCCCCATACCTCAAAGCTTTAAACCCCCCACCTTCTCCTCCCTTCTCCCATTCTTCTCCCTTCCCTCTCTCTCTCCTCGTTTCCACTGCTGTCTGCATCAGACGAAAGGAGGAAATAAACAGTGTAAAAGAAAAGAGAGGAAGAAATCACCAAGAGAGAGAGAGAGAGAAAAAAAAGGAGAGGAAATCTCAGCTTTGTTCTTTTTTAGTTGGCTCCATTTTCTCTCCTCTCTTTGGCTTTGTTCTACTATCAGAGAGAAAGAATGGAACGGTGGGAGAGACCGCCGTCGCGGCGCGGCCGCAACAAACCTTCCTTCTCCTCCTCCCTCCTCGACGCCATCTACCGCTCCATCGACGAATCCGACGGCGGCGGCGGCGGAGGACCAACGCGGAGTCACGGCAAAAGCGGAGCGCCTGACCCATCCTTTTCCGTCTCCTCCTCCTCCGCCGCTGCCGCTAGAAAGAAGCAGAAAGCGGACGAGCTCAAGTGGACGGCTGCGGCAGTGAGCGAGAGGGCGGTGATCCGACGCGGCACGGTGGACTACAGACCCGGTCTGGTCACCCCAACCTCCAGCTCCTCGGATTCCTCCAGCTACGGCGGCTTCTCCTCCTCCGACGCCGAGTCCTACTACTCGGCCGGGGTCAGGCCGGTCCGATCGGACCGGATCCGGTCCGATCCGGAGATCCCGCCGGAGAAGAAGAAGGCCGGGTCGATCCGGAGCCGGCTCCGGGATCTGAGGAAGAGCCGGGCCACCGGCCCGACGTCTCCGGGGGCGCGGCTGGCGAGCTTCCTCAACTCGCTCTTCGCCGCCGCCGGAAACCCCAAGAAATCCAAGATCTCCGCGCCGCCGCCGCCGCCTGCAGCGGCGCTGGAGTCCGCGTGCTCGTCGGCGTCGTCGTACTCGCGGTCGTGCCTGAGCAAGACGCCGTCATCGAGAGGGCGGCGGACGCCGGCGGCGGCGTCCGCGGAGGGGGGCAAGAGGTCGGTGCGGTTCTGCCCCGTGAGCGTGATCGTCGGCGAGGACTGCCGGCCGTGCGGGCACAAGTGTCTCGTCGACGAGGATCTGGCGCCGCCGCCGGCGCCGTCTGTGGTGGCGAGAAAGGTGGAGAAATTGCTCCGGGGGTTGCAGAAGGAGGAGGACGAGGAGGAAGAGGATGCGATGAGCGATTCGAGCTCGGATCTGTTCGAGTTGGAGAATTTGACGGCGATCGGACGGTACAGGGACGAGCTCCCGGTGTACGAGACCACCGATCTGGGGACCAATCGCGCGATCGCCCAGGGTTTAGTTGCGTAAAAAAAAGGAAAAAAAAGAGAAAAATATCAAATTTAGGAGGGCAAAGCATGTATTTCTTGGGAAATTAATGTGTTTTCCTTTTTTTGGATATTAAACACTAAATTTTAGACTAAATGCCAAATGGGTGAAATAAAAATGGTATGTAAATAATTATATGTTTTTATTCTGTTTATATTCCTGAATCTAGAAAAGATGGGCATGTAGTTGGAGAGGGAGGAGATGGTCATTAGAGAAGGAATTTCCCTCTTTTAACTTGAATTAGTATTATAGTAAAGTTTGGAAAAGGTAAAGAGATCTATGAAGGTTCTATAAGATGGGGAGATACACACGCTTTGTCTACGAGAGGAAGGGTATAAAAATGATGAGCAAAGAATCTCGTACGGAAATATTGTATTAGATTAATTTAAAGCCTAACATGTGTAAAATTAGTTATTTTGTTTAAGAATCTGAATCCCAGGTATGACAAAGGAGATACTACTAGATGCTGTAATGCATGCATGATAGAGAATGCAGTCATCAATCGTCATTTTACTTGGTATAATTGTTTTTCTTCGGAACATCAGATGCTAAGATATTCATTAGGTCATGTATATTGTCTTGTATTGTTTTGTTTATTGAAGTTCAACATGCATGTAAGTTAAGTGAATTTCTAGTGGTCTCATAATAGTATTTTAAGGTGCCTTACGATAAATCCATAATGTAGATTATGCGCATGTAGATAGGCTGTCTATAAAGTGTGATCGACAAGGTTTAAAATTTTATTGGAATTCAAGATTTCTCGACTTATTCGACGTGGACTTCTCAAAAGAAAACAGAAAATAAAGAAATTGGTAAAAGTAGAGCTCTAGATTTCCTTTTTTTTTAAATATTATGTTAAACTTACTTATAATATCTCAATTATTAAAAAAAAATATTTTATATTTAGATGTCAATTTCTACATTAACTTTATTTACAATCGCTTTATCTAATTCTTCTAAGATTTAGAGATATGGTAGTCAAAATATTTTCTAAAAGGGTACTTTATTTTGCAAGCCCTGGACCCGTTCACATGTCGAACCTCTTGGTGGTGGAAGCGCTATTGTGATACTTGTTAAGAGCTTCATTTTGGTGTCTCTCACACTAAAAAGAAACGTTGATAAAAAAATTATAGTCTTTGAAAATTAAAGGTTTGTGACCGAATCTTGGTTGTGGTGGAACTATCTTCCTAATCTTATCTAAAACTACCCTAGATGGTCAGATCACTGCACAATAAATCTCTTCTCTTGGATCAGAGATTAAGGCACTTATACTCTTGGATTTAGTTTCAAGGTAAGTGATTGCTTTCACAATATATATAAATTTTTTTTTTAAAAAAAAATCCTTGTTGTTAATGTTCTGGAAAATTTTTTAAGTAGCTGTGTATGATAGAAACCGACAAAATCTAAATTGTACTGTGAAATTATTCCTTTGTATTCAGATATGGATAGTAGTTGGTTGAAGCATATGCATTAGAAGACAGCAAAGGATTGATGAGGACATTCAAGCTACAAAGATGCTTGTCGCGTGAAAGAGACCAAACTATAACTACCAAATCGTTGGTTTCCGTGGTTTTGATATTGTTTTGTTTCCTTGAACTTATGTGGTGAGTTGGATGTAATTAGGATAGGCTTTATCTAACTTTAGGTTCGGTAGAATATTTAGACAATTAGATATCATTAAGAGTAAATTTAGATTAACCAATAGCCTACTAGATACATGCAGTTAGCTGATTGAGCTTTCTTTATATTTCAATGATAAATATTTAGAAATAATGTAGAGATGACTAGAAGTTAAACTAAAGAATGTTTACTAAAACTTGTCAAGGGTCCCAGCAATGGACCATTGTGAACTGGCTACAAATTTACCATTATATTTCCTAAATAATATAGAATTAGACCAGTCAAGTTATTTGCAGGTTGAAAATATTAAAGCAATTGAATGTGAAGAAGATTAGGGCCAGTTAAACAAATTAATGGGAAGAAACATAAGTAACTAGGAATAATAATTGGTGCTAATCGAGTGTATATTTAAGTAGGCACACCAAAGTTAGACAAATTGATTACCGTCATGCAAAAATCCAAAGGAAAGGGTAGGTACACCAAAGGTGCTTCCAATTTGAACTATATATTTAAGTAGTTTTGGCCTTCCCTGGAAGCTTAGCGTCACAGCAATGATTGTAGGATTAGACACTTAATCCAAGGATTATTCTCCTTCTCGAGTGTAACTAATCCTCAGCAACTTTTATTATACCTATAATCTCCTTTTTCCTCCTATCCTTTTCAGCTTTGTGACAAAGCTCCAGATCTCCAGTCAAAAAGAAATAAAGAACTCAATCCCTATATTCTTCGAAGTCCAAAGTCACATCACCATCTGTTTCAATTTTAAAGTCACAAATCCATTGCACTTGAATTCATACTGGTCTTCTAGGTTCATTTTTTGACTAAAAGCTGAAGGTAAAATGTTCTTAAACTTTAGTAATCATACTTTGATCGATAAAGCTGCATGCATATGATGGTGTAATTGGTGCCTGTCGAGCTTGCTGGAGTTGGAGAATATGGGCTTTATCTTGGACGAGAAAACCTATGGTTAAAAGAGTATAGAGGTCTGTAGCCAAAGAAAAGAGCATAGAGGTTCTAATTTGCATAAGGGATACACTTGTTTATATCATCTACAAAATGATTTCAATATATAAAGCAATAACATGGCCTATAGATAACTAAAAATTCACTTCAAGATTTGTGTTAATAAAATACTTTCTGCTAGAGTAATGCTATGAGGTTTGACCATGAAAAAAAAATGATAGCTGATTATGGTACGAGGAGACTGATGCAATTCATAAGATTGATAGGGTTCTAGTATATCACACCAAATTTCGCGTAACACATGATGGCAGAACTTCCCTTTTTTTTTTTTTTTGGGCATCATGGTTGGGCTCCCATGCACTTTTCATTAGGAGATGCATTGGCTGTCTTACATAATCTAGTGAAGCCAATATGTACATTACTTTTGGCCAATGAAATTTCTCGCTAGCCAACCATCTAGTAGAGCAAATCAGAACCTACAACTTTGCTTTCATGCGAAAGCAGAAGCTTAAAATCTTGCTTCAACTTCTTTTCGATAAAAAAACCCTAGTCGAAAAGCCATTCCTTTCGCATCATCATTTTCATACCTATATAGTTATAGAAGATCAAAACTTTCCAAGGAAGAAATTACATATCAGATAGCCATGGACTTTTTTCTTCAAAGTGTTTCCCCTTACTAGATGCTTGTATACCATGGGATTTTGACAAATATGAAAACAAGTAGCTGTAACTAATATAACATTGCAATTAAACTATCTTAAACCTTGAATCTTTGAAATTAAGCCAGGTTACTGTACATATATGTGAGAGTAAGGACCACTAATCCTTAATGACAATTTGATCATGAATGTGATTGATATCTAAAACTCATAGAAATCTAACATGACAACTAGCTAACACTTGTAATTATCATCACATTTGAGCTTAATATTCTTACATTAATCATCTTGAAAGCTTAAGAATTAAGGGAGGGATGTGAGAGTAGGGACCAAATTAACATCCAACAAGGTGTTTTGGACCACCAGCCTCCTCCTTTTGGCAGCTAAACTGACGACAATGCGATCAACAATGTCTGAATGCGATTAAGACCTGACACAAGCACGGTCTCTCCACCAAAATCTTGTGGTGTGCAACTGGGCATTTGGGATGCGACAAAGATAGCAAAATACGACCAGCTGTCGACATAAATTACTGAGCTGTTTGGAGCCCGGGGTGGACCACGAGCCCTCGGCATGCACATAATAACTCCTTGTCCTTCTCTCTTCCATCCCTTAATATAAATGGCTGCTTCTCCCTGGACTTCTCCTTAAGTTTCTCTGAATGGCAAAAGGAGTTTTGTTCCCTTCCACATGGAAAGGTTCTTTCATGGTTTAGTTAATATGAGCTTCCTCCCTTCTCCTCAGTACGGTTGGGGAAGTGGAGGCTGAGTTCTATGATGGGATGGATTAGGGTTGTGTTGGTGGGCATAAACCATAAGTATTACGGCATGGCTTAGGACATGCCTACCCACTAAGTTTGACTCCCACCTCTTTTGTTCACCCAATTATTTCATATGATTACTTCCATGACGACTGCCTATCCCACCATTGGGTGGTGCCTTTTGGATGCTCATGCCTATCTACCTCCAACATTCTTTGACATGATATTATAGTTGTTTTTTCTTTTCTTCTTTTTTGAACAAGAACTAGTGGAGTTTAGTTTCATTCTTTCAGAGTGAAAGATCATTTAATCACAAGTGGAATGCTTTTGTAAATTATTAAAAGAATCCTCCATAATTGGTCTTCTTAATTTTATACGATTGATGATTCTTTTGAGTTAGCTTCCGGCAATCGACCTTTCCATTGTTTTATAGTTAGTCTAATTTGTACTTAACCACCAATCGGTAGAAGTATTTGATGGGTTCGAGCAATTAATTGTGATGTATCTTGTGATTTAAAGCAAAATGAAAAGACGATGATGAGCAAAGATTTATGAAATTGAGTCCAAATAGTTGGATAGTCCTGTTGGCCATTTATATGAATTATGAACCAAATATTTAGCAATTCTCAAGTTTTACTAATAAGCATGCAAAATGTTCACGAATTATGCGACACCATATGTACTTGTTCTAGTTTTTCCATTTATATATATATATTTTTAACTCTTCTACTTATTTTTTTTTCTCTTTTATATTTTTTTCTAAGAGTGCATCTTAAAGTAACTTTAAGATTGTTATATTGTGACGAAGAGGTCATAAGTATTAAAAAATGTCTTTCTGGATATAAAGATAAGGTTGCTTACATCTGATCCTTTTTAGACCACAGTCCAAGACCATGCAACAACAGGAGCTAGCCTCATATGCAAGCCCTGATTCAACTCTTAATTCTGTTGTTTTTGTTTCTTTTGAACATATATATTAGTTTTTTTTCCACCATCTAATGTCATAATTTTTTATGATTATAATTTTTTGACATTTTTGTTGAACTGATCTATTAATTATCTATGGGGACATCATCATATAGGAAATTATATATTGGCTAGGAACTATCTTATTCAACTTAAACCAGTCTTGAGGAGACTAAGTTGTACTAAGAAAGAAAGCGCTATAGGAAACCTATTCTATAAAAATGAGGAATGGAGTTGTCATGGAAATTATAAATCTTCTCTCCACCAATGATTTGTAGCAGTAATGTTTGAACATACTTGAACTCACTATAAAACAACCATGGCACCGCCATTACCCCACAACATATAATTAAACTGTTTATAATGCAAAGAACACAAAATCTAATAAAGTAATACCAAGAGCACATGCTTGTGGCCTTGAGAATATTTGGTTGCTTATTGTTTATGATGATAGGCAAATATAAAATTCAATTTGGAAACCTTCTAGAACCCTCCCTTTCCTTTTATGTTACATATTCACCAACACCTATTATAAGGCTTGCAATAGGTTAGATTCAGGTAAGATTCTCAAATTGAAATCCAAATCTAATATCTAGTTTAAGATCCAAACAAAAGCCCAAATCCACCTATCTCCACATTTGGTTCTTTGGATCAGCTATATACCTAGGAGATGTTTTAGGTGGCCATGCAATGCGATTAGAAAATATGATGGATTGATGAATGGGAATCCTCCACAATAATTCCATGGTATCCTGCATTCATTTCAATGGGAGTCCATACGATTCACATCCATTAATTTGGATTCTTTTTCTAAGATAATGTGACAGCCTTTGGCCACATATTTCAGTTGCAATATGTGATAATTGGTGTATTGTACGATGTATATATGTACACATTTGTATGGTATGACGCATAATATTTGCATCATTCAAAACT
Source organism: Phoenix dactylifera (assembly GCF_009389715.1). Taxonomy (NCBI): domain Eukaryota; kingdom Viridiplantae; phylum Streptophyta; class Magnoliopsida; order Arecales; family Arecaceae; genus Phoenix; species Phoenix dactylifera. Next base: position 26,718,439 of record NC_052399.1, read on the forward strand.
TGTATCGAACATTAATCAGAACCTTGACCTAGTTTCTTTTGTTATTGTGCACTTCGTTTTGGTTCCAGGACCTATTTCTTGGTTCTACTCTTACATTCACAGGGTCTTAGTTCAAAAGTCTTTCAGTATATACGTACCACATTATATATTTTTTTCTCCCACAAGAGATGCCCGTTGAAGTTTCAAATTAATGGCCTTAATTATCTCTTAGATAGTTCAAAAGAACATACAACTACTTCTAGTGTGAAACATGTTTAAGTTGGCTTTTCAACCATAATTACAAGAGCATATGCTGAAAGATTAATTGTATGCCCATAAGGCATAAAATTTAGATGGAGCTTTGATTGTTCAACAAGCTAATGTGGTGACATTGTAAAAATAATATTCTCCACAAATGGATCTATACATTATAACAAATAAAGTCTATAACGATGAAATTTTAGCGATACTCGACAAAATTTTGAAAGAAAAGAAGGAAGAATTTTGTTTTTTAGTATTCATTCTACAGCTGGCTAGCATAGAAAATTTACTTTCAACATCATAATTACAGAGGCCTTCATTGCGTGTGGTGTAACTTTGTATCAAATAAATTTAATTTATATCTTTAAATTCGAATAAGAATATCATTGCTGGCAGAAACATCTCTACTTTAAACATTATCATTGATGGGCACGGGCGAAAAGAATATCATTGAAGATGAAGGCAAAATTGCCAACGCAGATGTTGTCTTTATATCTTTCCCCATCCAACATCAGGCTTCTATGAACTTTACAAGAAAAAAATATATGCGCTATATTATTTTTTGCTTTAAATTTTTTGGAGGAGAACCAGCTGTAAGCTATTACAATAGTGAAGGAAAAATTCCCTCTAAATATTGTTTATGTTTCATTCTTTTTGCGTGAGTTCTCTGGATTTTTTGCATGGTCATTTGAATGGGCTCAAATGCCAATTATCGACATACTATATCTCCTCTAATACAAATTACTAGTCACAAATTTTGCAAATGAGTACATTAATTTTTGGAGGATCATGTTTTAGCTGCTGCACTTAAGATGTGAACTGTTTTTTTTAAAAAATTTTCCCGCTGCTTCGGAATCTTGTGTCTAGGTGATTTTTCTATTTCGCCAGTTTTGTTCGGTCTTTTAGGTTTTACTTGAGTTTTTACTTGGTTTGATGCGGCATCTCTTGCATCTTCAACTTCTGTCTTTGATTTGGTAGTAATCTACCAAAATTATTACTAGATATTTTTCACTAAAAAAATATAAAAAAGAGAAATTAAGATAGAGTGAGAATCTTTGTGCAAACTTTATGAAGCCAAATCATGACATTGTTTGAGATGGGAGCATTAATTTTGAGTTGCACGAAGGCACAAATCTCTACATTGTTTGTATGCATGCAATGCATCTCAAATGAATTATAGATGCGACAAGCATTATTCAAGCAACCCTTCTTCCATTGTGTCCTTGGCCAATGGAATTAGCCCCCTTCTTTTTCTTAATGAAATAAGCCCATTAATTTTCACTCTTTTGCAACTTCCATTTATATTAGCATACCTTATTTGACATGGTTGGAAGGTAGGGCAATCAAGCTCCAATAGGTCATTTCATGTAGTTGTAATCTTCTCCATCATGGACCAAACGAGCCAAATGATCCTAACCTAAGCTCATGGTCCATACCAGACAGGCCACAACCATCATTTATGAGAACAGCTCACCTTGCTTGGCATTACACACGTACGGACAGCTACGCACGTGGGGACGCACTTGGGCCCACGAAAACCGCGTCGTGGGGTGGGATACGACCTGGACCCACCCCTCTCACGACCCACGTGAGACGCACCATCTGCCCCGTGGTCCTGCACACGTGTCATGCATTATATCATATTTTTTAATTAAGTACGCACCTAACACCTACGAGTGATAAGGAGAAGAATTAAGTTGGTGGAAAAGTCTTCGATCGGCCTTCTTGATGCATGCATGCATGAAACGATACGAGTGAGGTGGCTTTGTTTCTTGTAGCAGCGTATATATATATATATATATATATATATACAAGAATCTCCAAACGACTTCCAAAGGTGGCAGCCGCAAATACATAAATACGGGAGTTAGCATGGACCCTTGTAGCAGTACAGAGAACTATAGATACGCTACAATGAGCAAAGTACGTATGTTTCTTGTAGCAGCGTGTGTGTGTGTGTGTAGAATCTCCAAAGGTGGCAGCCACAAATACATAAGTACGTACGGGAGTTAGCATGGACCCGTGTAGCAGTACAGAGAACTATAGATACGCTATAATGAGCAAAGTACGTACTCTTCAAGAGAGATGAAACAATAGCTGCTTTGTAGGAGCTAAGTGATTTGTGGAGTGGGCACCCATGAACACCTTCACCTCATCAACCTTGGCCAACCTCGGCTTCTAGCCAACGCAACCAATTACCTATGGCCGGGAATGATGCTCAAGAGATGTCGGAGTCTACCGGTAATCCCCTCATATATTTGGTTGCAAAATTAGTAAGCCAGTCAGGATAACTAGGTAAAGTTATGTCCTAGCCCTGATTGAGGAGAAGAAAGAAATTTTTTTAGCTCATTCAATTCAATTCTTCTGAAAAATATTAGAAGGTAGAAAATAGACCAAAGTAAGACTTAAGCCATATTTTCTTTTATTAATAGTAATAAAACAAAGATACAAGAGTATTATTTATGCTAGTTCTATTTCTATACAATTTGGATTGAATTTCTCTTTTAATTAAAGTGACTGCAACACTTCCAAAATAGGCATGATTAGTAAAAATACTTTTAAAAAAAGTTAAAATACTCTGGAAAGTAGACGTGACTTTTATAGTGATTTTGCTTTCATCTAATTCTTTCTGAATTTAAAAGTATCTCAAGTTAAATTTCTTTTTGTTTTTTTTTTTTTACTTTGACCTAACCATTATAAAATTTGGCTCCTAATTAATTTATGGTCAAAAAATTTTGGCACGGAATAACTACTTGAATTAACTGAGTCCAATTTGGACACCACTATGGCTAGATCCACCATTGGATCATTATAAAATTATATATTAATGAAAGTCCCATGGCTTGCTTTTCTTCAATCATAACGGATCATTCGTTGCTTCAATAGAAATGGAAGAATAACAATTGCAAAAGGCATCTAATTTTTGTTAGACAATAGTATTGGATCATATCAAGCTATATTGCCACAACTTTTTAGAAATAATTAATTGTTGGATTGGTTTGAAAATTAAACATAATAATAACCCAAATGAGTTTGGGAACTTATCAACTTAACTGTGACCTGTAGGTTCATCTGCTAATATGATATACCGATCAGTAATTCAAGGAAAACCATAACGAATCCAATATTGGATAAATATGAAAATTTAACTATATAGGATTTAATTTGTATTGCTTAAACGAATGATTTTTTTAATCAGGTTTTTGAGACGAGCTCCATGGACTCAAAGTTTCAGGTGCTGAGAAGTAGTCAGAAATTTAGATCCATAGACCTAGAATCTAAAAGGTACAGAGACTAATCAAACTGTTATATTAGCCTAAGTTCGTAAATCTTAATGTACATGTTTTCAATTGTTCTTTCATCCCCATTTGATAAAAAGTCAACCAGGTGGGCAAATCAGATGTTATGATCATTGGAGTAGACCATTATATATTTTGGATTCCTGCAAGTTTGGTTATATATATATATATATATATATATATATATATATATATATAAAATTAACTGATCTCCACCTTATAGAGATTGTGCATGGCTTGTTTAACTATCCAACCCATTCAAACTCACAAACGCATGGCATCCAACTAGAGAATGCGCATCCCAAACAAGTTTTATACCGTAACGTTATACATCCCGAGCTGACCCAATCTGATCTTCATTTAGATTGGGTCTGGATCCAAAATTAGGACCCGAATAAAAAACCCAATCGGGTCGAGGTCACTTAAGACCTGACCCGATCCGACCCATTTGCACCCCTAAGTATTACCTGTCCAAAACCTGGTAAGCTACCAATTAAGGCTCATAGATATGGCTATCAGAGGTGAGTGACACTCTAGACAAAAAGGCTCGACATGGCTCTGCCTCCATCAGCATTCCTACATGATGTAATCTAGTGTGACAACTTCCCCCTACATGCCAACCCTCTAAATTAGGACAATCCTAGTGATCATTGCTAACAAGGGCACAACCAAAATAGATCACCCCCACACTCTCATGGATGAATTGTTGTTGGAATCAATTTTCAAGAAACTGACATGAATTTCAAGCTCCAAGGGACTAGAGAGGTTTAGACGCATCGCCACCTGGGCGAACATCACCGCTTCGAATATTTGAGTTTTAGCACAAAAGATAACATGTAAGAGTCGAGATCTTTTGCGGTGCTTGTTTTGCACTGCAGAGGCCGGTGCATGTTTGAATAAGCAACACAGCACCGAGCTTGGAGATGGAAGGCTGTCGCCCACCGTGTTGGCATGCCAAACATAAAGGGTTGAGTGATCGGTGATAGCCGTCCATCTCTGGGATGGATAATGTATCTCTCATCCAAACATGCACTAGCTAGAGAAAATAATGAAGATGGAGTTGATAGTCAGTGGTGAGAGTCTCCTTCCCAACCACCAGCTTGCTAAAAGCTTGACATCATAACATGTCATTCTTTTTTAGTGCTAATAACTCGCATGCCCAAGCGTAGTAAACAGTGTCCCATCAAGCCCTAGCTGGTGGATAAGCATCATATTCTACGACAAACATGGCTACAGTAGTTTCCACAAGCATTAATTATGTTTTGATTTTAAGTGCAACGAACCCTTCTCTTGTAGGTTAGTTATGGTTCATTATGATTGGCTATAGTTGGTTGAAATAATGTCTCAAGCCAGGACAAATTATATCAAATCGTACCGAAATGTTAAGCCACGATCAAACACTATCGAGTCATGTATGCAGCAAACCACACTTTAGTGGCTCTCATCAACGTTCAACCCATAGCGACCCTGTAGGATTCAAATGCGACATCTCAAATCATGAATGACTGTACTTGTCTCAACATGATGCTCCTGTTGTGATGGCTCTTTAGAGTTGGTCCCCAACTTTTCCCTACTCCAAACAAAAATATAATCACCCTCATTTTTATAAGATGCAAATTAGTTTTCCATGGCAGGTTGTACTCAAAACCTCAACTGTGAGAGCTTATACGGGCATGTGTTTAGTCTCACATTGGTTATTTCCTAGATAAATCTTGAGTACTTATACAGAATCAAGCAACCTAAATAATATATTCCGGCTAGTTATTTTGGATGAGATCCTAAATTGTTACAAATTATATCAGAAGAGACTTCGTCCATAATCTATTATATTGACGCTGACCACGGGCCGATCGTAATGCTTATGATTAAATTTGAATTGATTTGAATCCTTAGCTCGATCTTGAGTACTTATATAGAATCAAAAAATTCAAATAATACCTTCTAGCTAGCTGTTTTGTTGCTACATGCATATTATCTACTCTTTAATAAAAATAAAAAAACTTTCAAAAATTAATCGTCCTATCTTGTTCTGCATGCCTCCATCATACCTCTATCTTTAGAGCACGAGGTAAGATAAAGAAAGAAAACCAGAGAAAAAGAGGAGGAGAAGCAAACGAGGGCAGCACCTAGTAGCTCTTTTTTCCATCTTTTATTTTATTATTTTTCTTTTTTTCCCTCTTTAGATCTGCACTGGATCTACTTTCTTTTTAACAGACAGAGACCTAAACAGGGAAAGAGATATCGAAAGAAAGAGAAGTTGGGGAGCGTGCGGTATTGGGATCGGATCCGAATCCGATACTGTTGGGCCGTGGGAGCGAGCTTTAACCGGCCAAAGCTGGGCCGCGCCTGGCGCGCTGTCTCCCACGCGTGGCCAACCCACGTGCAATCTCTCTTGCACTGCTTTCATTGCTTCCCCCCCACGCCCTTTTTATTAAATTATATTGCTTAAAGTAACGGCTGTAGGTATCCATTATGTTCCCATTGTGAAAGATAGGACTTCGGGTCTCTGACCTGCTCAGGCCGGGGGAGGCAGAGTGGGATGGCGATAGGCTGGACCAGCTATTTGGGGAGCATCTTGTGGAGCGGGTAAGGGCGATCCCCCTTCCGGGATCTGCAGGTCCAGATGTCAGAGTTTGGAGCACTACCTGTCGAGCCAGTGCTGGGATTGGTGAGGTTTCCCGGGTTCTTCAGCTGGGGTTACAGTCGGGCCTAGACTGTTGTAATAACCCCAAAATATTTTTTTTTATATATAAAAAAGGATAGAATAGTCATTTAAAATTGATATGAGGGGTAAAATTGGAAGGAATGAAAAGATAATGGCATAGTTGTAGATGCGTTGAAGTGGTAAGGGTAAAATTAGAAAGGAATCAAAAGTTAATGGCATAACGGTAGATATGTTGAAGTGTTAGGGGCAAAATGGGAATTTAATAATATTAAACAAAGGTGAATAGTGCTTTGATGTGATTTAATTGGAGGGTTTGAGCTAGCTCACGGGAGTGAAACAGAGAGGAGAGGGGGAGGGTTCTCAGACGACAACAGAGAGAAAAAAAAAAAGAAGAAGAGGAAAGGAAAGGAAGAAAGAAAGAGGAAGAAAGAAAGAAGAAAGGAAGAGGAAGGAGATCCCGGTTGCGCTGCCAGCTGAAGGGAAAAGTGTAGATCTCCTTCCCCTCTACGCAAGGACCTCGATTTCCAAAAAGAAAAAGGTAAATATCCATCCCTATCTAGTCTTTTGATGACATTAGGCTATACAAAGAGTGGATATAGTCTAGAGGGGTCGGATAAGGGTTGTAGAGGTGGTTAAAAGAGGAAGAATCGGATTTTAACAAATTTTCCCGGCACTACGGAAAAACTGTGTCGAAGTCCCAACTTCGGCGAATTATTTAGGGGGTCAAACGGCCTCCGATGATGATGCATGTTATCTCTTTGGAATCCTCTATGAGTGTAGAATGTTAGGTAAAAATTTCATCAAATTTGGAGTCCTGAAAGTGGATCAAAACTGGGATGAAGTAACCCACTGTCAGTTCGGGTTACTGTTCATCCGGGTGGAAAATAAGGGATTTCATGCCATAATAGGGTATTAAGCCTAGATTAGGCTAAGGGAGACCTTGTACTCGTGCAAGGGAGTCCCTAATACACATAAATGATGAGTTAATTAATAGAAAAAGAAAAAGAGAAAGAAAAGAAAAGATTTAGGGAACGGGGGAGTTGAATCAATTAAAGTTCCCTATATTATAATTGGCACGTAGATTATGGCCCTTGATACAAGACTAAATGTATTGTAAATGCATGTCACAGTTGGGCAAGAAGCTAGGGAACAAGAGGAAGAAGTTCCCCACTGCCTGCTGTAGATTTTTGGAGGCGTATCAGGGCTGTGCCGGATTGACAGGTGAGTGGGAGTTTGTACTTTGCACCATGAGCACATTCCTTATTCATTTTCATAAATGTCGCCAAGTGTGAATTGATTCCACTTGAGCATATTAATTGATATTGTAGTAGATTCCTCCATATTTTGATTCTCCATGCTTGATTATTCTGTACATGCATTTGAGGGAGCATTGAGAGGAATTACGAGGGGTTGATGAGTAATTAAATTGATTCCGAATTGTGAAATGATTTCTTTTGTAAATTGATTTCATTTCCTCTATTTCAAAGATTTGTAGAGCCCATTTCAGTGGTATATTGAGTTGCATTGTACATCCTTGACCCCTCACTCCCAACCCTGATGTTAGTTTATGATTGGGTCGGAGTCGAGTGAGCGGTAGTCTTGATCATACTCCTTTTTAGTAGAGTATTGGGAGGGTGCATTATGGCATTTATGCATGGCTTGGCAGTATCTGCAGGACACCTATAGTCGATGGGGGTTGAACATCGGCCTTTGTGCACATAGTAGCCTTCTGGGTGGGCGGAGCCCAGTCCCTTCCTAGGGGGGGACACGGCCCTAGGCGTAGGATCGGCCGGTCCTACGACTTATATTCTGCTTGCCGCCGGGCATAGTAAGACCCCGCGAGGTGCAGTATGGCTTTCCGCGGATGTAGAATTCCCGCGAGGTGCCGTTTAGTATGTAGATGTGAGATGGATTTCTGTCCTGGATACTGGCCGGCATTTATATGATCAGTGTGGTGTCTTATCCTGCATATGCATGTGACAGTAGGGAGTTGTTGCTGGTTCGCCTGGGGCGTAAAACCCACCTCCCGATAGCTGTCTAGCATTTATGTTATCGGTATGGTGTCTTATCCTGCATATGCATGTGACAGTAGGAAGTTGTTGCTGGTTCGCCTGGGGCGTAAAACCCACCTTCCGACAGCTGTCTAGTGATGATTTACATATTGGTGTGGTGTCATATTCGATGTATGCATATGGCAGTAGGGAGTTGTTGCTGGTTCGCCTGGGGCGTAAAACCCACCTCCCGATAGCTGTCTTGTTGATGATTCAGCCTATTGACACCTGATTTATATGATTCAGTATTATGATCTGTTGAGCATATTCATGAGTAGCATATATGTTTACTTGATTATTCCATATATGCTTCAGATGAGTTGATATTGATTGTGGTGATATTGATGATTTACTCCATATTCTCTATGTTGAGATCATGTTCATCTTGTTATTGATCTTGAGATTTCATCTCGAGCCATGATTATATTCTGTCTCATGTGCATAGTACTCTCTACTCCACTCACTGAGTATTTATATACTCACTCCCCAGTTTGATATTTTTGATTGCAGGGCAGGTATTGTATAGAGAGGAGCAGGATTAGTGGTTGCCTGCTAGCTGTGCCGCTCCATAGTATAGTATAATGTAGATAGAGGTTTATCCCCTTTTGGTGTATTATAAACCTTCTATTATATATAGTGCATAGTTACAGTCATAGATCCTGTTGTGGATATGGGTTTGACCATGGATGGATTGGGAAGCAGGTATATATATGTGTGCAGATCAGTTGTGTGCCTGTGATAATGTATTGCTATATATTGTCCAGGTTTATATGTGACAGATTATGTGATTGCTGCTCTGACAGGTAGTGTGTTGTATGTATTGAGATAATCCTGACAGGTCACTATAGGAAAAGTGATCATTTTGTGCATGCATCATGCCAAATTTTTCAAGATTTATTGATGATTGATAGGTAGTAGGGTTCTACGCGGTGGCTGGTGGCCTTATGCCTACCCGCACCCTAGGACCGTCGCGGCGGCCCGCCGGAAACGGGGCGGGGGTCGTGACAAAGCTTGGTATCAGAGCAAAGGTTAAACAAGAGTCCTGTCAGAGCAATAGGATGAGTCAGGATTAAGTATAGGATTATACTATGGAGCATAGGATTTTTCTGTATGTTATTTTATGAGTCATTTACAACTCAGTAAAATATATCATGACTCAGTGTGTAACGACCATCCTCTCTTTTTGACTTTTTTAGAGAGATATAAAGAATACCTCCAAGGAGAGGACCCGCTCGTCCTGGAAGGAGGATGGAGCCAGATATAGCATTGGATGCGGGTTCTGCACATGTCGAGCCCCAAAGAGAAAAACCTCCTCCTGCTGATAGACGGAGGGTTGATGATCAAGGAGATGTAGGAAGTAGAGATGCATTGATGGAACAGTTACTGACGGAGAATCAGGCTCTGAGGGAGCAGATTGCTCGGGGGAAATCTCCTGCCCCGTCAGTAGTATCCATCCCACCTCCTGTAGTTGTGCCAAGAAGTTTGGCCAGGCGGGCTCTAGATGATGAGGGGATTACTGTACAGAAATTTCTGAGGCTCAGAACCCCCGAGTTTAAGGGGGAAGAAGGTGAAGATCCTCAGAGATTCCTGGAGGAGACTGAAAAGATGATACGGAGACTGCCCTGTTCTGATGCAAGGGCAATAGAACTTGTAGGGCTCACAATGAAAGAAGATGCCTGGGGCTGGTACCAGAGGCACGTGGAGGACAGTTTGTACAGTAGGAATCCTCCAACCTGGGAAGAGTTCAGGCAAGCAGTGATGGATGAGTTTTTGTCTCCAGCTGAGAGGCAGAATCGGGCTCTTCAGTTTGAGAGGCTGAAGCAGATGCCCGGAATGAGCGTATCTGAGTACGCTCGTGAGTTTACTAGATTGGGGAAGTATGCTCCTTACATCATCCCCACTGAAGCTGCCAGGATAGAAAGATTCAGGCGGGGTCTGATTTACCCGCTTTATAATGCAGTACTGGCAGTAGAGGTCCCCACCTTGTCTAGGCTGATTGATAAAGCAAAACAGTGGGAGATCAGAAACAAAGAGGAAAGGGCTGAAAGAGAACAGAGGAAAATGAGTATGGGGAAAGGGCAAAGCAGTAGAGATAGATCTGAGGGAGTAGATCTCTCGGAGGGCCCGATGGAGCAGTCTGTACGCTCAGCTCCACCTGCCCCACGTAAGAGGAAATGGAGGGAAAGAGGTCAATCACAAGATACTTTTCTACCATCAGTACCTCGTCCTCCAGTCACTATGACCAGAACTGAATCTAGGTTTCCAATCATGGCCAGTATGTGGCATATGTGGGAAGCAGCACCCTGGCAGATGCAGAATGGGCCAGGGAGTGTGCTACAGATGTGGACAGCCGGATCATTTTGCCAGAGAATGCCTGCAGGGTGCCACCCAGCAGTTTGTGCCTTTGGCATCCTACCCTTCTGTGCAGATGGACAGGCCTAGTAGTAGGGGGCCTGTAGGCAGAGGCAGAGGTCAGACACCAACATCACAGCAGAGTGCTGGACCATCTCAACTGTCAGCTCCAGTAGGCAGAGGGCAAGGAAGAGTGTTCACGGTAAATCCACAGGAGGCACAGACATCGAATGCAGCTATGACAGGTAATTTACTCTTTTAAATTCGAGGACGAATTTTATATAAGGGGGGGAGGATGTAATAACCCCAAAATATTTTTTTTTATATATAAAAAAGGATAGAATAGTCATTTAAAATTGATATGAGGGGTAAAATTGGAAGGAATGAAAAGATAATGGCATAGTTGTAGATGCGTTGAAGTGGTAAGGGTAAAATTAGAAAGGAATCAAAAGTTAATGGCATAACGGTAGATATGTTGAAGTGTTAGGGGCAAAATGGGAATTTAATAATATTAAACAAAGGTGAATAGTGCTTTGATGTGATTTAATTGGAGGGTTTGAGCTAGCTCACGGGAGTGAAACAGAGAGGAGAGGGGGAGGGTTCTCAGACGACAACAGAGAGAAAAAAAAAAGAAGAAGAGGAAAGGAAAGGAAGAAAGAAAGAGGAAGAAAGAAAGAAGAAAGGAAGAGGAAGGAGATCCCGGTTGCGCTGCCAGCTGAAGGAAAAAGTGTAGATCTCCTTCCCCTCTACGCAAGGACCTCGATTTCCAAAAAGAAAAAGGTAAATATCCATCCCTATCTAGTCTTTTGATGACATTAGGCTATACAAAGAGTGGATATAGTCTAGAGGGGTCGGATAAGGGTTGTAGAGGTGGTTAAAAGAGGAAGAATCGGATTTTAACAAATTTTCCCGGCACTACGGAAAAACTGTGTCGAAGTCCCAACTTCGGCGAATTATTTAGGGGGTCAAACGGCCTCCGATGATGATGCATGTTATCTCTTTGGAATCCTCTATGAGTGTAGAATGTTAGGTAAAAATTTCATCAAATTTGGAGTCCTGAAAGTGGATCAAAACTGGGATGAAGTAACCCACTGTCAGTTCGGGTTACTGTTCATCCGGGTGGAAAATAAGGGATTTCATGCCATAATAGGGTATTAAGCCTAGATTAGGCTAAGGGAGACCTTGTACTCGTGCAAGGGAGTCCCTAATACACATAAATGATGAGTTAATTAATAGAAAAAGAAAAAGAGAAAGAAAAGAAAAGATTTAGGGAACGGGGGAGTTGAATCAATTAAAGTTCCCTATATTATAATTGGCACGTAGATTATGGCCCTTGATACAAGACTAAATGTATTGTAAATGCATGTCACAGTTGGGCAAGAAGCTAGGGAACAAGAGGAAGAAGTTCCCCACTGCCTGCTGTAGATTTTTGGAGGCGTATCAGGGCTGTGCCGGATTGACAGGTGAGTGGGAGTTTGTACTTTGCACCATGAGCACATTCCTTATTCATTTTCATAAATGTCGCCAAGTGTGAATTGATTCCACTTGAGCATATTAATTGATATTGTAGTAGATTCCTCCATATTTTGATTCTCCATGCTTGATTATTCTGTACATGCATTTGAGGGAGCATTGAGAGGAATTACGAGGGGTTGATGAGTAATTAAATTGATTCCGAATTGTGAAATGATTTCTTTTGTAAATTGATTTCATTTCCTCTATTTCAAAGATTTGTAGAGCCCATTTCAGTGGTATATTGAGTTGCATTGTACATCCTTGACCCCTCACTCCCAACCCTGATGTTAGTTTATGATTGGGTCGGAGTCGAGTGAGCGGTAGTCTTGATCATACTCCTTTTTAGTAGAGTATTGGGAGGGTGCATTATGGCATTTATGCATGGCTTGGCAGTATCTGCAGGACACCTATAGTCGATGGGGGTTGAACATCGGCCTTTGTGCACATAGTAGCCTTCTGGGTGGGCGGAGCCCAGTCCCTTCCTAGGGGGGGACACGGCCCTAGGCGTAGGATCGGCCGGTCCTACGACTTATATTCTGCTTGCCGCCGGGCATAGTAAGACCCCGCGAGGTGCAGTATGGCTTTCCGCGGATGTAGAATTCCCGCGAGGTGCCGTTTAGTATGTAGATGTGAGATGGATTTCTGTCCTGGATACTGGCCGGCATTTATATGATCAGTGTGGTGTCTTATCCTGCATATGCATGTGACAGTAGGGAGTTGTTGCTGGTTCGCCTGGGGCGTAAAACCCACCTCCCGATAGCTGTCTAGCATTTATGTTATCGGTATGGTGTCTTATCCTGCATATGCATGTGACAGTAGGAAGTTGTTGCTGGTTCGCCTGGGGCGTAAAACCCACCTTCCGACAGCTGTCTAGTGATGATTTACATATTGGTGTGGTGTCATATTCGATGTATGCATATGGCAGTAGGGAGTTGTTGCTGGTTCGCCTGGGGCGTAAAACCCACCTCCCGATAGCTGTCTTGTTGATGATTCAGCCTATTGACACCTGATTTATATGATTCAGTATTATGATCTGTTGAGCATATTCATGAGTAGCATATATGTTTACTTGATTATTCCATATATGCTTCAGATGAGTTGATATTGATTGTGGTGATATTGATGATTTACTCCATATTCTCTATGTTGAGATCATGTTCATCTTGTTATTGATCTTGAGATTTCATCTCGAGCCATGATTATATTCTGTCTCATGTGCATAGTACTCTCTACTCCACTCACTGAGTATTTATATACTCACTCCCCAGTTTGATATTTTTGATTGCAGGGCAGGTATTGTATAGAGAGGAGCAGGATTAGTGGTTGCCTGCTAGCTGTGCCGCTCCATAGTATAGTATAATGTAGATAGAGGTTTATCCCCTTTTGGTGTATTATAAACCTTCTATTATATATAGTGCATAGTTACAGTCATAGATCCTGTTGTGGATATGGGTTTGACCATGGATGGATTGGGAAGCAGGTATATATATGTGTGCAGATCAGTTGTGTGCCTGTGATAATGTATTGCTATATATTGTCCAGGTTTATATGTGACAGATTATGTGATTGCTGCTCTGACAGGTAGTGTGTTGTATGTATTGAGATAATCCTGACAGGTCACTATAGGAAAAGTGATCATTTTGTGCATGCATCATGCCAAATTTTTCAAGATTTATTGATGATTGATAGGTAGTAGGGTTCTACGCGGTGGCTGGTGGCCTTATGCCTACCCGCACCCTAGGACCGTCGCGGCGGCCCGCCGGAAACGGGGCGGGGGTCGTGACAACTGTGGTTGGGTGTGGAGGTTCGGACTACACCAGAGGGTTGCCCTCTTCCTCTGGAAGGTGGCTTGGGAGCGGTTGCCGACATGCTCAGTCTTGAGTAGACGTGGTATGAGCCTGTCCCCCTTATGTCTGGTTTGCGGGGTGGCCGAGTCAGTGGATCATGTACTATTCCACTGCGAGAGGGCGAGAGGTGTATGGAGGTTGACTGAGATCCAGGGGGACGCCTGGAGCAGTAGGGTTATTTTTCTGGAGATAGTTCGACATTGGGCTGGTGATCCTCACATGCGGAGATCAGCCATTAGGGCGTCTTGTACAGCATATCAGATATGGCTGGCCAGGAACGCCCGGGTGTTTGGGGAGCGGCGGCTATCCCAGCGTTTTGTGATGGAGCGGGCCTGTGCCCAAGCTGATGAGATTATCCATGTAGAGTCTGCTCATAGACCTTTGATAGCTCGGGACACCTGGGGCTCCCACATTGCTTCGGCAGCTCCGCATCGGGTATTCTTTACCTGGGAGCCCCCACCCCCGAGTTTCCTCAAGGTTAATTTCGATGGCTCTGTCTTGGACGGTGGCAGGAGGGGAGGGGCCGGATTTATTGTCAGGGGCCCCGGCGCTGATGCGATGGCAGCTGGAGGCTGTCAGATTTTTGATACTTCGGTTCCAGGGGCGGAGCTGCACGCGGCCTGGATGGGTCTGTCCTATGCGCGGCGGGTGCTCCACGCGAGCTCGATCCTGCTCGAGGGTGACTCAGCTACGGTGGTCAGCTGGATCCGCAGGGGTCCGAGCTGCCATGGTGGTGCCCACCCCTTACTTCGTGACATTTGGATGATGGCGAGGGAGGAGGTTACATTACAGGCTATGCATGTGTATCGGGAGGCTAATGGGGTAGCCGACTGGGTGGCATCGTATGTAGCGTGCCACTCGGGAGGTACCCTATGGGCTGGGGAGAGAGATATGCCCGGAGCACTTCGGGACCTTTTGTATTCTGACTCTATAGGGTGTATTCGTACCCGCTATGTATGAATCGCCCGCTTTAGCAAAAAAAAAAGCCGTTATTTGATACTATATTCACTTTGTTTAAAAAATATTAATTAATTTTATTAGTATAAGTTTAGAGATCGTGTGACAACCTACATCATTTATAATATTTTTTTTATTAGTATGATTCTATATCAACTTATATTATTTTTTTATTGAGTAATATTTTTTTATTATTAATATGATCCTATATCAGGTTATATTATTTTTTTTGTATGGAGTTTGTATACGAGATTATGATGGAATAGAGAATTAAAATCACTTTTTCTTTTCTTTTTTTTTTATTTTTTCTTCTTCTTCTTCTACAAATATTTTAACAATTCTTCTTACAAAATTATATTTTATTTTATTAATAGGGATATGATCATATTTATTTTTGCCCTACAAGCGCAATGTACATGCCTTGCTTAAAAAGAAAAAAAGAAGCGGAAGGGTTGATCCTAATTTTGTGCTGAATATCCAAAGAATTAGAAACATGTAATATATATTTAAACTTTTTGATAAATTATTTTTTTCTATTTTGGAATTATTCTATTATTTTTTATTAAAGTTTGATTTTGCATTTTAAAGAATAAATTTGGCTTTGCATTGTTCCGAAAGAAATATCTAGCTATAAATGAAAGTGCAAACTAAGCCTCACAATATGAATCAGTGAAAAATATATTTTCGTTCTTTTTTTTGCTAAAATTGGCTAGCATTCAGCATGTGTTTTAGATAAACTCTATAAAAAATTAAATTGGAGAAAGAGGCGTAGAAGAAAAAGGGAGGTATGAAGATTTATATTACAATTACTAGAATGAAGGAGAAAGGTAGGTATGAGTGGGAAGAAAAAGAGCCGAGTGAAGTACAAAGATTATATATAATGTTACGTTGTAATCTAAGAGTTTGCAGTATATTGGTATAAAGATAAAACTTTAATCTAAAAATTTTGATTAATTAAAGACCGGGATAAACAAAAAGATAGCCATTCTTCAATTTATAATTTATCATGAGCTAAGCAACAACTTTGAGACGAAGACTTCGTTTTCATCCGAGAGGCCAATGGGGCAGCAGATTGAATAGCCTCTTACGTGACTAACTATCCTGTGAAGACTTTCTGGTTGGGAAAGAAGGAATTATACGAAGTGCTTCGGAACTTGTTATCTTTTGAATTCTTTTTTTAGTGTATTTTTACCTGTTATATATGATACATTTGCTTTAGTAAAAAAAACAAAATTTCAACGGCGTTAATTTGACTACGGCCATGGGAATAAAGGGCAGAGATGAGAGGAGATAATGGAAAGGACGAATCCCGTTAGATTTCCATCTTTTGTACGATGTCCGAGCTTTAGCTCTCCGCCACGCTGTTCACACGAGGAGGTGGTAGGAATGGAGATGAGATTTTGCAAACAGCTTCCTTTTCTAGAACCGGAGCTCCAAAATATAATGATTAAGATGGAGTCATGGGGATGGTTAAGACGCGCAGCTTTTATGGGACATGCAAAGCTGGCTAGTGTCTCTAGTTGTCCAAAAGTCAACGCACAAAAAGGTCAGAGAAATGAGTAGTTTGGATTGTGGGAGATTTAGCAAGAGTCATGGCTCAGATCGAGGATGCAAATGGATAGGGTGGACCATTTTGGGATTAAGTACTCAACCGACTAGAAATTAGCTGATCAACTTAAACCTAGATTTTTTTTTTTTCCAAGGCTTGGATTTTCTTTTCTATTTTTAGTAATTAATTATTGTAAGATCATCACCTGCTATTTTAAGTAAATGATAAAATGCTATCAATCTAGGAAACTTTTAACAAAACAGCTATTAAGGTTCGAACTTATGCAACTACTGGGAGGTGGTAGCCACTGCTTGTCTTATTGGCGGCAATTATAAGTAGGTCTCGAATTAGTTTTGTTAATAATATCCTTGTATTGTTATGGATAGTGTTTTATGCTTGTTTGACATAAATAAATAATCTTTATACATGTTTCTTAATGTTTACGTCTAGGTTGACTTAATTTTAGTTAGATCTATAATGGCCTGAATTAGTAAATCAAGTGTTAAAACAGAGGTCTAGTTTAGTCCACAACAATGGTAGATCGTGTGTTGCCTAAAAAATAAAAGGAGATTGGACATTAGTTCAACTTTTTGGTGCATTTCCAATAAAGACCTAGTTTGGATCATGACAGTATGCAATCGAACCCAATCCAATCCATGTGGATCGCTGGCTCTAAAAAACATCAGTTGTAATATAACAGCCAATTTATCTACATTAATTATGATCACCTTTTTTCATTTATTTGTTTGAAGTACTGACAATTTTTAACACTAGTGTCATGTAATATTTGTATCAATTGAACAAGTTGTTTGTCGACATATTTGGAAGTTTGATATATTAAGTTGACGGCTCATTTTCTAGTAGCTTAAACTTTTGGAACCAATTAATTGATAAACATATAAAAATCATTTCATATAATATCAGCTTTATCAAATAAATATTAGCTTTTACCATAAAAAGACTACCAGTTTTTGATACGTAACCATTACTTAATTAGAAGAAGCAATCAATGACTGGATTGGACAGAGAAATGGATAGATAACGGCCTTTGCAGCAACTACTATTACATAATAAAATTTCAAGTTGTAGTGAACGAATAATATTGCATTACAATGCTCCAAAATCTAAAGCCATTCTACGGTGAAGTAATTGAAGCCTTTGTACTTTCCACCAAGTGAAACCCACAAGTGATGGTGTCAAAGGTTTTGAGAAGAATGAGCAAATGAGGGCCCAATATAGAATTAGCCCAAAAGTTGTCCAAAATCCTAATGTATATGTTTTTTCTCGAGTCTCTTCTTCTACTTCTTCTTATTTCCTTTATTTTCTTTGAGTGGCAGGTAGATCCCATTTTCTTTTGTTTTGTTAGACAATACAAGATTGAAGCTAGGCATCTGCTATCCATATAGGAGATGTGTATTTGCTGAAACTCAACCTGAATATTTTTGAGACAATTAGGCCAGCGGAGCCCATTGATATTTTTTTTATTATTTTTATTATTTATTTATTTGCTTTGACGGTTACTTCTTACAATACATGTGCGAATACACCTAATAAAATCAAAAAACACAAGCTTGCGGAGTGCCTATGGCAGCTCCCCCTCTCCTGACCATAGGATGTACCCTGAATCGTGGGTCGCGTAGGCAGCCGCCCAGTCGGCTGCCCCGTTGGCTTCTCTAAATACATGCTTGGCCTGGAAGACCACCCCATCTCTCATCATCATCCCCATGTCCCGAATCAGGGGGTGGTCCTTGCTCTCGCCCCTCGCCCCTCCCTGAATCCATCTGATAATCATGGCCGAATCGCCCTCCAGGATGATCAAACTAGCCCAATATGCAATGCATGCGAGAAAAAACAGTTTATATTTTCACTCTCGCATATAAGTATGAAATGGATGATGACAGTCCAGTGTATGATTATATTGTCGTATAATTTTGAGTAAAAATATCTAAACTATTCTCACCTTATTCACCATAATCTCAGGAAACTCATGGAGCACGCCACCATAATTGAATTATGGGAGCCGGTAATCAACATCTTCAAATCTAGGAGAAAAGATGGGATCTTGGAGGGGTTTTGGGAAGTTTCTTTGGAAAGGGAGATATGGTGGTGCATGATGTTACCATGAAACTTGATCGTGGAGAAGTTGAAGCCAGCATCAAGTTCTAGAGTATGAGAGCGGTGGAGAAGGGAGCACGTCGTGTGCGATGTTAATATAGAAGGCAACAACGCTCTTGGCATTTTATTAATTTTCGAGGTCTCAAAGAAAGGGGGTGAAAATATATAAGAATTTTTGAATGAAAATTGAAAAGGAATGTAGCTTCAATTTCTTCAGAAATGTAAATCAAAGCATGAAAAATCTTCGAGTAGGGTTCTTCTCCTACCAGTATCGAATAGAACATGTTGAACAAAATTTTCATATCAAACCTATTTGATCTGGATCAGAAAAATCATATGAATTTTATGAAACCAAAGACTAGAGCATCAAGAGAGTAGGGGCAGAGAGGAGGAACTAAAGTGGAGGAAAGAGGTATGGAAGGGTTACAATGTTTTCAGTGATGCACCATTATTTATTGCACCGATGTATGCTTCATAGATGAGTGATATATATCTATATCTTTAGACTCAATGTGTATTAATGGAAAGTCATATATATGCCATCTGCAACGATGCTTACTTTTGGTATTCTAATATATATTTCAGCCGTCGAAATTGTACAACCTTCGGCTCCAACTAAGATGGAGTGAGAGATAAAAGGTACTTTTGGATCATGCTTTGCCAACTAGATGGTGTTCAATGAGGCGAACCTCCCAAAACTGATAAAAAAAAAACTGGAACAAATCAAACTTAACCATCCAACTCCCAACTGATAGAATTAATTTAATATCAGATCAGTCAAATTAATTAGGAAACTATACTATCAAATAGATGGACCAAAATTTAGTCCCAAATGTAGATTAACACTGGTTCATATCCAATTTTATCCGGACTGACCAAATTCCGCCCGTTTCACTCGCTCCGTTTTAGAAAGGAGATCCCTTTGTGGCTTTCCATCAATAGGCGAGCAGCCTTTATAGCAATAGCATAAGTTAGGGGTGGCAATCGGGTCGGGTCAGACATAAACGGGTCGGGTCAGATGCAGATCAGGTCATAAAATTGTAAACCTGAACCCGACCTGTTTAATAAACAGGTCAGAAAATTGCAACCTGAACCTGACCTGTTTATTAAACGGGTAACCCGACCCGACCCGTTTAACCCGTTTAATTAAAAAAAAAAATTGGGACAGCAATGATCACAGATTCACAGGCTCACAGCCAGCCCTAATGGCGCCCTAAATTAGGGATTAGATCACAGATTCACAGCCAGAGTAGGGCCCCTAATCTCTTCCTCCCAAATTTCAAATCCCTCCACGGTGGAGAACCACCGATTCAAAATGTCACTCGCAGCCGGCCCTACTCTGTCTTCCTCCATGATCCCATCCTTCCGCAAACGGCAAACGAAGAAGCGAGGGAGGGAGGGAGGGGGAGAAGGTTTGTGGGAGTGAGGGTGAGTCGTGAGGGGATTGGGGAATTTTCTGTGGGCTGCCCGACCGTCCCACCCTCCAATTAGAAGCATTCATTGCAACGCCAGGTCAAGGGATTTCTAAGAAAGGGAAAACATCAAAAGTACAGAGAAGCGAACCTCGTTATCTAGGGTTGGATCCATCCCGATGGAAGACCTGATCTCCCTCTCCTCTATATCCCCATCATCCCTGACATCCTCCCCGCCTCCGCCGCTGCCGTCGCCATCCTCGCAGTCATCCGGCTCGTCGAGATCGTCTTCAAACTGATCCTTCTTGGTATCCCTCGCGCCCTTGAGCTTCTTCGCGAAGAATCCGCTCTCGACGAAAGCGGAGGAGCAGGGGTTGTCGTCGCGGTCGGAGCCGGCGCCGCGCTCGCGGTTCCACTCGCGGCGCTCAACCTCACCGTCAGCGACGGACCAGGAAGACCCCGAGAAGGAGCTCCCGGGGACGGACTCGAAGAGCCGGGAACCGAAGAGCCGCTTCACTCCCACCTGACCACCTCCCAGCGAGCAAATAAACAAAAACATTGGAGAGGCGAAGAGTCCGGACTCCGGAGGAAAGCTGGAGAGGAGAGGGCTTGGGAGGGAAGACACTCGAGAGGGACGCTGAGGGAGGGAATAGAGCTCGGGCGGCGCCGGCGCACAAACCCTAAGTCCTCACTCCTCAGTCCTCACCCTAACAACGGAGAACGGGAGAAGTCTCAATTAAAAGATCCATCTAAAGTCGCGGACGGTGGATGCGTGGAGCAGTGAAGCCAGTGGACGGCTGGTGGCCCTCGCGTTGAGATTGGGCCGAGCGGGGAGTTGGGCCGAGGCAAAGAAAATGGGCTGAGGCGGGGAGTTGGGTCGGCCCTCGGCTTTGTGGATTGTGGCCCTTATCTATCAGCCCAATAGTTAAACAGGTTACACGGGTTAAACGGGTCCGATATCTAAAACCCGTATCCGACCCAATTAATAAACAGGTTAAACGGGTCGACCTGTTTACGACCCGAATCCGTTTAGGCCAAACCCAAACCTGTTTATGGCGGGTCGAACACGGGTCGGGTTGGCGGGTCGGGTCATATTTTGCCACCCCTAAGCATAAGGCCTACTTATAGCCTTTTTTTTTTTTTTATTTTGTTAGGTGCCCCTTCTTAGAAATTTTGGGTTTGGGCTTTGCCCTTGGAGCTCGATTTCGACATAAAATCCTTTTCCCTATTGATTGGAGTCTAAGATGAAGAATATCCATATTTTGTTAGGATGATCTTCTCATTCACTTTACATCAATTTAGTTCGCAGGAAGAATTTTTTCTCACTAGAATATTGTTCCTAGGAAGATGATTCCTGGGAATATGCTATCTGAAAAAATAGTTTTTGAATATTTGGTTGATCATGAAAAAATGACACATTTCAGAACGGCTAATATTTGGTTAAGCATCTACTTTCTTAGGAAAGTTGTATGAAATACCTATTATATTCTTAAAAAAGGAAAGATTTTACTTATGGATTCCGATAGCTTAAGAATACTTTTGAAAAAAAAAGAGACCTCAATTTCCAACCGATGAAAAAAATAGCTTTTCTATGTTCCTCATGGATTTTTTTTATCCCATTAAATTTGGAAATCTTATTTCTCTTCTTTGAAAATTCCAACCAAACAAGAGGCATTTCTTTGTTTTTCCATTGTCCATACTTTCTGGCTTTCTTTTTTCACGAACTAAACAAGTATGGGTAAACCTGGGACGAACTTCTCCCGCTTCAAGAGAGAAGAGGAAGATAAGGCCAACGGTGCTCAAGCCAAAAGAGATTAGTCGAGCCATTCCCACAATATTTGTGTTACCATGGCAACTACTCTAAATGTTTATGCCTAATCCGCGAAACATGAGTGACCTGATGACCTAACCATTGGTTTCATAAATATATTAGATTGTGACCAGATAGAAGGAAAAAAAGGAGACACATGTTCAATCAAGCCAATGGAAAATTATAGGAGGTATCAGGCTCTACTCTTGCCACTATCCAAGAACTCTCGTGGTTCAGGATCATCCAGGCCCATACTATTAGGGAATTCTACCTGGCCCATTCACCTTCTGGCAAAATGATGAGCAACCAGAATGAAATAAAATTTGAGAGCCACCACAAGAATTTCTGAGCTCTAACATTTAGTCTAAGGTTAGTAGGCAAATGTACAATACATGATCACTCATTTGTATCATTCTGGTTAACTCTT
The DNA here is from genome assembly GCF_009389715.1 of Phoenix dactylifera. Lineage (NCBI taxonomy): Eukaryota > Viridiplantae > Streptophyta > Magnoliopsida > Arecales > Arecaceae > Phoenix > Phoenix dactylifera. The sequence continues at coordinate 26,740,678 of NC_052399.1, forward strand.
TTTGATCGGTGTATGGAAGGACTTCTAACATCAAAATGAGGTATAAACATGATCAAGTATTTGAATTGTTCTGGTAAATTTTTTGGTTGGTGTAGGGAAGGATTTCAAGCCTCAAAATGAGGTGCAAAGTGGCTGCTGATATATTTCTAGAGAAAAAATTCTACAGCTTTATTGGTTCATCTCTCCCTGATTCTTATTTTTCGCATGCGCAGACGCCGACATGCACCTCTACAGCTCTTGACATGAACTGAAAAATGTGACAAATGATCTGGCATCGATATTTCTGCGATGGAATGAAAATGATCGATTTAGCTGAAAGCTCAGCCTCTAGATATCTACCAACTTGCACAGATTCCCCTGCTATTGCTTCCTAGTGGAAGAAGCCAAGAACATCTTCTAATTCAGGAAAGATAATATAACTTGAAAAAGATCACCATCAGATGTTCAATGATTGCAATCACTTTTGTGAATTGAGAAGGATGTGGGGAGACACAAGTGGTGAGTTTGTCAAAAGCTCCTGAACTTTGAAAGTGAAATCACCATAGCTTTTGGGATTAGAATAGCAGAACATTGGCACTAGCATCATCAGTGCCTTGTTGTCCTCTCCAGTCTCCACTTAAAACTTAGTAATGGAAGTGGTGGTTCTAAATTTTATTACCATACAAATGTAAAAATCCAAGCAATATAAGCAGAACCAGTAATCTCCTAATTAGACATTGATGATAGTTTAGTCTTCAACATTTTTTTTAAATGTTATTCTAATTTTGAAAATATAGATGGTAGTTTAATCTCCTGATTAGACATTGATTAATTTCTCTTCATTCCGAGATATTGTACAAATCATCTAATTTAATTTATCACATGCATGCGATTGGTTCTTCTATCTTCTTTTCCATCATTTCTATCATCAAAATCATCTGAACATTGATTACATGAGAAACAACACAGCCTCCTCTGTGATGAGGCACTTTAACCATGAATGGAGTATATAGCAGCCATGAATTCTTTTTTCAGATGAAAGTCATAGTTAACTTCAGCTGGTTTGCTGCATATATCCTTCTAGTAGGTTAAGTAGCTTAATTCCTAGAAAGGATCCAAAATGAAGCTCAGTTTGACAGAAGAATACTGGAGATACATGAGCACAAAGATCACATATGTCATCAAAGAAACACAAAATTCTACATAGGTACAAACAAAATTAGCAAAGCAATTAACAGCCTTTACCACAGAAAAAAAGGGCACAGGGGAATGATTTATTATCAACATTTCTCACATTTTAAACTAAAATATTAATCCATAATCCTGTATGTCAAAGAATAACTGATAATGTGCGGGGAAAAAGAATGGTGATCTAATTTTCAATCGCTATCCATAGGAAAGCAAACTATGAAAGAAATGCGAAAAAGTAAAAGCTTGTAGATTGCAGATGTCATACCAACTACTATGGTCATATTTTTCTATTGCTATATTCCATCTATATATTTGAACGAGAACATTATATATTTGAACGAGAACATTGAGACATGGAATGCAGAAAAATGCACCTTTCTAGAAGATTTAAACAAGATCAGTTTTGTTGAGATATGAACCTTTTCAATGCTCTTCTTGATCAAATTTCTAGACAAGTAATTCTAATATTCTTCAGTCCTTCAGCATATTAGCCCCAAACTACCCAAATTCATATAGCAAAATAATAATGGGAAGTCAATCTACTATCATGTTTGTCAATGGAACCAAAAATAAAATTTTACAGCCTTTTACAACAATTCTTGATTGCATGGATCAGCATAACCATCATCATTCGACTGGTGCTAATAATATTTGTAATATAAGAATAACATGACTGCCAAGAGTATTTACATATTGAGGATCAACAGCAGTAAACCACAGGCCAGTAATCTCATCTTGGAAGTCAGTTGTCAAGGGATCAGCTTTGGCAATGGAATTTAGCCATCATCCCTCCCCACCCCCTCCTCCTCCTCCCTCTCTCCTTAGAAAGAAAAAACTATGAAGTCAACTGCCAAAAAATTGCTATCATAGGACAAAAAAAAAAAAAAAAAAACATGAGCTCTCTCTTTTGTTTGACATATTCATATTTTGGAAATTTTCTTCAACACTAGCTAGTCCTTAAGATACCTCTAGTCTACATGGCTTAAAGCTTTTACACTTCTTTGAGGTGCCATAGTCAACAAATATTTGTTAACATACAAAATCAGCTGCCAAACAAAAAAAAAGTGAGATTGCTTTCATTTGACTTTAGGTAAACATGAGCTTTGTCTTTTGACATATTCGCATCTCACAAGTTGGCTTCAGTGGTGGCTAGCCATTGAGATACCCAAAGTCTACATGGCTGATAATTTTCATGCACTCTTATTTGCCCCATTCAATATTTGATGCTTGGAATATATTACAACTTGGATAAAACAGTTAGTTCTCGCACTCAAACCTACAAACTCCAACAGTTCTAAAAGTCATGGAGACTAGACCAGTGGTATGTGTTGAAGCCTTCAACAAATGAAAATGGGGAAAATTTGGGAACCTTCGGATAAGTAAACGAAGAAAAAGATAGGCATTAGGTATCTCCAAGCACGGTTGATTCCACAGCCAATATTAGTCAGGATTCAAAAAGACAAAAAGACTTCATTAAATCTTTCATTTGATCAGTAATATTCAAATGACAAAATCAGGAGATACACGGAGAATTATAATAAAGCCATCTAAATCCTTTAGCCTCAATTCTAATGACTCTTTCCCTCAGCTTGACCTAAAACCAGACTAGGTGGTTTCCACTAAATGAATCTATTAATATAACACTAGTATTAAATTCCTAGCATCATGTACTCATATCAGAAACTTTAGTTGCTAAACATACTAAAGATTTGATATAATTGGGATAAGGCCTAGTTTCCATGCGTGTCGAATACTAACTAACAAAATCTGAATTTCTGGCGAAGCAGACATAATATCCATTGAAGCCGATATTACAAGTACATAATTTAACTTAAACTCTCCAAGCTGCTTGAACACCACCATATTTAACTTAGTTTTGAGGCTTTATTTTCTCTCTCATTGCTGATAAAAAAAAGAGTGTTCATTCATGTATATAACTTTTTCCTACTTTTTTCATCCTCAAGTTCTTTTAAACATTATAAACCATCAAAGAATGTAAACACTTGAGTAATTTTCTTCGTGGTTGGGCACACACTGGAGTTATATTGCAAGCAAATAAATCAAAAGATATACCAAATTTTTCTATCTACTGGTAAGATTCTTAAAAAATAAACCAATGGAACGACATTTTTTAACCGAACTAAGAAATTGAAAGTAACATGGAAGTATCAAGGTTTAAAGGTGGTCAGAAACAGTGAGGCATGGTATGTGTGAACAGGAGATCCAACTAAATGATATCTAGTTCAGGGCCTGGCCTGAGATGTCTAGGATAATCTCGTGCTTCACACCAAAATCAAAATCTAAGGTGGAAATCCTTTGTCCATCTTTAGCACCCTATGAATTCTAAATTCGAGACAGACTTTGTGTTAGCCATGTTTAGGTCCAGATGGATTCGAATGAAGCCAACCAATCTGATCTGAACTAATATAAGTAACAATGCAAGGTAAAGAAGATCCACTTGCCTTAACATGAGAACAATATGGCAAATGTACATACATGTGCTAGATTTTAGTTAAATACAAGTAAGTCAAATTGAACTTGTGATGGAGTTGGATCAGAATGGTCTAGTTCTGGATTTAGATTTGATTAATCAAATACATTAATGCTTAATCCATCGCTTCGGCACTAATTTGTTAAACCCTATGAACAGTGCTTGTCTAAGATTCATAGATAGGGATGAAAATGGACCTAATAATATCCGTCCGGATCTATTTTCGTATCTGAAACTATCAGGATATGGATAGAAATTTGAATATCTAACTAATTTCCATATTCATATCCATATCCGTTAAAGTAAAACGGATATGGATATAAATAGATAACTATACTCGATTTGTGTCCAAATATCCGATTTTATTTATAATCTTATTTAATTTGATGTAATACTTATAAATTTTTAAGAAAAATATGTAACCATATTAACATGCTATTAACTTGATTTGGCATCCACTTAATAATATTTTTGATTTTATGCTATAAAGTTTAATCATCTTACTTGTATCTATATTTATATCTATACTTTTGGTATTTGATTTGTATTGTATCTATTTAAAATAAATATGGATATAAATTTTTACATCCGACTAATATCTGTATCCAAATCTATAATTATTAAAAAAATAAATATGAATATAAATATATCGGTATTCAATCCATATCCGATCTAATTTTAGCCCTACTTGCGGGCCAAACTTTGCAGGAGAGACATTCAGCCCCATGCATGGACCACTTACAACCACAATTTTCAAAATATAAACATGGCCTATCAACCGCGTGGGATCCCCCGCTCACTTTAATCATTATGCGGTGGTGGTTGCCAAGAGGGAGAAGCAATATTGTGACAAATAACCCCCGTTCCAAACATGCGTGCAAAGTCTCATACGTGAAAAATATTTCTATTGAAAGCTCCGGCAGCAAGTTGGCTAGTAGTAACCAACATAGCAACAGAGAGGAGCTTGAATTTTATTTCTACTTTCTTAATTAATTAGATTATGTCCTCATACAGTCTTATTTGTTATGTTCATTATAATTTTTATGTTTTTTTTTCTTTTCTAATTAAATACGCCCGTATTGGTCTTCACATACTCTTTCCGTTTAAATCGTGGCGTCCTTGCCAGGCTAAGGATCCAAACTATTCAAATCCAATTACAAATATCACGATCAACTTGCTCAATTATGCCCGCATTGCAGTGTCCTCTAGTCTATATAGGTTATGGGTTGGGTCTGCTTTGATACCATTTGTATCAACTCAAGACCTCACCCAAAGTAACTACTTAGGTGATATTATTAGGATTTTTTGATTCTCAAGATCTACCCAGCAAATAATCGGTGTGGAGCCAAACACATGCCTGCACGGGTCATCACACACACACTCTCTCTCTCTCTCTCGTACACATAGTCTGCGCTCCTCAAGCAATAGTTTGCTTATAATGGATTAGAAATTCTATAACTTCAGCAAGATGAGAACACCCAATATCTTTCAAATTTAAGAGAGGTAAAAAAAACACAAGTCAGAAATATGTAGGTATGAATAATATTAGCATGTTGTAAACTAAATCTATAACTTTGTCACAAAGTTATTAAACAGACTTGGTCCAAGTTCTTCAATAGTTAGGTTAGACTATGGTTTCACATTAGTGTTAAATAAGCGGAAAGAGTTTTGCCTTCCAACCAGGGTAGGACTAATGAATTGAATAAGAAGCTATTCTCCATTGCCCACATCCTATCCTTCCATTCTCTCTCTCTCTCTCTCTCTGGTCCCTAGTGTCCTCATCTACCGGTGCGGAACCCAATGCACCTGAGTTGTCTCAAGAATCTATTCTGCATTGCCTACATCCTCTTTCTCTCTCTCTGGTCCCCAGAGTCCTCATCTACCTGTGCGGAACCCAATGCACCTGAGTTGTCTCCCAGAAATGAATGGCTGAAGCCAGCATTGGTCCATCTCATTATCCACAAGGGGCGACATTCAGATCTGACGACCATCATCCCTAGGATGATACGGTCGTTTGTTTGGTCCATCAAATCTCGAGATCCAACAAGTGTCAGGCCTCACCTGCCCTCCTCACTTATCTATCCATCTGTGGATCAACTGTCAACCCCGCCAGCCAACCTTGAATGTCTCATTTGTAGTATTAGATTGCGGAATAAGTGGGAGAAGGATATCCTTGCATTGGTGAAGGAATAGGCCTATTCCATGGAATAGAATAGATGTATTTTAGTATTTGATTAGGAAATAAGTACAGAGAATTGGTAGGGGAAATAAGCCATTTTCAATGCATATCAAACTTGACGATAGTGTGAATTTTATTGTAAAGATCGAATTGCTCGTAACTTTTTTGAATGTTTAATAGAGTATTAATTTAGATTTGTATAATGTGAGGGATATCCCCTACCATAGTATAAGTCCCAATTCTTTGATGTTTGGCACTACCTAGCTGTATAGACTTGCACTTACTCCAAATCTGTTTTTTTTTTTTTTTACACACACACACACACACAAAGGAAAAGCCAAACTTGATCATATGACTCTATATGTCTGCAGACTTTGGGAAATCTTCTCTGAGTTACGTATTTGATCCATCAGACTTGACGGCCAAATTCTGTTGTCTTAATAGGTGGCCAGGTGAAAGCACTTACGTAGCTATTTTGCTTTGAGAGTGTTGGATATTATTGACCTTGGCTTGATCCTGATGTCATCATGATTTCAGATACTTCTGTCCGTACTCATTCTTCAACCGTACACCTATACACGCGATATACACGTACATTGTCGTCCTAGACAGAAGTCAAAATCATCGATATATTACGATCTTAATTTTTCTCGCATGCACGCACCAGCATGCACGTATATATGTTATCATCCTACGCAAAAGTCAGTCATTTATATGATGCAATTTTTGCTGCAACTGTTGATTGCATTTCCATTTGGATTGAATAAGGGTAGACTGGCTTTTAGAGAGGTTTCTTAGCATAGAAAATAGGTATGTGGCAACTTATCTTCAGGCTGAGGTTTAAGATGCAACCATATCTAGCAGTGTTATGTGCTATCTCGGTAAGCTTCACTTGTTTGGACGTAAGAAACATTGCAAAACTATTATCACGCTGCAAACTATTAATATATCCTTTTTAAATTTGATGATCGACGCCGATATTAGTTCATGATATCATAAAAATAATACCTACCTTTCCATCCATAGGTGTGAGGTATTGCAAAACCTTAGCTTAGATACTAGTTCACCATGCATCGATTTCAAGGTTAATTATATAACCTCCTTCCAGTATAGATGACTGAATCCTTTACCTTCCTATTAATTAAGTGGCTTCCACAGAGGAAACTACTTGAACATTTCCAATCCAACTTCTAGGTAAGTGAGCTCAGATTCTGACTTGTCCAACAAAATCCTTGAATTGATTTCTATAAGAAACATAGTTTTAAAGCATCTGTCATGTATATCCATTACTTCTTATACCTGCCGACCAGTCCACACAAGACCTTACCTTGTGCAACACAAGGCCTGCGTCAGCGATGACTTCTTAGAGGACATGGTCAATGTCTTGCAGTAGTAGCAATCCTGTAAGGTTTCCCATTCTCCAAGTTTTCCTTTATGAATAGTAGATGACGAAGTAGGTTTGGATTTAGGTGTTTAGCCAGCTTCAACATTCCATTACAGGGAAGCATGGTCAATAGTGAGAATAGCATGGGTCACAAAGAAGGCTTTGTTCTCCCACACATCTTTTTGGCACTTGTGGTCGCAAATTCGCTTGCATGAGTTTGATCATTGAAAGGCCAATGCGCGACGATTTCAAGCATGAGATTTAAGTCCGACTGGCCAAGGGGAATTTTATTTTGTTCAGTCCTCATTAGTTTCATTTGAGAAAGAGAAAGTCCTAATTTAGCTTACAATTGTTATCTCTAGATCGATTGCGTTTTTTTGGACCTATGTTTTGGTTTGGTAGGAGGTTTTTTTGGTCTGACCGTGGCCATTTTTGACACTTCTATGAGAATAATATTCGCCGATAAATTTGAAAATCTTATCCTCAAAAGAGCTTGTATATGATCAATAATTTGAACTAGAATTGGCACCAAGGAAGTTCTTTTAGATCACAGGATCTGTCTGAGTTTGACTATTTTCTTTTGATGCAAAATAACTCATAGAAAGTGTAAAACTTTGTGGGACCCGTGAGTGAGAGCAACCTTATTTCTCACTGAGTTTTTTAACCTCCGTGAGAGGAAATAAATTTAACGCGTGAAGACCGGGAAGGATAGATTAGGTGTTGGTTTGTCTACGTCCAAAGCATCAAGTTGTGAGAACGAGACAGATTATATCAAGCTCAAGGCCATGTCAACTGATTATTGAATTAACAAACTGGATTTAGTTGTCGGCCTTGATTCTAGTATTTCTAGCCTTGGTTAAATACATGACTGGATTTGAATCTAGCCGGATGGTTCATAATTTGTTCATGCCTATGTTTTAGGATTATATGGAATGAAGCATCAAGTTGATGAATAGGTTATTCAATGGTTGATTAGTTCTTCTTACCCCCCCCCCCCCCCCCCAAAAAAAAAAAAAAATGATCAATCATATCTATGTATGACTATATTGCAATGTTTATAGCCAAGATCTAGAAGAAGAAGGAGGAGAAGGAAAATGAGAAGAAAAAGAAGAAGAAGAAAAGAAATTAAATGTCACAACTTTTATAAACCTAGTGATCATGCTTGCCCTTGCAAATTAATAATCATTACATATTTACATTTTAACTGATTTGAAGAAAAAATGTTGCTATTCTCCTATAGTTTTTTTTTTCAAAAGAAAAATGGTGGGGTGACCACTAACCATTTCATCACGAATGAAACGATACACCCAAAAGAGGAAAAAAAAATCTCCTCCAAGGTAAGAAATGTAAAAAATATTTCGACAAGGAGCAACCAGAACCATAAGAAAATTTGTTTATTTTTGTTTCCTCTCTGGTGTACTTTATCCACTTAAAGCTTGAGAAATTGTACATTAATTCTTCTTATTTTCTCTTTCTTTCAATTACTATCATTGTAAATCCTTGTAAATTTTTGTAACTTTTTCTTGCTTTAATAAATTTGGAGAGAAGCTCGCTTTCTCCATTGCTTTAGCGAGAGGACTTTTCTATGGAAGGTTAAATAGGAGCTTGGAAAGAGGGATAGGGAAGGTACTAAGAAGGAGAGAAAGGTTCTGTTTTTTATTTAAAATTCTAATAACACATACCAACTTATTCAACATGGCTGTATTCATCTGGCATAATAAATTATATTTTCATATAGCTGTTCCACCTGTTTGTCCCATAAATGGGTGCAAGCAACATTTTTCAAAAAAAAAAAACACTATAATACCTAGAGGATGGTAAGTTATTATCTAATTATCTATTTAATGAAAAGATGGATCGAATGTTTTGGGCCACTTAGGCGGCCAATAAAATTTTTTGTACAGTAAAAAAATTCTGTTTTTTATTTTAAAAGAAGTCCCTCAAAACAAATTGCATATTTAAGCATTAAATCTGTTATTAATGACTATCACCTAAATACTGCTTCCATGGCATTATCGCCTCTTAAGCAGAGATTAGGATGCAATTAAGGCACCAATAAATATCTTATTTTTTATTTTTTGAGGTGACATGGGGGAACTAAGATACTTCTTCCAATTTATCTAATCAAATGAGAACGTACAAGAATATAAGAGGATAAAAGAATTCAGCATGGAAAAAAAAAAGAGAAAAATGGGGTCAGTGGGAAAACAAAGAATTGTCTCTTATTTAGTTGAAATTTTCAAAAAAGAGAGATTGAAAAATAACATTCGTATAGAAATAAAATATCCATATTTTATGAAAATAAAATATTTATGAGAGATATGAAAAAGCTACTTTTCTACCGGTTAGGAGTTAGAATTTTTTTTTATATAAAAAAGTACTCTTAAGCCATCAAAATTTATGGATAAAGTCTTTTTCTTTATTAAGAGTATAATAAGTATTTAATATAATTTTCTCAAAAAAAATAGAATCACATTCAAACATATGACACTCTGTAATGTACCACTTTTGTATGACCAATCAAACATTCCAAAACTATTTTTTTCCAGCAACATATTTTTAGATATTACTTGTTAAAATAAAATATTTTAGTGATTTTTTTTTGTGTGTACCAAATAAGCCAGTCAAGATTGACCCCTCCAAAGTTTGCGATGTCCTTCGGTCAACTATTTTTCCGACCCTTGGTGTTCCTGTAGTCTTAATGCATGAAGGAATTTTTGTAGCATAGAAAAAATAGAACATTATTGAAGAAGAAAGATCCTGCAATTTAATATAGTCATCAGGAGCTGATCCCAAACTTTTCTAACACAAGGTTGGAATTTATTTTTTCTCCAAACTACCTGCAGAACACGTATGCTGGCTGGCCATCCTCCAATACCGATGCAAGATTTTATAAGTTTGCTTCCAACAAAAAAAAGTTATCTCATAAATAGATGTGACACAGCCTCCACATTACCACCACAAAAGGGTCTCTTGGAAGAATAAATATCTTGTTCACCTGCTCAAAACTTGACTTGGGGGCACGAGAGCCCCACAAGTCAAAGTCAAGCTCAACAAGGAGCTATATGGATTCCCTTGAATCAAAATAAATGCCAAAAATTGCACACATCTTGATGAGACTTCGTTTGAGCCCCCGTAATTTGCTTTGAAATAAATGCACCCTAATTGCTCTAATATCTCTCTTTGATTGTACCAATTTAGATATACATTTTGAGAGTAGTCTTGTCTGCCTCGGCCGAAAACTACACCACCTAAATCAAAACCTAAATCTAGAGCTGAAATCAGATCGAATATAGATCAGATAATAGCATATCGATATTCATATTTGTTTGCTTGACATATATAGATGTGGATACGGATGTTAGTCGGATACAAAAATTTATATTTATATTTATTTTAAATGAATATGGATACAAATAATAGTAGTGATTTATCCAAATAATTATGTATCAAACAAAACTATTTTCTAGATAATAAAAATATTTATTACTATTTCACCCAAAAATTACTATAATATTATTTTAATTAGGTAAAAAGTCTGTACATTAAAATCAGTTATTAGTTTCACACTTTCACTAGGTGGTTATGATAAATGATTTTGATATAGAACGGAACAAACATTCTATATAATTGCTATATCCATTTTTCTCAAAAAAAATTGCTAGCGGACATTATACTATTATGCTTTCTATAAAAAAGTTATTATAATATTATAATAACAATGCATGGCAAAGGATAGTTATAGATTGAAAGGTTAATATGCTTCTTCTTGTCCTATCTAGGGATGCAAATGGGTTGGGTCGGATCAAGATTGACCCCGACCCAACCCGGTTCCTTGTTCGAGTCATAATTTTGAACTCAAACCCAATCCAACAAAAAATCGGATCGGATCCACCGCTATAATTTTAACCCAATGGATCATTCGAATCAAGTCAGGTTCATGTATAATCTGGATCCAATCTAAAAAATTCGGGTCCGGTTTGAGTCCGGGTCAGTTTGGTTCAAGTCAACCCATCCATAACTTTAGAATTTGTTTGCACTCCCACAGACCCAAATAATTTTATAGATTCGAGTCGAGTCGGATCGGAATTCAGTAAATCCAGACCCAATCCGAAAATTAGAATATGTCTAATTTTAGAACCCGACCCGGCCCCACGGGCCGGGTCATGGGTCAATCCGACTCATTTGCAGCCTTAATCCTATCTATACATGATAGACATCCCTATCCACAATAAATTTTCCAATCCTCCTTTCTGAATGGATCTCACAAAATCCTAAATTCACAACAACCCCATGGATGGGTGCCTACTGCCCTTTTATCTTCTTCTTTCAAGGTCAAAAGAGGATTGATGGCTTCCTCCAGGAGCTTTCATTTTAAGAGGAAAAGACAGCAAACTCCTCCTTTTATCTTTAACTAGGTCCTCAATTTAAGTTTAAATGAAGCATGTAGGCACACAGTTTTAGGTCTCCTAGAACTTAGAAAGTGAATAAATTCATCGATGATATAGCAATTTAAAATGTGCTAGTCAATGCATTTCCAAGTTTCTAATGACCATGAATGTGCAAAAATTCTCCTAATAAAACAGCAACGATCTTGAGATGCGTGCCTAATCTTCCATCTGATTTGTGTGTACAAAATTAAGCAAACACCAAACAACTACTGCAAATAATCAATAATAGCCCATCGACTGAGATTTACTATTCACTTGGATATATAACATACAATCTATGGAATTCATTATCTAAAGAAAAATTATTTGGATAAGAAAAAGTTATCCATGAAAGGAACTAGTAGCAATTACAATCCAACAAATATTATCACTATAGTGAACTTTTCGTTCCCCCTCTATCGCACTTCCAACAGCAATATTGCCATCATATATGGTCATAAAATAAGACACTTTTAGTCATGTAGCTTAGGATGAGGATCTATCCCTTATTTTAGAGGTCTAGCCTACTTAAATTTATCTTAGAATTTTTTATTGATGTTCCCCAATTATATTGTATCCATGTAGTTCATATTGTTGATGGCACTGACCACTATGTATTCCCACACTATTGCATTGTAGACTTATGGCTATGTAGGTGATTATAATAACCGATGTTGCTATGTTGATTATTTATGACTGTAATGATGATTGCTGCTGCCCTAAGAATGACATCAATCATGAATTTCTTAATGAAGAGGTCATAGACACATTGTGCTCATCTTCAAGCACAGAGGAGGGACAAAAATGCCTTAATCATCTTCTAGATCACACTACATATGATAAATCCTACATTAAGGGCATAGAAAAAACCCATAAACTTCTACACTGATCATGGCCTGCCTTACTAGCAACAAACTATGAAAGTTTCCAATTGGAAAGAACATCTCAAGGCATTGAAGATTCATGCTCCTATTTTAAACCCAAGAAATGGGAATTAATGCTCTACAACTAAGGGATGGGAACTAGACATCAATTGTTACTGTAAAATAATTGCAATGGTAGAAATAACAAGAAATTAATATTAAATATGGGCCTAAAATAGTCTTCATTATTTTCTGCTCCCAATGCCTTCTTCTCTGTTTCACCACTTTACAACCCCCACATATCCATCTCTCTCATAGACCTCCAACTAATTCTAGAATTTAAACAACTAATAAAAATTGTTTTCTAATCTAGGCAAACACCGATGACTACTTTTGGCCAAAAAATAAAAAAAATCTTTGTAGAATATTCAATGCACGTGTCATGCATTCGTCGAAGTTGCAATTAGAATGTAGGTATCTTATCGAAGACTATTCTAACTTGCCTATGGCTGAATTCTTTTCATAGTTGGATCAAAGTCATAGGTTTGAATCCTTCTTGCGTGAGGGCCATGAGATAAATCTTGCTACGGAATCCATTGTCTAAGACCTCTTTCCACTTGTCAAAGTCTCCAAGGGGTAAAGCTCAACCAATCCAATAGTATGACTCAGCTACAGTCTTTCCATGGTCAGTTTATATTTTAAGTCGTAATAAAGAATTAGCTCACCTTAAGTAAGGAGAAGTAAAGAAGTAATTTGAAAAAGAAAATCATCTCCAAAGTCCCTGGTTTATTTGGCTAGTTGCAAGTCCTCTTCCATGTCAAGGCGATCATTTTTCTTTTCTCCGTCGGCGATGACTTGTTATTGTAGTTAGTCTTCTTTTGTCTTTGAAAGGGAGGCCGGTGATGCACCAAACCGCTAATACCGGGTTCTAGTCTCAAAACGGGTAGCTTCATTGCCGTTTTCTTCTTTGCGTGCCTTTGATTTTTTCTTGTTCTTTTTTCCCTTTTTTTTTTCCATGGAGAAGGTCAGATACGTAACCTCAGCACGGTTTAAGTCATATTAAAAGGGGCCCATCTACTTAACGCTGATCTGATTAGGTAATGTTAATTTTTTTCTTTACTTTTCCTATGGTGCAAGTCATGGACAACATAAGATGGTAGAAAGAATGAGTCCAATTATTTGACACTCGGTTAATTATAGTGGGTGTGAGGACCCATGCAAGTGTGTGTTTAGTCCCACATCGGTTATTCGTTGGATAGATCTTGGGTACTTATACAAGATCAAGAAATCCAAATAATACCTTCCAGTTAGCCATTTTGGGTGAGATTTTGAGTTGTTACAAATGGTATCAGAGCGGATCCAGTCCATAACCTATGTATACTATGAGACACTGCAGCACGGATCTATTGAGGCTGACCACAAGCTGATTATGGTGTTTATGATTAGTTTTGAATGAATTTGAACCCTTAGCCTGATGAGAACGTCAGGACTTGAACGGAGGAAGCATGTGAGGACCGTGCGGGCATCGATTATTTGCTGGATAGATCTTGGATACTTATACAGTATTAAAGAACCTCTATGATACCTTCCGACTAGCCATTTTAGATGAGGCCTTAAGTTGTTATAGTAGAAAAACTAGAAACCATAAGAGCCAACCATTTCCATGCAAAAAAAAAAAGTTACATATGATCTAAGTAGCAGTAATATGGTGTTGCCACTCGCATGAATTAATATTTTTTTCCATCGAAGTTCACCATATAACTAGAGAAAATTTGCTTCACCATATATGATGGAGCCACTTTCAACATCACATGTGATCGGCGTAATTTAAGAGAGAGACAACCAATTGGTACCCAACTAACATCCGAATGTGTCACACAAGTACTTACTTCCATGGAGGGTAGCTTGTCACATTGTAACTTCTAAAAATTTTCGGCCTAGGTTTACTCTTGGTGCCTGTTGAATTCATGAAACCCAAAAAAAATGAAGCTGAATCTAATCATTTGGAACATGCAACAATGAACTGAAGCTAAAATCAAAGATGTGATTTAGTCTGCAAGTTCTCCAAAATCAAAGATGACCCCCATCCAATGAACTAAAGCTCTTACATCCATCCGATCATCATCAAATGGCTGGAGATTGGGGGGGAAGGTTGATTAGATGTTTCCTCGAAGGTAGCAAATGAACTTATGTTGTGGCCAGCTAGGGGCAGGTGGCTGCTCAGCTGTGCATTGTGTTCCAATATGTGGTGGGCCCGGCACGCGGTTTGACCACCGCCGTCTTTCGTTGTAGTTTGACTTCGTGTTGTTGGGTCAACGCGTATCTCTTCGTCCAAATGCGAATATTAAACGAGAGCTGGGCGTCGAAAAGAGCCGCACGTTAAACAGAACTCTAAGTCACAATGGAATTACACATATGCCCTTTTCAACGTCTTCAGTGACGACTGACGCATAAATGGAATGACATATATGCCCTTCTCACAGATTCCATAGAAATCTATAACCGGATCTATCCAATCATACGGTGTCCAAATCCCGTTCAATCAGAACTGTCTATTTTGATCTTAAATCTATTGAAAAGCATTCTTATTATTTTTGGAAGGTAATCAAAGTGATGATGTTGAGAGAAAAGTAGGCTTACGTGGCAACAGTCCTACAGACGATATATAATAGATCGATAACTCTACATATTATTTGTATACAGGTACTGCCAAGAGATCATTTAGAGATAAGGTGAGATCGCTTAGGGACAATTTACCTAGAAATATTTACACCATTTATTTTGGCTTACTGTGTATAAAATAAGTTACAGGCATAGGTTTTGACCTTATGCACAAGTTGCAACAAAAGGCTGAGGCCCTCTATGAAAAGGTAGCACTTCTCAAATCTAATGATCATCGAGTAGTCTTAAATCCTAGTCAATGGTTAGGCATGTATTAATGCCCCGATCACCCGTATTTGGTTAAGTATTGTTAATTTGTGTAATGTTATCCGAACATGTCAACCTGACTATTTTTGTGCAATCAATGAGATAATTATATTAAACACATCTTTTGACATTAATGCGGTTAGCTGATGATCTCATATGTAACAACATTAGTTCTATTTTGAGCTATCAGAAAACCTAATGTGTGATCGGTATTGTGGTTAAACCTTTTTGTTGTTGAACTAGGGTTTGTTTCAATGGTCACATCCTTTCAATTTAGAGGGATGCTATATATATATGCAAGGCTGCTTATATGTACGATTTCATGCGCCGACATGGTAGTGCATTTTTGATTGCCATTAAAATCGAACCCGGCAGCAGCTCGAGCATTAGAGCAAAACAAGGCAGATAGTTGAAGGAAGTCTGTGAAATAGTGTTAGCAAATAAAATTTGTAAGTAAAGAGTTTTTCCTTCAATTTATTCTACCTAAGTGGGTTATAACTATGCAGCCTTAAAGTGCAAAAGAGAATTAATCCTCACAAGTTATTCCTATATAAACACATTTTAGAAGCTGGTCAGTGGGTACTAATAATTTAATCCTAAGTGGAAAAGAGAAATCCTCAAAAACTATTCTCATATAGACCATTCCAAAAAGCTAATCGGTGTATCAGCTAATTGCCTTCCATAAAAATGCTGGTTGATTTTGGTAACATCAACCCTTATTTTTCTTTTGGTATAAAAAAAATCTATTCATTCAAGAAATAAGGCCTACTTTTAGTCATCATTAGTACTCTTGCAAGTTCCTTCCCTTCCCACCTCCCCTTACATATTGCATCCATTCTAGATGATTGACTAGAGCTTAGAATCCATCAATCCAGAACATTTAGCTTGAATTAGGAGAAAAAAAAAAAGAAGAAAAAGCGACATGTATTCACACATGTTACTTTCATCATCTTAGCTTGAAACTCCATTTTGTTGCAGTTGAGCAGTCTAATTCAAAGTAATGCTATTAATAAAATGAGAATAGCTGCAAATAATTGTGATTGACTTCCAAATTGTCATCTCTTATCCTTTGACTTCTATATTTCTTTTCAGATGGATAGCTTTTTCTCTCCATTATTTATGGTACCTAAAGCAACATATTAAAGCTAGGCCTCAATTATCATTGTTGCCATGTGTCGGCATCTCTGGGGAGCTCAATTGGTTAGTAAAGAGCAACTTGTTAAGTTTGACCGAAGAAGTCTTAGATGCTTGCATGGTAGGTCACCAATAAAGAGCTAGCTGTAAAAATGTAGGTTGAATTGAGAATAGAGAGTAACATGGATCCAAGTACTTTGACCTTCAAAAATGTTTTCACCATTATCGCACCACTACTCGAGAGAGATGAAAATGGATGAAGGCATGGTACTGAGCTATGATGAAAAGGATATAGCACTGGGCTACAGTAGAAAAGGTATAGCGCTGGATTACGGTAAGAGTATAGCGTTGGGTTACAATAATAATATAGCATTGGACTATTGTAAAGAAGCAGCGTTGGGCTAAGGTAGAAAACTAAGTTACGCCTACTCTGAGGATACATGTCTAAAATAAAGTTAAAGATAAACTAATTGAATTGATTATCAAAGATTTAATACAAAGTACAATTCCACTTATTTATACTAATATATAATAACTATGCACAAATATAATAACTGTCTGCTCTAACAGTTGTTTCTTATATCTGCTCTCTATTCCTGATGATTCTGATAATTGTTGTCAACCATCTTTCTAGTACATGCAAGCACGATCATTTTATATCTACCAGATCGATAGTAAAGCCTCATCGGTCTTTATCCCGGCATAGCTCATGTTAGTTGTCTCTCCTGATTCAGCCTACCATATAGTACGTCTTCTGTTCTCGGAATTTTAAGACTAATATATTCACTTCAAACTTCTGTCAAACTGACTCGAACTAACCATTTGGCCTAATTTTTCACTTCATGGCCAAATTCTATCAATTCGATTTGGGCTTTCAACCATGCATGATTTCACAATCGAACTCTATCTAATCTTAGCAAGAGCAATATTTTTCTCACCTACTTTAATTCAATCAATTTAATCTATATGGCATTTGCTCCTGCTCTAGATAGATGGTTGAGGAGTGGTATAAACGCCATATGCCTATGTTTGCATTCTAGCGCATCCTTTCACACAATTTACAACCATATGAGCAAACTTAAAAACCTTTAGGTGCCATGAAAGCTACTCAAAACTTGTTCTTACCGGCAAGAAGCAATCTCACCAACTAGGAATCATCATGACAACAACGGAATCTCAAACTTATACACTGTGGAAGATTCAAAATTTTATTAGCAAACGCAAACCTTTGATTGTCCATACACATGGTCATATGCAGAAATATTTGTGGATACAATTATCCACATGCTATTAATCATAAGGATTTGATGGTACTCGGTGGCATATTGCACTTATCATACCATCACTTTTTGTGAATGATGATTACTATGTTTATCTTTGTATCGTATTGAGCTTGGCTTGTGACTAAAGAGTGGATTCGGGATGTCGGACGCCAGGAAGATGACCACCCTATTCTCAGAGACATCCAGAGGTTAGTGGCGGGTTGTCATTCGATTCAGGTTGTTCCTATGTTTCGGAAGACGAACAGAGCTGCAGACTAGGTCGCCTCCTTTGCTGCTCGCCATTCAGAAGAGGTTCTTTAGACTGAGCCCGACTCTATCCCCTCACCTTTATGTAGCCTTCTTTCTATTAATGCTGAGGGTAGTATTCATGCTACGAAAAAAAGAAAAAAAAAAAAAGAGTATTGATGTTCATCCTAAAAACCTAGGCTCAAAGGAGATCTATTCTGATTGCATGGCCTGTTATCTACAACCTCCTTTCACCCCTGGATAGCTAGAGAAGAGAGAGAGAGAGAGAGCTCTCAAGACCAGAAGACCTTTGTCTCATTATGTGTGCATGTATCTGGATGACAGTTCTCCAAATGAGAAGCTTTGTCCTAGCCATGGTTGCAAGGTACACTTGTACCATGCTACATGTGGAACATCGCCACATGAATTGTCCCCCAATCATGTAGATAGAGCTATGGTCCACCAATCACAGCCCTCCACTTTATGATGGCGGTGACCATGTGATGCTTCATCACCATAGATGCTGATGGCTTCGAGCCTTTTTAGCTCTCCGGGACCGAAGTGTCATTGAAATGCTTGGGGGTACCACCGTCCAAGACCGAGGGGCGAAAACTGAAAAGCCCCCGGTGCCGCGAAGCCTCACACTTCTACTTAATTTTATCGAGTCAGATAAACGTGGACAGCGAGATCCAATTACCGCCCCCTGGACGCGCTATATAAAGGGCACCCCGTTCTTCCCTTTTTCCCATCAAAATATTAGAGCAAGAGCCTCGGCGACGGAGAAAGGAGGTGGAAGACGCAGCTCTTGGCTTGCCAAACATCCACAAACGCGAGATTTGGGGAAGAAAAAGAAACAGCTAATGGGGTCTTCCATCGAAAGATTGGGCAATTCTTTGATCCAAAAATCGCCTCTCCTTCCTTACGCTCGAACGCTTCGAGGGGAGCAGAGCAAGCTCTTCTTCCCCTCTGCTCCGTCTCCGTTGAGACAAAGGCGTCTTGATGGGGTGAAGAGAGTCGTGAGAGCTCCGGTGGCGGCGGCGGTCACAGAGAGAGTGGTGAAGGTGGTGGGAGAGAAGGCAGTGACGTTTAAGGTTCGAGCAGCGTTGACGGTGCGGAGGAAGAAAGAGGAGGATTTCAAAGAGAAAATCGCAAGCCAGCTCGATGCCTTCTCGGATAAGATTGGCAGGAACGTCGTTTTGGAGCTCGTCAGCACTGAGATCGATCCAAGTAAGTCCATGTCTTTTATAATTTATCAAGATTTATTGCAGCCTTTTGATGTTTCTGGTTTGATTATCTGAAACTTATGTGTTTATCGATTCAATTATTTTCTTTCTTTCTTTGCTCAAAGAAACATGTTTTTCTTCAAGTTTTCCTATGAAATTGGAGCTTTTTTTGTGGAAACGATTAGTTGCAATACTTCAAAGTATTTGTTAACCATACTTCCCTATTAGTTCCAACTAAAACTACATATCTCCAAACAGTATTAAATTGGTATATATTTTTTCTTCTGAACCATTTCATTCATATTTTGATTGACTTTGTAACTCTGTCTCTGATCAACAATTTCTTCTTCCATATCGAAGGGACACAAAGGCCTAAGAAAAGCAAGAAGGCAGTGCTCAGGGACTGGTTTGAGAAGAAGAAGGTGAAGGGGGAGAGGGTGGTGTACACAGCTGAATTCATGGTGGACTCCAGCTTCGGCACGCCGGGAGCCATCACGGTGCTGAATCGGCACCAGCAGGAGTTCTTCTTGGAAAGCATCGTCGTCGAGGGCTTCGCCTGCGACCCTGTCCACTTCTCTTGCTACTCCTGGATCCAACCCACCAAAATTCACCCCACCAAGAGGGTCTTCTTCAGCAACAAGGTCTCCCATCCTCCCTTGCAGTACAAAATTTCAAGAATGATTATAACAATAACTAGCACTAATTATGATAGTAATTAAATATCATTAGTATTTCTGCTAGAATTTCTATACGCAATTTGATGATTAACAATAACAACTAACGGTAATGATATGTTAATCTGAGTTTCAGTAATGATATGGTAGAACTTGTAAGCCATACCAGTTGCCTTAATTAATGAGCCATTCTGTCTTCATGGTTTGGTTGGAACAGCCATATCTGCCATCAGAGACACCTCCTGGCCTGAGGGAATTCAGGGAAAGTGAATTGAAGGAGCTAAGGGGCGACGGGACCGGCGAGAGGAAGCTCACCGACAAAATTTACGACTACGATACGTATAATGACTTGGGCAACCCTGATAAGGGATTCGAGTATGCGAGGCCGGTCCTCGGAGGAGAAGAAATGCCATATCCAAGGAGATGTAGAACAGGGAGGCCTCCAACCAATACAGGTAATGGCACATTTCTACTTAAAATAGTTTAGTGATAAGAAAGTCTTAAGACAAAGCTATGAGTGGCAACTCCTGGAGACATAACTGACTATAAATATGTAGAAATCTAGAGATACTTTATAAATTTATATAGGTTTAATGTTACGTGAACCAGTTGGTTTTGCTTTTTGAAATTGACCTTAGGCCAAACTTTGTTGTGCACCAAACGGCAAAGTATGAGGCTGATTTGCTTTACAGACCAAAATTTGGTAGATGATTTAACACATCCACCTCCATAAATTTATATCAAATTGAAGAATTTCTTTCTAAGAATACGGAGAGAGCATCGCAGTTCGCATTCAAACACTGAATCTCTTTCTAGCACAAAACTAATCTGAATGCGATAATTTGCAAACAGTGAGACAATTAGTAATCATATAGGTTGAGAGGTAATGTTTATATTAAAAATGTCCTCTGTTCCCAAATTGAAACAATATACTGTCACCCCATACCTCACCTTCTTTCGATCCCTCGGCGTCGGCCAGAGGTGTATGTCTTCACCATTTTTTCTGAATTTTTTTTGCCTGCTAGCTTGTTTGACTTGTCTACATGGACTAAGAAAAGTATGATAGGAAGAATGGGTCTCAATTCTGGTCTTAGTGATAAAGGGTCTAATCTTTCTTTAATCCCGACCAACCCCAACTGACCAAATAAACAACAATAATGACCCAAAAACATGTATGCTATTCTTCCACAAAGCCATTTTTTTTTGTTTGTTTTTTCATCACAGTGCATGCACAGGAGCCCAATCCCTTTTCAGAAAACAAAGAATTCTGTGAACCAAAACTTCTTAACATCTTGAATCAACAAGAAGGATATGACATTCTGACTCATCGATCGATGATTTGTGCTGCTGCAGATATGCACGCCGAGAGCAGAGTGGAGTATCCAACGCCAATATATGTGCCTCGTGATGAAGCATTTGAGGAGGGGAAGCAAGAGATGTTGTCCGAAGGTGCGCTGAAAGCATTGCTCCACAACCTCGTGCCATCCTTGGTCGCGTCCATTTCTCCGGAGAGCCATGACTTCAAGGCCTTCCACGACATCGACAACCTCTTCAAAGAGGGCCTTCGCTTGAAGAAGACCTTACAGGACCAACTTTTCCATAAGATTCCATTTGTGAGCAAGATTGAAGAGTCGAGCGAGGCCCTACTCCGATTTGACACCCCAGCCATCATATCAAGTAAGCCAATAGATATCTTCTCTTCGATCATGCAAGTTGTTTAACAAAAATTAGTCAAGATAGCTCGAGCATGTCCCCACATTGATGGAAGAAATCCATTGCTTTCAATTAAATGCACCACGTCTGTGCCATATAGTCTACGGCAACATTTCCATCAATCCTGGAGCAAAAAGCTGAGTGTGTGGAACCACATACTGCAAGTCATAGATGCTGATCGCCATACCTAACGTGGCACTTCTATGCACCTCATAGATCGATCTTGGTCCCCTGTTCATCGATGTAACTCGATGCCGTCAGCTGGTACAAGTTATGTAGAGTTCCATTCCACAAGCCACCTTATATAGAAGCCTAATAATTAAGACAACTTTTAGTTAAAACAGTGATGAGATAAATCAAGCAACCTCCATGCGAGTGTCTGGTTACACAAATAGAAGATATGGCATGTTTTTGATGACTGTGCTAATTAAAGCTTGTCCAAGGGATGAAATTTTTATTTTGCCCTCTCGAAAAACTAAATATCAGAGTAGAACTTTGACTCCAGAAGCGAAAAATATCATTTTCCTTTCAATTATGTCACAAGGTCACAGCAGCCAATCAGCTCGTACCACGCTATGTTGCTTTTAGATTTCTGTCGTATCCACTTATCATTATCATCGTCAACCATTCTGTCATCATGATATCTTTCGGCCGTGTGCATCTTTTGACCGTTGGTTTCCTCTGACAACTTGCAGAGGACAAGTTTGCGTGGCTGCGCGACGACGAGTTCGCTCGGCAAGCACTCGCTGGCATCAACCCCGTCAACGTAGAGCGGCTTCAGGTAATTGATCCATTTCCCAAGGATAATTTCTCCATTTCAGTAAACTGGGGACAAGTTACCATCTTGTTCTTGATGCAAAGAGCTTTCTTCACAAGGAGAAGTTTGCAAATATTAACGGTGTATGCTGTCTTCTTAGGTATTCCCTCCTGTTAGCAAGCTCGATCCGGCCATGTATGGTCCTCCTGAATCTGCCATCAAAGAGGAACACATTATTGGCCATCTCAATGGCATGTCAGTCCAACAGGTAATTCTTTCAAGAAGGAAATACAAATCTGTAAATGCTTTGCTGAAATCCAGAGTCGCATTCATCTTAAGATGTGGTGCTCTTCTGTTGTTAATTTGGAGTCCAAGGCTACTTATCAGAACAAAACTATCAAATTAATAAATGACAGGCATTCCATCTAGTTCCATATTTTGCTCATATTTTGTTCAAAACTCTACATGACAGGCATTGGAGGAGAACAAGCTCTTCATCTTGGATTTCCATGATGTTTACCTCCCATTTCTTGACCGGATCAATGCGCAGGATGGAAGGAAAGCCTATGGTACAAGAACTCTTTTTTTCCTCACTCCACTTGGGACTTTAAAGCCAATAGCAATTGAGCTCAGTCTCCCACCAGCAACCCCTGGTTGTTCAAGGGCGAAACGTGTCTTCACACCACCCACTGAGGCCACCAGCAACTGGCTCTGGCAACTCGCCAAGGCCCACGTCTGCTCCAATGATGCTGGGGTCCACCAACTTGTCAACCATTGGTAAGTTAATCTAATTCATTGCAAGCGAACGATAAGAGCTAGTGATGGCATAGGCCAATTTAGTTTACAAGATTTACTCCTGCTTCGAGCGACGACGAGTTAATGTTTTTGGTTGAAATTGGCTTTAGGTTGAGGACACATGCATGCATGGAGCCCTTCATAATAGCAGCGCATCGACAACTAAGTGCCATGCATCCCATCTTCAAGCTGCTCAAGCCTCACATGCGTTACACACTAGAGATCAATGCTCTTGCTCGGCAAATCCTCATCAGTGGTGGTGGAGTCATCGAGTCCGGCTTCACCCCTGGATCGTGCTGCATGGAGATGAGTGCCTCGTTCTATAAAAACCATTGGCGTTTCGACCAAGAGGGCCTCCCTGCTGATCTCATCAGAAGGCAAGTATCTATCAATTCTTTTCAGCTTGACCTCGACAAACATGACATTCATCATTATACACAAGCGAGAAGAAAAGCATATTATTAGAAGCAAATTTCATATAGATATTTATAAAATTATAAAGTCCACTAAACTTGTACAAATGGTTCATTATGTGCTTTAAGAAGTTTGAATATTTAAAATCTATACAATTTTTGCGTTAAGAGAAAATATTATAATAAAGAAAAGGAAAAACTCTAACAATGTAAAATGATAATGGCAATAATACCAAGAAATGTAATGTTATTCAAAAAAAATATGCCACTAATAAAATAAAGCTTGACTATTCAATTTTACGACTACTCAACTAATAGCATTTCCAAACAATTCAACGAAATCGTTGACAAGAGAATAGATGATACCTTCAAATATAAGAAGTATATATAACAAGTATGATACAAAAACTAGCTCACTATAAATGTTCTCATAATTTGACAACATGATACTCTCCAAAGTTCATATTGGCTAACGAATGCATGTATTTTTTCTTTATTTTTGATGTACAGAGGCATGGCCATAGAGGACCCTAGCCAACCCCATGGGCTAAAGCTTCTCGTGGAGGACTACCCCTACGCCAACGATGGCCTCCTCATTTGGGCCGCCCTCCAGACCTGGGTCCGGACCTACGTCCAGGCCTACTACCCGAACCCCCACGTCGTCCAAGCCGACACCGAGCTCCAAGCCTGGTACGCCGAAGCCGTCCGCGTGGGCCACGCCGACAAGAGCGGCGCCGACTGGTGGCCCCGGCTCGGCTCCCCCGCCGACCTTGCCTCCCTCCTCACTACCCTCCTCTGGCTCGCGTCGGCTCAGCACGCCGCGCTCAACTTCGGCCAGTATCCGCTCGGCGGCTACATCCCGAACCGGCCGCCTCTCATGCGCCGGCTCGTCCCCGCCGAGGGCGACCCCGAGTACGACAACTTCCTCGCCGATCCCCACCGATTTTTCCTCTCCGCGCTGCCGAGTTTGACCCAGGCGACGACATTCATGACGGTGATCGACACGCTCTCGACGCACTCGGCGGACGAGGAGTACCTCGGGGAGCGCCGGGATTCGTACACGTGGACGGGGGACGCCGAGATGGTGGACGCGTGGCACGCGTTCGCCGCGGAGGTGAGGCGCGCCGAGGAGGAGATCGCGAGGAGGAACGCTGACCCGGCGAGGAGGAACCGCTGCGGCGCCGGGGTTTTGCCGTATGAGTTGCTGGCGCCCAGTTCGCCCCCTGGGATCACGTGCAGGGGAGTGCCCAACAGCGTCTCCATTTGAGCTGAGCGCTTCTCCTTCTTTTAATTAACTTGATAAATGGCTCCAATTCTTTTTCCTTTTTTAATGACAAGGAAGGAGAGCTTTTGGGCCATTTCTGTGTATCGTATTGCGGTGTAAATATGCTATAAGACTACTTGTATAATGGAAGAGCCAAGAGAGATGTTATTATAGCAATGTAATTAGTTGTGGGCAAGATGATGACTACATTAGTCAGTCATTAATTACAAAATACATTTTATCCCAAAAAATTATGTGCATGATTGGTCCCTTTTTTTGTAGTTTTCTTTATGATGGTCGGAAGGGGAGCAATTAAGTGGAAGAGTGAGATCATTTTACAAAATTTAGCCCTTTTTTGACAGCATATGGAGGCCCTTTCATTTATTTGTAGATGGATAAACGAATGAATGATTGATAAATAAAGATCTTTCTAGTCCGATCTCTCATTTTTCTTGGTGCTTTCTGTTGGCAAAAATGTTGGACACCTCGATCTCAGACCAGACCTGCCCTCTTGACTTCAGACGCAAACTGAGAAGAACGACCCCGGGCTTAGCCGAGCAACCGACCAACTGAAGTGAGCGACCTCGATTCAAACTGAAGAGCCATTAGCCGAGAAAAGTAATCAATACGTGTCGACAAGGACTGACAGTTATAACAACCGACAGGTATGGTAGCTCGTAGTCACAAAAGCACTACGGCATGCACCCCATCGGCACTACTCGCCGCCTATGCGGACTGCACCCACGCTTTTGCCGTATTACCGGTCATTACCTAACCATCATTGTACACCATGTTAGGCCAAATAACGACAAAATGAGCTCCTCTATATAAAAATGCAGCTCAGAGGACCTCAAGTATGTATAGAATATTACTCGTAGAACCTACTCTCTGTTGAAATTCTCTCCATTTGACACTGTTGTCTCTCGATTCTGACTTAGACATTGGAGGGTCTCCCTTCAAAAACTCTCCAGCAAGCGAACTTTTTGCAAGCCATGCACGAAGAAGAACCGCCCCCCGCACCTCGGTCAGCCTACTTAACCTTACCTCCAACTGACTTTAGGGTCATCCAAGCTGTGCTCCGATCTCAGCCTAGCTTCGGCGGCAACACTTCCATTGGAGTTTACGGAATTAGTCCTGGGGTTGTGTTTTAAGGCTAGCCAACATCACCTGGTGTGTATTACCATCTTCACGGGAGGGGTTATACAATGCATTGGAGACCATATGAACGTACAATGTGAAAGGGACTTGTGAACTGCTGTGCATTGGATTGCAAATGCTCTTTTTCCCTTCAATCTTTCCACGTTTATTCCTGGTAGGTAGATAAACTTGATCCAGACTATGCACTATTTGAGAGTATCAAACATATTTATCAAAAGCAAAGTCAAGTCCCTGATTACTATATATCAAGAGAGAAAAAAAGCCACTGATTGGCTTTCTAATTGCAGTGTGAAATATGAACAAGAAGAACTGATTACAGACAGTATGTTTACAGGAGCGTGATTTGATCAGTCTCTTAATTA
Organism: Phoenix dactylifera; assembly: GCF_009389715.1. Classification (NCBI taxonomy): domain Eukaryota; kingdom Viridiplantae; phylum Streptophyta; class Magnoliopsida; order Arecales; family Arecaceae; genus Phoenix; species Phoenix dactylifera. Next base: position 26,767,124 of record NC_052399.1, read on the forward strand.
TCTTTAATTTTTTCTTAAAGAAAACCCGATCCAATTAGCTTTACAAAATCTCGGCACCTAGCACACAATCCTCCCTCCCTCCTCCCCCTCCCCACCACGGCACCACGCCCGCACTCAAAGGAAAAAGAATAAAGAAAGAAAGGTTATGCACTTAGACACACAAAAGGAGGAGGAGGAGGAGGAGGAGGGGGAGGAGAAAGAAAAGGGTAGTGTCTCCACTTGGCTGAAGTAGTGAACGCTTTTAATTGGCAATTCAGTCCTCCACTTTCGTCAAACTAAAGATGCAGAGGGGTTGCTTCCGCTTACGGCCTTCCACCTCCTCTCCAAGGCCGGCCCCAGCCGTACAATGTCCCAAGTTAAACATGCATGATTAAGGCTCACAAGCTTTTTTGGTCTACAAGATCCAAAGTTGTGAACTTTTCAGGTAGTCAGTGTACCAACCTTTCCCACTCAATGATTAAAGGCAGTCAGAAAAAACCACCACATTGGACGAAGTAAAAGAAATTTATTTTCTAAAAAAAATTTAGGACCAATATCTTCCCCAAAATAAGGGAGAGTTGTTTTCTCCCCCTCTTCTTCTTAGATTAAGGTGGTGGCGGCCAAGAGGGGCTGCTCCGGTGGCGGCAGCCCAGGATAGTCCTTCGGCTGCAACCTCGCCGGCGATGTTGATCGGCCGACATGAAGAAGGAAAGAAGAAGAAGATCATCAAAGACCCAATCAACTCGGTCTGAAACATGGCTATCTCCCTAACCCACCACCACATCATCTCAGGGTCCCTAGGGTCAATTCGAGTATGGAATAAGGACTTCTAGGACCCTCCTGCCGGTCCATAGAACCATGCAAAGAGCAAAAAATAGAAAAAGAGAAATCAAGAGAGAGAGAGAGGAGAGAGAAAATAGAGAGAGGGCTCTCTTCTTCTTTTCCAAAATAGGGGAGAGTCATTCTCTCCCTCTCTTCTTCTCAGATGTGGTGATAGCAAGGCGGCCTGCTTCGGTAAAGGTGGCCCAGGGCGGTCCTTCAGCCGCAGCCTCATCAACGATGGTGGTCAGTCGGCGCGAAGAATAGAAGAAGAAGAAGACCCAATCAAGTCAGCCTGAAACATGGCTATCTCCCTAACCCTCCACCACATCATCTCAGGGGTCCCCAAGGGCGGCATGGCTGACTTTTTTTTTGGCGGCTAGTGGCGGCGAGCACAGGAGGAAGAGATGCCGAAATAGGGCACCCCTATTTCGGATTATGTCGCGGCGATTAGCCGGCTCAAACCCAAGCAAGGACAGCTATAAACATAGGTAAAGAAGGAGAGAAAGGTAGGCGACACACCTTAGTTTAGCGATGTTTCGACGGCACTTTCTCGCGACGAATTGAAGGAGAAAATCCGGAAGAAGGACTTGAAAATTGGCGGTAATATCTCGGGTTGTCATCGATGAAACACAAAGGGAGAGAAAGCAGCCTTAAATAGATTGAATCTCGAGATTTTTGGCTGGTCTTTGGATTGTTCTAAGACTCCCGAAGTCATCGGAGTCGGGGGAGGAAGAAGACCCCAATTGGAGTCTTCTCCTCCATCGCATGCAACATGCACGATTTTGGGCTAATCGGGCCTGGCCTCTTCGAGCTGGCCCATAGGCCCACAAGCTGGGTTGGGCGCATGGGATCGGGCTGGGCCTAGCCACTTTGGGCTGGCCTACGAGCCCTTAAAAAAAAACTGGGTTATTACAATGCTTTTCACCCTCATGGAATTTTTGTTGCATGCTAAATTGTTGAACAAGTGGCAAAGGTAGTATTAAGTTAGAAGTGGATGGTGGATTGTACATTGCATGTTTGTGCTGCCAATTTTGGAATTGTATTTTATTGTCCAATATACATGCGGTAAAGAATAGTTTTGGCAGATTCATATGAGCAAACCAAGATGAAGCCATAGCTTAGATAGCATAGCATATGCTATTTTGCCTTCATTTATAAAACAAGGACAAGGAGACTTACCATCGGTTACACAAGAAAACAAAAATTTTTGTAATATATTTAGAAGCCATAGCTTAGATAGCATAGTATAAGCTATTTTGCCTTTATTCATATACAAGAACAAAGAGACTTACCATCGGCAACACAAGAAAGCAAAATTTTTTGTATTACAGTTATAGTTGCGGATAATAATATTTATGTCATATGTTTGTGCAGCTGTTATTGTTATTATATTTTATTGCACGATAGACATGCGATAAAAAATAGTTTTGAGATTATCATATGAGCATACCAAGATGCAGCTATAGCTTAAATGGCATGTGTTGGGGAAAATACCAGTCCCCTCAAGTACGTGGGCGCGTCGCTAGCACGTGATCGGAAGCGTCCTAATCCAAACGACTGACCTCGGGCGACCGACCTGGTCGCTCGAGCTCGGACATCCGACCTCGGACGACCGGCCTAGCGCCCGACCTCGAACCACCTGACGCCCTACCAGGCGCCCAACCCTGGACCCTCAACCTCGGAACGCCCGATCTCGGAAGGCATCCGATCCCTAGAAGTCAGACCTCACCAACTGCCCGCTACTGTCACATCCTCCTACGGCCCAGTTCGGAACCACGCCTTGAGCAACTTACGCAACAATTAATGCACATGGTCTCTGCAGACCTCTAGCTTACTCAACAATTAATGCGCATGGCTCCCGCTGTCTGTGGATCTCCAATCCTCCACGGTAAGTCAGCTCGGCCGCGTTTAGTCAGCCGCGACAACTCCCTGACCCCGACCTCGTCTTCTACGGCAAGACATTAATTCACATGATCGTGTGCTAATTAATGCGACGTGCTCAGTCATACGGCAGCCTGGTCCCGTCGCATCACAGGTAACCCAGCACCCCACTATAAAAGAGGAACCCCTTTACCATAAAAAAGAAGGAGGCGGAAACTCTGGACATATTATTGCTTCTACTCATATTTCCTCCCTTTGACTTAAGCATCGAAGGGCCGGCGCCGGAAACCCCGGCCACCGGTTTCTTGCAGGTCCCCTGGAGGACGCCGCCCGTCGACGGACCGCCGCCACCCGAAGCCCGCCAATTCTCACCGAAGCCCCACCTTCTTGGCCCACTGGTCGCCCCCGGGTCCATATTCCAGCAACAGCATGGTATATGCTATTTTGCCTCCATTCATAGGCAAAGACAAGGAGACTTACCATCGGCTCCCCAAGAAAACAAATATTTTTGTAATATAGTTATAGATGCAATAATAATATTTACGTTGCATGTTTGTGCAGCCATTATTGTTATTATATTTTATTAATAGATATGCGATAAAGAATAGTTTTAACAAATTCAAATCTAGATGCAGCCATAGCTTAAATAGTATGGTATATATGCTATTTTGCCTTCATTCATAAACAAAGACAAGGAGACTTACCCTCAACTATGCAGTAAAACTGTAGTAATAGTCGCAGATAATGATATTTACCTTGCTTCTTTTGTATAATTGTTTGAAAAAAAAAAATTGTAGCATGTCAGGAATCCTTAACTATAATTAAAAAATAACAAATACAAAACAATGAAATCTTGGATCCAACAGAGCCTCGGGATCTCCAAAGTGTCACCGGTTCAGTTGAACCAAATCCGGCAACGGCCACGGTCCGTCTCTCATCCGAAGCATCGCCCGCCGCAGGCTTCCACCTCCCCATGATGTATTCGTTCGACACGTGCCCAACCCGGTACCCGACTCGCGCCCTCACGAATCTTAATGCTAAGCGTGCGGCCAGCGCTGCGTTGGAATATCGAATCGTCCAACCGGCGAGGCCAACGGTCACGAGCCAATCGACCCGCCCTTCCAACGTTCGGTAACTGCCTCCCCTTCCCGCCTCATTTAAATCCCTCCCTCACCCCCTCTCCCTCTCCGCCCCTCCTAGCTTCCATTCCCTTCTCCTTTGGGTCTCCCCCCCAAATCCCATCACCGGGCGCCGCCGTGCGCATCACAATCAAGTAAATCTCTAGCGGCCGGCGGCAGCCCAAAGTATGGACGGCTTCGATCACTACGACCCGGATGGCGATGTTCGCCGGTTCCTTGACTTCTCCGTGCCGTCGCCACTTTTACTACCACCCCCACCGCCAGCCCCTATTAAGACTGGCCTTGGCACCACTGCCGAAATCCCCGCGCCGGACTTTTGGAACTTCGACATTATTGGGTCCTTGATCAGGGAGATGGGCACTCTTGGCATCCAAGACGGGAGGCCTGGAACATCATCGAGGCCGAACCTCGCAGCTGCGCAACCGACCTTTGTATCCATCCAGCCAGGCCAGTTAGATTGTAAGCCGTGCCATGCCCTAAGAGAAATAGTCCACTTTAATGGTGCGTTAAGAGTTTCCTTCCTTCCCCGCCCCTCTCAACTTTTCCCTAATGAAAACTAAACAGGAGGCGTGAGTTTTTCTTACTCTGATTTGTAGGGATGCAGCGCGTGAAGTTTGCAGTGCATGGGGCGCTGGGTACCTTCAAGCATGCAATTTTTCACCTGGAGAGCTTTCGCGAGGGAAATCAACCCGTGAAGGAACTACTCTATATCGAGTAAGGGTTTTCACTGAAATTGTTGATGGATTCTTTAGTTAAATCCCGTTTCCTAGCATCCTGGTGCCGTGATGTAAAACGAAGGATTAATTCAGAATCAAGTTTATATCAGGCAAAATTCATTCAGTTTTGATATTTTATCTTGTGCAGCCTTAGCGATCAGAACTTTGACTGGGTGAAGAACCTGCTAACCCAGTACGTTATGCTACTGAAGGCCAATGGGTGCATCGTTGTTCAAGATTCTGTTTCATCCTTCTTCGATGCCCTATGTGGGGGTATCGGTTTTGGGGTAGGGAGTACCAGTGCCCCTGGGATGGTGGTGGGGAGCACAAGTGCCCCTGGAGCATCTTCACTGCCTCCAGAGCTGGAATTAGGTAGGGGCTCAACAAAGGTTGAATTATTACGCTTAACATAAAATTCTAAGTGATGCATGCATGCATGCATGGAGACTTCAGATTTTTCATATAAAGTCCATTTTATCCTTCTTTTTCTTGGTTTATGTAATATTTGGGCTGCAAGTTTTTGCTTGATGATAGGGGCTTCGTCACCGAATAGTGGAAGGCAATCACGATCGGGGTTTTCATCGGAATCTAGTACAAAGGAGACTGATGGAGATCCTAATACTAATGGAGTGACATCTCGAGTTACCAGACCAAGGAAGACCGGAATAGCGGCGCAGGTAGTTATCAGATTCCTTACTAGATTTTGGTAACGTAGATTCCTTTGTAGATTTTGTGTCGTTATTCGTGTAAATGAATTTCTTGATGGGTTTGTGGTGGAAACAGAGGGAACGGACCACAAACATGAAGCTCAGAGACTTAATGGACTACTTCCACCTACCTATAAAACGCGCTTCCCAGGAGCTCAGATTGTGTTCGACCTCTCTCAAAAGTATCTGCAGGAAGTACGGATTGTCCCGGTGGCCCAGCCGCAAGGTCTCTCTCTCTCTCTCATATTCATATAAACACAACACAAACACACACTCAAATCTCTAACAAAGTGAATTGTGGGTGCAGATAAGAAGTATCGACAGGCAGATAGAGAGTCTGGAGAGAGAACTGCAAAGCCGAAGGGGAGGCGCAGGAAGTTTAGCCATTAGAGAAGAGATAGAGAAGCTTAAAGAAAAGAGAGCGAGGTTGTGTACCGGCCTGTCGACTTAGATCGAATACGTCTTCAGCGTCGGTTATAAGGATTGCTTTGATTTGGTCATCAATGGAAGCCAAAAAAATCTCTCTGCGTCAGCATTGCTCTACCCATATATCCGTGAGAGTGCTTCATCTAGTTTCAGTGTAATTGAAATAAACATCAAGTGGAAGTCCGTCAGTCTGTGTTTAATCCTTTTGCGTTCGCTTGAGTGGAAGTCAAATGATTTTAATAAGGATGCGGAATTTATGATCTCTAAATAAATTATGCATTTAACCAAAAAATTAGAGAAGAAACCAAGCAAGCCAGAAGCTTTGAGGTTACTTGTTACTATAGTATAGCCGGTTACCATGATGACCTGACGCTTCTTCAAGTTTCTAATACATTTTATACAGGTTTTGGATAATGTTCACAAACGGATATACGTAAAGGAAAGAGTTCACAAAGGAACCTGACCTGATGACTAAATCGAAAAATTAATTTGCTCAAAAAATTTACAAAATCAATCACGATAATCACGGAGATAAATAGCCAGCAAGATGCTTTACAGTATTAATTCCGGGTTATTTAGGATTATTACAATCAAAGTGTCTGTGTGTGTGTGTGTATTTGGTAGTGTATTTAGGACTGTTGCATTTCTCTTGGGGTTACTTTAGGTCGCTAAAATCAGTTACACACAACACCTAATCAATAAAAACTCATGATACAATAACAGTTTTACCAAATTACCATGTCCCCATGATGCACCGCGCTGCCATTCGACATACATTTACACAGCTCCTAATCAATAAAAACTCATGATACAATAACAATTCAAATAAATTACCACGTCCACGAGATGCACCACGCTTGCCTTACATTTTAGCTGTCCTCATGGTTATGATTTAATTTTAAAAGTTAGAATAAACCAATTACGTTGTACAGTACAATTAGCTGTTCTCATGTATATCTTTTAAAAAAAATAGAATAAATAGAGATAGAATGCAAAATCAGAACAAAATTCTTAGAAACGTGATCTTTTAGGTATGAGATAAACTATGCACAAGTCGATCTGGTGGCACATAAGAATACCAGCAAGTGGCACAGAGAACTATTGGTTTCAGTTCTTTGCTTCTCAGTTCCAGGGAAGTTACAGCTTCAAATCCTCTGCAAGAGAAGGAACAACAAAAAGGCTCAAATCATAAATTACACCAATACAGCAACAGCAGAAACAGCAGCAGCAGCAAAAGCAGATTTTTAATGACAAACTTTTACATGTTTCTGTAAGCTATCATGCTTAATTTCTTAAATAAGCTGTAGAAGGTTAAAAGACCGTAAAATTTTAGTAGATTATAGCAATTACCAGCTGAATTCAGAGCCGTAACTTGATCTTTTCTGACCATTTAAATATATCCGAATAAACTTGATCGCCACCCAAGTCCTCTCCGGTTGCACCTGCTGCCACTCTGACAATATCCTCAATCAATGCAAAGTTGCCCATAATATCAACATGTGCACCACTCTGGGTACCTCGGCCTTCCAAGAGATTAGCAGGAGGGGCATGATCATACTCCCTTACGTAAGTCTTGATACCAGAAGGATTGAACCTAGTTTTCCCACGCCATCCTTTTGCACACATGTAGCCTGCACTTAGAACTGGCACAGTCTCATCTCCATTAACTAAGTATACACCACCTTGCAAACAGCTCCCATCTTGTCCACCCTCAGCTGAAGTATCAATCTGGAAAGGGATGTTGCACTCAGCTGAGGGGGCTAATTTGTAAACATAAGCTCTTTCAGTAGGGATTCCTACTCCATACATAGAATACATCTCCATATCAGGAGCATTTGGTAATCTGAAGGAAAAAACAAGGAAATTTCACAGGTAAAGTTGCAGTTATAAAAGAAACAACAAAAAATCATCCAACTAAAAGGTTCCAAATAATTCCTTGGGCAAGCTTCATAATATTTTACATATGGATTGTCCCTTTATTCTATTTTAAAAGCATAATATAATTCAACAGTACATGAAACTTCAGCATCGATGCAACCAAAACGTTTGAACCTCATCAAGGAAACTCACTTTTACTTTCTTAACAGTGGAGAGACATTCCTTGTTTGGAGGCTAGAAATTGGGTCTCAAAGCTTTAAGTGTAATGGATAGTGTTTCAGAAGTGTAATTTATGCGGGGATAATAAACAATGAATCACCAAAGGATATAAGTGTCTCTGGTGCCATGGTTCAATACCATGCAATGCACAAGGTATTGCAGCACAAATTCATAAACACCCCCGCCCCCCAGGGAACAGTAATGTATTGCAGTTTTGCATTTAAAAACTCAGAATCACCTTATTCTATAGTGTATTTTTACTTTTAAGCTTGTTTTAGGGAAATAGACATAAGGAACAAGGAAATGGAATTTCATTTGTAATAGGTACAAAAGGATACTTATATATTGGCTTGCGATGGATATATCATTTACATGACATTTTCACATTATATTAGTGATAGAGACTTCTCTAATAAACATCAATGCTTGCATAATGCAATGTTTAGAATCTCGTTACCGGACCCCATAATGGTACCATGGTACCATGTCAATATCGAGTGTCAGTTCGGTACTAGTGCATTACGATATATTCAGTATAGGGCAGTACGCACTGATACTACAAACTTCATATAATATTATTATCAAATGACTCTTTTTCCTAGTATCACTTTACTAAAAACAGCCCGTCATTATTATCAGTTCTCACTAATCAATGATCATATACAAATGTATAGATGTGCAAATATACATCTACACACACACACACACACACACACATATATGCATACACGTGTTTATGCATGTACATTTATATGTCTAAATATGTCTGTACATGTATGAAAAATATGTATATACATATTATCAATGACCACCTCTCTCTTCCAAACTTGCACAAGAGATTAACCATGATGTTGTCTAGAAGATGTCTCAGAATCTCGCTTATAAGCCAACATGCTTCATTGTTTAACCTGACCATCTTCAGCCAAACTCTTTGATAGAAACTTTTAAGTTCTAGAATACAACATACGTTAGATCAAATTACTTGAACAGGAATAAAACTTCTGAGTTCCGACAAAAGTAGGGGCCTGCTTGACATATCTCAAGTTATACAAGTTCTCTTGAATATCTTTAAAAATTAGGATCAACTTCAACAACTAAAATAAGCTCCCGGTCTTATTGCAAGCCTAGAGGCTCTATGGTGGAGACACAAACCACTGTTTCCAGCATATATACAGGCGTCGCCGGCGTGCATAGCACTTTGGCCACCCTAGTTTTATTTTCTTGTGTATTTTCATTTATTTCTTATGTATTTTCGTCTTTTATTAGTTGCTGGCTTGTTTGATTGTATTTAGCTAGTGTAGTGACCCATGATGTTGTTGGATCATGGGTAGTTACATGATCTCATTTGTGGGGATCATGGGTAGTTGTATTGGGGCTATATATGGCACCCCCATATCTACTGTTCAGCAGAATATTTGGATTAAAAAAAAAAGACTTTGCTTTGGCATCTGGTGGACTCCAGACTCCTCCCTCCTTCTTCCCCTTCCTAATTTCTTCTCTAAATCAGCTGTCCCGCATCAGTTTGGTATCAGAGCCAGCCAGGGCTTTGCCTCTGTGCCAACGCCCAGATCCTGTCATTCTATTTCCCTCCTGACTCCCTCTCGGTACATCTGTAGCCGTCCTAATCCCCAAAGACCTGGTGTATGGACAGGCTGCCCCTGCTTCGTATGCCGCACGAGTTCTTCACGGAAGACTTTGCACCACGGACACCGGAGCATGATGAATGCCGACGACCAGCGCACAGTGTGAAGAAGAGGGAGAGTCTTACGTCTCTGTTCACCTCCCTCTCGATCGGCTTTCACCAGAAGGAGCAAGGAGAGGTTTCTTCTTCTATAATCTCTCCAACCAGTCAAGGGCTTGTAATCGATTGCTGTCCATCGCAGCAGGCCACAGGTTCCGCTCGGCAACCGTAGCCGCAGAGCCCGGTACCACCTCCCGAAACCGTCGGGAGGTTGAAGAAACACCAGCTAACGGGTAAGTCCCTCACCCGTTACCCAGTCTATTAACCCGGATCCGTTTCCAAAAAAAAAAAAAAAAAAAAAAAAGAGAGAAAAAAAAAAAAGGTCACATGACCCTCACGTGAGTCTCGCACGTGAGATCACACGTGACAGCTCCAGACGCAGCACGTGACTTGCACGTGCTGTTCAAAAAAAAAAAAAAAAAAAAAAAGAAGCAAGAAAGATCGTACCTTGTCGTCGACGGAGAAGAACCCTAGATCTAGGGTTCCGCCACCACTGCCGCCGTCGACGCTTCGCTGCCGCGCCTCCACCGCCACTGTCGCCGCTCTCTTGCTGCCACCGAGCCGCCTCTCTTCTTGTCATCGGACCATCCTCATCCACCGCCGCCGCCGCTTTCCTCTGCGACCACATACACCGCTGCCCGGTCACACCGCCGCCACTCCCTCCATCTTCTCCGTTGCCTCCACTCTTTCCCCAACCCTCGAGTTCTCCCATTTCTTCCCCCTTCCAGCTCACCGAGACCCTTCTCCCTTCCATACCTCATCCCTCAGACCCTAATCTTCTTTTCTTCTCCCTCCCATCTCACCGAAACCTCCCTCCCATCTCTTTCCCCGCGCCACCACCTCCACCTCCGTTGCCGACTTCATCGTCCACCCTCGCCGCTTCCTTCGCTCCCCAAAACGAAGATCGCCACCCATCGTCCGCCTCTCTTCTTCCACCCGATCTCCCTCAGCTCCTCTCCCGATCACACAGAGGGATCCGAAGCCATCCAGAAGCTTCGGGTCCCATCTAGTCTCCGCTTTCGGGCGAGTGGGCCGGCCCAGCATCTAGCCTGCTGTCACGCGAGCCCAGCTGATCCTCTGGCCCAGTATCTTGCGGGCCCAGCTTTCAGGCCCTGCACCTGGATCCAGACCCTGCCGTGAGTTGGGCTTCTACAACGACACTGCAGTCAGCCATTTTTCAGCAGCATCTTCTACAAATCGTCGGGTTCCGGTTCTGCATCCTACACTCTGACATCCAAACTCATCCACTGAATCAGATCTGTAAGAAGAGGTCGTATCTTTCCTTTACATAATTATTTTTCAGCCTTTCCCTATAAACTAGTTTATCTTTAGATTATTATTGTTTTCACTTCATGTTGTCGGTTTGAGATAGGACTTTAATTTTATAAAAGCCTATGCCCCTTGAAAACACATATTGAGCCTTACAAATTATTTTCAAATCCTCGAAAGGCAACTAGGAAATTTTACTTGAATCTAGTGAAACCCAAATCAATTTGAAGGACCCCACTTTCATTAGATTAACCTATAAAGATTTTGCATGATCCAGACCAAGGTTAGCAGTACCTAAGGTCCTGATATTTAGTTATCACCTGTGCTAATTCGAAGGTAACCAAGACTACGTCAAAAGTCGTCTTTTATTCAACATTGTTGATTTTATTTTGAATGTTAATTATATATCTAGGATTTTTGAATTCTAGAGTATGACAACTCGCAGCGGTACATCTTACTCACATGAGATATCGACCAACCCAAACCAACAGGTGTTAGATGCCATAGCAGCATTAGAAACCAGATTAGGAGCAAGAATCACTGACCTTGAAACTAGGCTGAACACTCGCTTGACTATGGCTGAAAATTCAATCACCAACCTCCAAGTGACTCACAACGATGGAGAATCTGAACTTGGTGAGATTGAACCGTCCCGCCCCAGAGGCCTTGGGCCACAACACCAAAGGGACTACCTAAGAGCACGTGAGACACCAGATGAGCATGTAATGCGCAGTATTAAGATCGATGCACCAAGTTATGATGGTCGTCTTGACCCAAAAGTCTTCATCGATTGGCTCGCTGATATGGATCATTACTTTGAATGGTATAGCTTGTCTGACGATCGCAGAGTTCGTTTTGCAAAAATGAAGCTCATTGGTCCTGCAAAATTACATTGGAACACAATAGAAAATATGCTTGCTAGAGCTAGACAACCCCCTGTGGTACATTGGGATGAAATGAAGGAGAAGTTAAAAGAAAAATATCTCCCAACATCCTATAAGAGTCGCCTGTTAGATCAGTGGCAACGACTGATTCAAGGAAACAAACCTGTGTCTGAGTACATCGCTCGCTTTGATGAGTTCTTCATGCGATGTGATGCACGTGAGAGTGTGGAATTGACCCTTTCTAGGTTTAGGTCCGGATTGCGAGATGATTTACAAAAAGAGCTTATTCTGCGTGAGGTCAATTCATTAGAACATGCTTATCAACTTGTCCAAGACATTGAGCGTTATACTAATAAGACAACCTTTAGGCGATTTGATCTTAAGGAGACCAATTATAAGAACACCCACGGTAGTCAAACTAATACTTGGAGTAAGCCTAATATTAGAAATCAAGCGACCGAGTCCCCAAAAATTAATGATCAAAAGAATAAGGGAATTTTAAGTGAACCACCCAAAATTTCTAGAGATCAGTGTTACAGATGTTTTGGTTTTGGGCATAGAGCTAGTCAATGTCCTACTAAGAAAACACTGGTCATCGAAGAAGATAGAAAAGATGAAGAGAATGAGTTGGTCTATGAACCAGAGATAGACCCTGAAGAGTCAGATGAAGGTGAGGAATCCGGCTCACTTGAGGGTTCCACTCCTTTAGGCGTAGTTAGGTGTGTCCTTACACAACCTAAGCAAGAAGATGATGACTGGAGACGTCGATCCATATTTCACACTTATATCAAATGTGGCGAACATAGCTGTAAGGTTATCATTGACAGTGGGAGTAGTGTCAATGTTGTATCCACAAGAACTGTCAAGAAGCTACAGTTAAAGACAGTGCCTCATCCTAACCCTTATAATGTGTCTTGGGTGGATAAAACCGCTATACCAGTCACTGAGCGTTGTCTAGTTCAAATCAACTTTTCTGAATATAATGATAAGGTCTGGTGTGATGTTATTCCCATGGACGTTGGACACATCATCCTTGGTCGACCATGGCTTTATGATTTGGATGTGACCATTTATGGCAAATCCAATTCCTGTTCTTTTGTTCACCAAGGAAAGAAAATTCGACTAAACCCTCTACCACCTAGACCTTCTAATGCTGGAAAGAAGGATGTGAAGGTTGAAAAGCGCCTTCAAATCATTGGCCCTAAGGAATTTGAGAAAGCAGCATCCCAAGGATCCATAGTCCTTGTGTTAGTGTCCAAAGAAGTTGTTCCTGATTTTCAAATAGATTTTCCGAAGGAAGTTCATCATGTTCTGGAAGAATTTAAGGATCTCTTTCCCGAGGACCTTCCTGATGAGCTTCCCCCTATGCGTGACATTCAGCACGCCATAGACTTGGTTCCAGGGGCGACTCTCCCGAACTTGCCTCATTATAGACTAAATCCGATCGAACACGCTGAATTGAAACGGCAAGTTGATGAACTACTCCAAAAAGGGTTCATCCGAGAAAGTCTTAGCCCGTGTGCGGTGCCGGCGCTTCTAACGCCCAAAAAAGACGGCACTTAGAGAATGTGTGTGGATAGCAGGGCAATTAATAAGATAACGGTTAAATATCGGTTTCCAATACCACGATTGGATGACATGCTTGATATGATGGCAGGTGCCACTATCTTTTCCAAAATTGACCTTAAGAGTGGTTACCACCAAATCCGTATCCGTCCAGGTGATGAATGGAAAACAGCTTTCAAAACCAAGGATGGGTTATACGAGTGGCTAGTCATGCCCTTTGGATTAACAAATGCACCTAGTACATTTATGCGAATTATGACCCAAGTACTAAGACCTTTCATGGGTAAATTCCTTGTAGTCTACTTTGACGATATCTTAATTTACAGCAAAAACAAGGAACAACACCTTGAGCACCTACGTTTGGTTTGCAATTCACTAAGAAAAGAAAGCCTATATGCGAATCTTAAGAAGTGTTCATTTATGACAGATCGTGTAATCTTCTTAGGATTCGTTGTTTCTTCTGAGGGTGTTTCAGCAGACCCACAGAAGGTCCAAGCTATTCTTGAATGGCCCGAACCCACTACATTATTTGAGGTGCGAAGCTTCCACGGCCTAGCCACCTTTTATAGAAGGTTCATCAAGAATTTTAGTACGATCACTGCACCGATTACGGATTGTATCCGGAAAGGTGAATTTCATTGGACCGTTGCGGCCTCAAGGGCATTCCAGGAGATCAAGACTAGAATGACTGAAGCCCCGGTGATGCGCCTCCCAGATTTTACTAAAGTTTTCGAAGTCTCTTGTGACGCATCTGGTATAGGTATAGGTGGTGTCCTAAGCCAAGAAAAGCATCCTATCGCATACTTCAGTGAAAAGCTGAATGATGCCAAACGAAAATATTCCACCTATGACAAAGAATTTTATGCAGTTGTACAAGCGCTGCGTCACTGGCGTCACTATTTGCTACCTCAAGAATTCGTATTATATTCCGACCATGAAGCTTTGAGGTACTTAAATTCCCAAAAGCGATTGAATTCACGACACGGAAAGTGGGCTGAATTTCTTCAAGAATATACCTTCGTGTTGTGTCACAAAGCAGGTATTGACAACAAAGCAGCTGATGCCTTAAGCCGACGTGTAGCATTACTTTTGTCGGTAAGCATAAATGTTACTGGATTTGAACGTATGATTGACGATTATGCAACTTGTCCAGACTTCGCTGAGATCTATGCAAGCGTCTTAGATGGTCACACCAGGGACAATAGCGATTACCTTGTGGTTGATGCCTTTCTATTCCGAGGAAACAAGCTATGTATCCCTCAAACATCCCTTAGAGATTTTCTTGTTTGGGAACTTCATGCGGAGGAATAGCTGGCCATTTTGGTAGAAATAAGACCATTGATATGGTCGAACAAAGATTTTATTGGCCTAGTTTAAAACGGGATGTTGCAAAAATTGTTAGTCAGTGTCGTACTTGTCAACTATCCAAACAGCGCAAACAAAACACTGGTTTATATACTCCCCTTCCTGTCCCAGATCGTCCTTGGCAGGACATTAGTATGGATTTCGTGCTAGGATTGCCAAAGACTAGAAGTAAGCATGATTCCATTCTCGTGGTAGTGGATCGGTTCTCTAAGATGGCACATTTTCTACCCACTTCCAAGACTTCTGATGCCTCCAAAGTTGCGAGGATTATCTTTGATGAGGTCGTTAGGCTCCACGGGCTTCCAACCTCGATAGTGACTGATAGAGATGTCAAATTTGTTAGTTATTTTTGGAAGACCCTCTAGAACTTTATGGGTACTAAGCTTAAATATTCCACAGCCTATCACCCTCAGACAGACGGGCAAACTGAGGTGGTCAACCGCAGTCTAGGAACCCTTCTACGATGTTTGGTAGGTGACCACCCAGGTAATTGGGATCTTCTTCTATCCATAGCTGAATTCGCCTACAATAGCTCTATAAACAGGACCACTGGCTTGAGCCCTTTTGAAATTGTCTTAGGCTATGTACCACGAAAACCTGTTGATCTTATCCCAGTAGCCCCTAACAATAGAATCTCTGAGACCGCTGAATCCTTTGCGCAACACATGCAAAATTTACATAAAGAGATTAAGAAGAAAATCGAAATCAACAATGCGAGATATAAAACGGCCGTTGACTTACGTCGACGTTATCAAGAATTTCGAGCGGGTGATGATGTAATGATCAGAATCAGACCTGAACGGTTTCCACCAGGAGCCGTTAGGAAATTGCACGCCCGAAGTATGGGTCCATACAAAATTCTGAAACGGGTTGGATCTAATGCATATGTGGTGGATATTCCAAGTGATTTTGGGATTAATCCAGTTTTTAACGTAGAAGACTTAGTTGCCTACCGAGGTCCGACAACTATTCCTACAGACCCACTCAATGAGCCTGACACTGACTGCACATCCAATTTTGAGAACATATCTCCTGCTCCTGCCTTGCCTCCTGTACCTTTTTCTCCACAGATCACAGACACAGTGGAACAGATTTTGGATGATCAGATTGTTAGTACGCAGAACGGTGGTTATCAGCGATACCTGGTCAGATGGCATGGTCGACCTCCGTCAGATGATACTTGGATTAGCAGAGATGAGCTTCAGCGACTTGCTTCAGACCTGTTGGAGCATTACCAGACATCCGTTTCGCCAGAGGCGAACTCTTCTCCGCTGAGGGGAGTTGGTGGAGACACAAACCACCGTTTCCAGCATGTATACAGGCGTCGCCGGCGTGCATAGCACTTTGGCCACCCTAGTTTTATTTTCTTGTGTATTTTCATTTATTTCTTATGTATTTTCGTCTTTTATTAGTTGCTGGCTTGTTTGATTGTATTTAGCTAGTGTAGTGACCCATGATGTTGTTGGATCATGGGTAGTTACATGATCTCATTTGTGGGGATCATGGGTAGTTGTATTGGGGCTATATATGGCACCCCCATATCTACTGTTCAGCAGAATATTTGGATTAAAAAAAAAAGACTTTGCTTTGGCATCTGGTGGACTCCAGACTCCTCCCTCCTTCTTCCCCTTCCTAATTTCTTCTCTAAATCAGCTGTCCCGCATCACTCTATTTCATTCTGGCTCTTGTTACCGATCGGTTTCTATAGGTACTGGGCGTTAAGGAACCTAGATGCTCTATTTTTAGTCAGGTTTGCTGTTGTTAGGATATCTATTTCTATAGGTCCGAACATTCAGGTCAAATGGCTTTGCTTTGGGACATAGGCCCCATAAACTGAGCTATTTAGCTCCAAATATTAATTTAGTTTGGCAAAGTCTTTAATAAAGAGTCCACCACAAGCTATAATTTGAGCCAGCTATGTCACAGGACCAAAGAACCTAACCAGATTTAACCAACTTCAAATTTTGAAGGTTATACTCCTCTTGAGCCTGTTCTGATTCTAAACTGATCCTTTAGTATATAGAACTCAGTAAATTATCAGATTACATTATCTCTTGATCATATAATTAGTATAGTTAGTTTACTAAAAGAAATTTCCATAAAACAGCATCCTCTTTAAAAGATTTATTTTCAAGTGAGATTACTTGAGGTTTAGGTATAGATCCTCACTTTGTTTCCAATGGGTTCGACCAATATTTGTAGTGCTCATATTTTGGGTCATCCAGATTATCAGCAATCCCATATGAAAAATGAGCACTTCCACGCTGCATCATCTTAGGAGCAACAAAGTGAAGAAGATCCAAAATAGAACCAGCTGTATACACTTTGTAATCAGCAACTGCCTTGATTCCTCCCCACCCCAATTCATGGTACTCTGTCCAAATTTCACGACAAGATGCATTTGAATGTGCAAAGTTGTTGCCCTTAACAGCATCCTGTGAAGTTTAAATGAATTAGATGAAGAAACTCAGATAACAAACAGAAAGACACATTCTGAGATTCATGGTAGCAATCTTCAAACAACTTGGGCAAAAAAGTATGGCTTGCATAATATATGGCAAAGGTTAGTTACACAAGAAAACTGAACCACTTCGTGTAATATTAAGAAGCAACACAGGAAAGACGAAAATCTAAGTATAAAAGGTTTGCAAATACAGGCGTTCAAAGGCAGCAGTTCATAATATAAGTCCATATATGATAAGGAGAAAAATTCATAGCACTTCATGGCCTTAGAAGGCAAACTGAATCAGTTCACAAAATATTAAGAAACCACATGCAGAAAATTGGAATTAAATAGAAAAAATGTGCAAACATTAAGACTGCTGGCATAAAACAACGGTAAAAAAAAAAAATATCATTCCACAGCCTTAAAAAAATCCCCCAGCATCAGAGTCAGAATTGAATAAACATGGTTATAACCTTTATAACAAAGGCATAATATAATGCTAATGGAAAAACTCATATCATTCCATGGTCATAAATATATCCCCCTTCATCAAAATCAGAATTGAATAAACAAGGTTATAACCTCCAGATTTGCAGATGCATGAATGCAAATTGTTAGGTGTTGGAAATAAACAACAGTGAAGACTGGGGGCTGTGAGTCACAATGTTACCTGGGCACATCACAAGGGTGTTTAAGTGTCCAAGTCTCCAAAGGCAATGGATACAGGAACCTAAAATGGAATTTAGACACAAGAACATGCCCATATTGTGTAGATTTGTCTATAAGTATTTACAGTTTTATGCATGTAATTAGCAATTTGTATAACCAATTGCTTTGTCGTTTAGGGAAAAAAAATTCTGAAAAATGCTATGTTAGACTTAAAAACTTTTGAATGGAAATGCTAGAAGTTCGCAGTCATGATGAGATCGTGTTTTCTTGACTGGAAGTGTCTTTTTCTTTTAGGGTTTATTGACTTGAAGTGTCAACAAGTGTCATGAAGTGTTCAGACACATGAAGAAACCCAAACTTAAGTGTCTGGGTAACACAGGCAAGCTAGTAGATTTCAAGTCAACCCACTGAACCCTCTTTAAACCACTAAAAGATTTTGGTGTGGTAATGGTGCGAGCATTGAGGATCATAAAAACGAGTGTTCCAAGGACATGAGGTGCATTTTAGCCTGAGCATTTTATAAAGTGAAGACTTTAACATTAGCTGTTGGTCATAGGGCTTTTCAATGCACCAACTCAGCTTGAAAAGGTCTCATTCAACTCACATAAATACAGTGTCACATCTTTATATTTACCACTCAACTACCTACTTATATTTAATTGATCAAATGAAAAATGAATAGTTGACTACATATATACATGGTAATGATAAGCATAACACCAACTTGGACAACTAAAGCATGAGATGATAGGCAAAATCCAGCTTCCCTCATTTCACATTTCCAACAAACTTCAGGAAACATTGTTTAGATGAACTATTCCATTTGAAAAGGCCTTTCAAGTCCTTTCTAATGCACACCAAAGCATCTTAGTTCAGAAAAGAGAGAAGTATTACCTATTAAGGAGGTTTTTCGCTGCATAAAGTCTATATATTGCAGAGGCAACTTTAAGTTGCTGAGTGACACACTCAGTAAATCTCTATCCGTATAAGACACCACTCTCATCACCATTGCTCAGCCTCCTGTTTCTTAACATTATGATCCTTGTAAGCTGCAGAAGTTGCTACCTTCATACATAAGAGAAGCAATAGGTGCATGTTCCACTTCCCTGCATCAGAAACAGTTTCACTTTTGGTCCCTCTACTTTTCATTCTCTACTTAGCTTGATATTAAACAGGTGTTTGTTATCCATGAAGTTTTAAGTTGAGAGACCCTGCATTTGAGCTGTCCTTGATATCCATGGCAGCTAATGTTCAAAGACTAACTTAGTCATATCAACTTTTATGATAATCTTCTAAGTAACCTGTTACTTTGTTGTCACTTGCCAACATATAATCATTAAAGCTAAACAATAATGGACAATTTGGAAGATTTTCTGCATATAAAGTAATACAGCAATTTCCTGTATCTAACATCTGTTAGAAGGCCATTGAAGAAAAATGTTTTCGTGATATTCTTCATCCTCCACATCTTTGATGCTCTGCTGCACAACTTGCTTCAATTGCTGATATCAGGTAAAAAACTATCTATGCTCGCCATCCAGTTATGAATAAATTCAATTTTTTCCATAAAACTTGTGACTGGTGCTTAACTTCTTTGTCGACTGGAAAGTAAGAACTGTGAACATATAGCTCGTGGAAGCCTATATGGAGCACTCTGTGATCATGATAATGAACCTTTCTAATTGATGCAAAATTATCTTGCTTCCTAAAATAAACATCTGCCATTCTCTACCTCAAGAAAACTCAATTTGCCATTCCAGTGAATCAAAACTAGCTAGATATTCTCACAAAACCTAAAAAGAACACCATGCTACTATCTGTTCTAAAAATAACATAACTGACATGCTGTTAGTCCTTAAACCAGTGCTGTCTAGATTTGCACTTGAAAATTTTGTTCAAGTATAAAAGTTAACTAGAAGACCCTATCAAAGGTATGAAAAATTTTGATCCAACGACTGTCAGATGGCCATCAAAAGAAAAAAGATGATTTTTGTGAAATCTCCATCTCCACATCATCTTTGATGCTTTGCTGGTCCCTTCAATTTTCCACAAGCAAACTGCAACTCGCTTCAATTGCTGATATCAGGTAAAAGACGCTATCTATGCTTGCCATCCTATCAAGAATAATTTTATTTTTTCCATAAAACCAGTGACCAGTACTCCTGCTTCTTATTCAGCTGAAAAATAGGGAACCCATGGCCTATAAATAGTGCTGATCATGGAAACCTATATGTAGCCTCTGTGATCATGATAATGAACCCTTCTCATTGGCGATGCAAAATTTACTTGCTTCCTAAAAATAAATATATGCTAGTCTCTACCTTAAGAACACTACAATTTACTGTTCTGCAGAATCAAAACTAGCCATATCACTGTTGTCTATTCTGAAAATATCATATTTGACATGCCGTTAGTCTTAAGCCAGCGCCATCCAGTCTTGCACTTGCAAATTTTATGTGAGTATAAAAGTTAGCTAGAAGGCCCTGTCATAAGTTTGAAAACTTTTCCCTTCTTGAACAAATGAGATTTCAGGTTACATTTATCGGGCACAAGTTACAGCTTGCATTGTCTTTAGTAACTTCTATCATGCCAGCTTCAGCAATCCCAACCTTTTCTGGTCAAACCTTTGCTCCATCTACACAGAATAATGTATCATATCTTGCAACAGGTCTAAGTAATAACGATGTATTATTTGCACATGTTTTTTTTGCAGACTTCTTCACCTGTTTAAGCATACTCTGTCGTTTAAAGATGGTCATCTTGAGAAGCAGCATGAACACAATTTTTGTTGGTCAAATTATTATGGATCTACTTTTGAATCAAAATTTTAAACTAGAGTTTGATTATGCTGGTTAAAATCTTTGGTAGGGAAATAGCTCCAAGTCAGATTTTATAAGAAAAGAATTTTGAATCTGAAAAGTATTTAAAGGATTGAAAACAAATTGATGGAATCCTCTACCTTCATCTTCTTCTTTTTGCCATACCATTCTAAGCACGTTATGTTCTGTATTACTTGATTGTGCAGACGTTAATATTCTTTATCACAAATGACAGAAATTCACTTCCAAAGAAACCACTACCTTGTATATATTGGTCATTTACATCAGTTTGACCGGTCATTTACATCAGAAATTTATCTGATTGTGTCACATCTGGACTAGTCATTGCAAGCATGAAAATGTAACATTTACAAAATGTGATTATTTACACCAACAAGCTGCATGGGAACCCACTATTATCCACATCCATCAAAATTGACTCAAAAGGTTGTCTAATATTACACCTGGGAATTAACCTATAGATAATTTCTAACCACACAATTGGAACAAGGCTTGTTGGTCGTGGTTAAATTAACCTAAATATCACAGCATGGACCACCTAAGTTATTCAAATTTAACAGCAATAAACTCCATAGCAAGCACAATGAGAGAGAGAGAGAGAAGAGGGGGGGGGGGGGGGGGGGGGGGTTGCGCAGAGGGAGGCGGAGAGGGAGGGAGGGGGGGAGAGAGAGAGAAGAGGGGCAAAGTAACAGGTTCAGATGCAACCAGAAGATATGACAGTAAAATAAATACATAAATAAACTAGTCTATCCAGTGTAATGATAAAGATAAATTTCTGGAAGATGCGAAAGCAAATAAAAAAATAGCAATATACCCTGAAATCTATCTGCTCAATCTTGGATGAAGGTGTCTTCGATACATCCTTTCCAAAAGATATGATTCTGCCATAGTTGACACTATGCAATTGATAATCAGACTCTGCGTTAACATCCTGAGAGACATGAGAATCATTATTCTTCTGCTTCTTAGTGTTACAGTCATAGCCCTCTTCTGGTGACCAATCTAGACCACCCCAAATAGTATCGCCACCTTTGGGAATCATTGACATAGTTGAGTCCCATGTACGAGTCATACGCATAACGTGTCGCAAGGTCTGAAGCCCAAATAAGTCAGAATCTAACACACCAGGTGCAATGGCCCTATTCATATAGAGGAAAATAATGAGGTTTTCACTTTACCTTTTCTTTTTACAAAATCAGACTGGAATCCTAAAATTTAAAAAAAGAAAAAAAGAAAACATTATGTTCTATGCCATGTGAATGCATGGCTTTTCGGCATTCATTTTTACATTTATTAACAGCAAAAGAAACAGGTTCTACTTTTTCTGATTAAATGTGTGGCAAAGAATGCAACCCTAAGCTCTTCACTTTCTAAAGTCTTAATAAATTAGAAAATCAATAAAACTGTAAATAGTTAATCAAAAAACTTAGCATGTGACCAAGAGTCAGTTATAATTGTTTCAGGCCCCCTTCTTTATGTTATTTATTCTACTATAAATTGAAAATGCCCACTTCTGAGCATAGCACATCCATAAGGCTCCATTGCATTATATATGACAATGGGGGAAAGGATAATGGCCATTATAATGCATTATTCAGTGTTATAACAATCAATTACAAGGGCATTATTTTGACTTGTGCTTTTCTCTGAATAAAATACCATTCATTTAAAGTTTAAATTTGTTGCATAAAATTTCCCTGCAAAAAGAGATTGTACCATCTAAAATTTTAATATTTTTTATCCATGAATAGTAAATGGAAAAATATTATTTTGCTGTTACTGCCCATTATTTTCTGTTATAACAAAATTCCAAGAGACATTATAACAGCAATTATTTTAATACTAAAAATTTGAAATACTACTTTTCATGGAAAATAACGGCCTTTAGAAGTGCTATAATGGCCAGTAACAGTCTTGGTGGGGGTCTGTTATAATGGAATAATATTGTTATTGAAACTTTGCACGTGATACATGACTCAACTTGAGTCTTCATACTTAAAATGCAGTAGATGAATAAAAATTTGACCGATGGTGGCAGATGCAAGCTTTAGAAATGGCTGATGACATCTATTGCAGGAAGGTGGAAAACACAATGAGATAAAACAACAGCCGCAATAACAATTTCAAAAATGGCTCCCAGGTATTAGCATAGTCTAATGGTAATTTATAGCCACATTAAACAATAATTCAAATAGCATCATAAGTAAATAAAAGAACAAATTTGCTGCATCAAGTTTCAGCAAGTGCAGAATCCCTATATTTTCTAGCTACGCAATGTATACTGCATCTTGGGTGTTAATTTTTGAATACCACATGAATAAATTTTCATTAGAAAAAAGACGACACCAGGGAAGAAGATAAGCAAATGACAGACAATACTTGACACTTTGTAGTCATATGTCAAGTCTAGATAAAACTTCAGTTGTGAGACAAATTATAATATAGGAAAAGAGACACATGGAAAACTTTCCTGCATGTCCTGAACTGGCATATTAAGTATAATTACCAGCATGAGATCCTTCCATGTTAAGCCCTTCAATAGAATCTAGGCTGAAGTAGACCAAATATCACATCCAATTTATATTATGGGGATCTTGGCAGGACAAGAAGTCAAATCAACAAATTGTCGAGCCATGGACCCTCACATGTTCTGTTTCTATTCAAGAAGAATCAAAGTTCGGATATGGAGAGTTAAATAAAAACATCTGTGAATATATCTCTCTTGATAACCAAACTGATCTCTTCATAAGTTCTTTCATCTCATTTGTTTCTCATATTCCCCTTTTTCCTTCCTTAACTTTTTGGTTCTTATATTGTTCCCTTGACTCTGTTTGGATAACTGCACATAAGTAGTTACATCAAAACATTATTTTGCTAATAGTTTACTTTATTCCAGATGCATTTTGATCAATCATCTCAAATTTTACCAGTTTTGGTAAATTGTAGAATATATTCTTGTTGAAAATTTAAGAAAATTTGGTAAATTGTAGAATATATTCTTGTTAAAAATTTAAGAAAATTTAACCACTAATCATTTTTACTTTAATCTCCTTGACCATATCTCCATGTATGCCAAACTCAGCATCCTAGAAGTAGGTTTGCAGATTGAATGCAGCTATATTTGACCCTACATGAGATAGGTGGAAGGCAAGAGTCACATTGATTTTGTGCTGAAATAATGACATTATCACTTATGTAGTTCCAGGTATTTGGACAAAATCGTTTTTTTTTTCCAGCTAATGTGCCTTGGAGACTCGATGAATAATCTTCAATTCCATATGGATCAGAATTATATGCAGCATATCATGTTATATAGAATTTCATTATATTCCAACCCATGGAATAACTGTTATCTAGCAGTTATAAACTTCTGGTAAGATATAAACAGGAATAATTGTCAATCCGTCTAAAGAAAGTACTGAAATCATTTAATCCAACGGTTCAATAACAAGAACCTTGCAACAGCGACATCTTTGGCTTCAGCTGAGAACAGTCCTGTAACTGCTTTTGGGACACCAAAGAATGGTCCTCCAATATTCATCACTGCTTTTATATGCTTCGCACACCAGTCTGGACCACCACCGCCGCCCATTGGAGCAGGTGCCTCGACCCACTTCATAAAATGCAGAAAGTACAAGACTCCCATGGAATGTGGAATAACCACCACCTTCTTTCCACCATTTGTAGATACCATAAGTTCTATCTTACTTTTTATGCTGCTTAATGTCTGATCACGTACCTGCTCAGCTCAAGTTGTAGATAATATGTAAGAGACATCAAAGAATTTTAGACATTTTGGACTAGAAGGTATGCCGCAAAATAAGTGAAACAAATACAGGTAAGAAAATATTGTCTGCAAGAGAGCTAGAAAAGAAAAAATTGAACAGAATGAGAAATAGATTGATTAGTTTCAGCAATTGTGATACCTCAGTGTTCTGAAAAGAAAGCCTCCAATCATATGCTGCCATATACATAGTCTTCTCTTCATATCCAATGCGAGCCAAATTAGCAATCAAGACTGCCCAAACAAAATAGCCAGGAGCAAAATAATCTGCAGCCACAAGTCCTGTAACTGGCCTAACTCTTATACCTTGAGGATCCAATCCAGTTTCATTGTCCAGTGACAGATGTTCAACCCAGCATAAAGGTCTGAGGAAGTTCCAACAAATGTATGAGAAAAGAAAAGGAATGAATGGAGTTCTGTGTATATGTATCTAGTGAAAGGGAATAAAGAGACTCGGAGGTAACAAGCAATTTATATTTCAGCAGATATTTCACAAGTAATCAATTTACTGTTAGATACTAATCCAATCCCAGGCACACATAAAAAGATAAAGAAAAATACTTTTTTTTCCTCCTTCACTTGACTATAACAAATAACAACATTGATAAGAAAATGAAAAATGATGCTAAATAGTGCATCACATTAACTGTGTGTGTGTGTGTTCTTTTTTCCACCAATATTGGCATTATGAAGCCTATTTTCACACTTAAAAAGTTCAAAGATGAGAAGACATAGAAGAGAGTAGCAGCAGCATTGCTGCCATTCCAATAGCCAACAGGTTGCAAACATAGCCTTAGCAAAAAGCAGGAGGAGGAGGGTAGGAATAGTAGCTGGCAAGCAGCAGGACCACAGCCAACAACCATCAAGAAGGAAGAGAAGTTAGGCAGAAAAAGGCTAGAAAGCAAAACAAAAAGGGAAAATCAGGGGAAAAGGGGAAAAGTGGTCGAATGAAGAAGGGATAGGAGTTGAAGAAAAGAGAGAGAAAAATTAGAGGAAAGAAAAGATGATGATGGTGATGATGATGATGATGATGATAATAATGAAGACTGATCTAAGAAAAAAATAAAAAATATACACAAACTTGGTGCTAGTGCTGGCCGCTGCAATCAATGTTGCTACTCGCAGCTTCTAGCTGACCTATCAGTAGCTATTGATAAGCCTACTAGTTGCTACAATATTGGTAGTAGCCTTCACTGCGCTCTTTCATTTCCCATATGAAGTTCAAATAGGGAAAGAAAACCTTAAAGCAATAAGGTTTAAGCAGGCTTGGCCTATGCAGCCCAGCCAAATTAAGCGCCTAGGCAACTGCCTCAGCACCTAGATGGCTGCTTTTGACAACATGGTATGGATCATATAATGACTACTCTAATATGGACAGGGGATTGGGTGAATAGAGATTGAGATCATCTAAGAAAAACACATGTAAACATGTCATCAAAAGAATCAAGCGGACATGGATCTCATGGATGATAAAATAAGCTTGTATTACTAAAAAATTTGATACTTGAAGAAACCAGAACCACATATCTTCCACTTTGAACCACATATATTCCACTCTAATAGAATAGAAGCCCTCCAGCTGGACCAAAAAGACCACTTGTTCAGTACTCAAGTTTGATTTTAACATAAAATTAGCACTGCTTTTGTGGATCTGAGTCGATCTATATGTAAAGCTCCAATTAAGTACAAGGCCAATCCTCAGACCGTATCCACGGCAAAAGAATAGTGTTGCATCTGAATGCAGAGTCTGAAGTATGTTCAATTTACATGGGCTGTATGCATTAATATACTCGAATGTGGCAAATTTAATAAACAAGAGCTAAATCATTGACCAAAAACTTTCAAAAAGAAGAAAATATTACAAAAACGGCAAACTCAACATTTTTTTCCACACTTGAAACATCTTCTCCGACATAACAGAAAGGGCAAGTGACTTAACCACCTCCTAAGCAAAAAAGGATGTGCTCGAGAGAATTCTGAAACACTCCTCCAAAAATTTCTCTGAAAATCTTCAATCCTGAATACCCTTTTCACTAGTCACTTTTCGAATCACTAATTGAGTAATCAGTTACTTTCAAGTACAAAAAATTCCAATTCTGTAAACAATTCCAACCTTTCAACTTCGGAAACGCATGCCTGATCCCCTAAATCCCAACTTTCCCCAAGAACCACAAGAAATAAGGAATTTCCAGCACCAAATCAAACCAGTATATAAAGAGATAAAGGTATATGAAAGAGAGAGCGAGAGGCTACCTCTTGTAGACTTCTCCGAAGGTTCCGCCCCAGAGGCGTTTGCGGAAAAGCCCATCCGCGCACTGGTGGCCCTCCCAGAGCTCGAGCCCCCCGGTGACAATCCCGGGGACGAAGACCACTGGGTGGCGCGCGGTGAGCCCCTCCTTGGCGAGCTTGACCCCCGGCGGGTCCGGCAACGGCCCGGTGATCGCTTCCGTCACGTACTGCGGGAACGACGAAGGCATCGCGTTGTAGAGGAACAGCAGGAACCACCACACCGAGCAGATGCACCCGATCAGCCAGTAGCAGCTGTCAATGCACGACCACCGCACCCTCCTCTCCCTCCGCCCTGCCGCCGCTTCCGCTGCCACCTTCGCCGCATCCTTCTCCTTCTCCTTCTCCGTGGGGGCGACGGCGGCGCCCGATGAGGAGGAGGAATCGATCTGCGACGGCGGCGGGGGCTTTTTCTCGGCCTCGGAGGGCTTCCTCCGTCGCAGCATCGACATATCGGAGCCCTAAAATCGGAATCGGAGCCCTAACCCTAACCCTAGGACGCGGCCTCGGTGCAGGAGGACGCCGGCGGTGGCGGTCGGTGTGGGGAACTGGGGCCGGAAGGAAATCCCACTGGTTCGAAGGATGCCGTTAAAAGGACCGGAGCCATCGTCGGTACGGGCACCGCCGTGTTGCCATCCTTCGACACCTGGCAACTACCAAGTGGCTAAACTGTGGCCCACCTGGAAGTTAAAAAATGAACGAGGGAATCTCGAACATCCATGGCTGAAACTGATGACGTGCCATGCTGGCCCCCAGCGTGCAACGAGTAAGTACTCGACACGTGGTCGCGTATCCATGGTGCGGTTTAAGCAGAGACAGCTGGCGACGGCAGGAGAAGCTTCGCGGGGCCGCCGGTATCGGAGAGGTACGTGGGCTTGGCTTTGCGCTTTATTTACGAAAATGCTATTACGGTAAGGAAGAGCGGAGGAGGTGACGCGTGGGTGCGTGCTATCGTTTCTGAAGGAAGCGGAACGAATGGCTGGTCCGCATCCGAGTCTGATACGGTGTGACGTTGTACCGCGAGGACTGTGTATCCAGGGGTTTTGGAATAAAAGTACCTCCCCGTGTACGTACCTGATTGCACCTGTTTGGAGAGGGCGAGTACATGGATCCTGTGGTGGTACACGCCCATGATAAGAACGATTAGGGATCCTAGCGCCATGGTCATGGCGGTTGAGGTAGTCAGTTATCTGATACCTCAATTTTGATACAGAGTTGAGAGTCGTATAGACCAATCTTCGATATGCACGATATTTTCTGTAGGCTAGTTTTATTCTGATAGAGAAAGATTCGATCACAGTGCTTGGATGGATCCAGAGGATCCGACCGGGATAGGATCAAACCACCTCTTGATCCGAGATATTTAAAAGATCGGCAGTGATGGAGGGGCCTTTCAAGCCAAACATGTGTATAAAGAGACAAACGAGGTTACGGACTGGGTTGCTACTTACGCGGCCCACCATACGGAAGGTACGCTGTGGACAATTAAGGGAGAGTTGTCTAGAGCACTTCGAGACATTTTGTTTTTTGATTTTATTGGATGTGTTCGTACCCGAGTGATATGAATGTCCCGCTTAAAAAGAAGAAGAAGGGCAAGCAGGCTATCCTAGTATAATGTTCTGTTGGCTATAACTGTTACATGGTATTTTTTTAGTCGTATCGTTTTGATGCTCGGTGGTATCTTTGTATAAACAAGCTTGTCGTTTGATTTATTTTAGGAAGAAAGAAAATATATGTTTTAAATACTGAAAGATATAGATGAAAACTACATGCATCCATTGCAAAATTATAACTTCTTATTTGGTTCGTATGTTTCCATCCATGTGGACTTTCAAATTTAACGTCGCTCGGATAAGTAATATGTTCGGGTTAGAAATCCAAACTATGTTTAATATATCATATAAAATCTGATGACACTAGTATCCGAGATTTTTTTATATTTTCAAATATCTCATCGATCAATGTCTAGTTTCACATTCAAGCGGCACCATATTAAAATGAATGTGATCGCTTCGTAAGAGTAACTCAAATAACATATAGAATGCACAAAATTCAAAGATATATTTATATATATGCCTACAGGAAGAAAGCTCCACATAAATTAATTCAAATTAGTTGAAACGTGCATCTATGAATATTGACTCAAATTACTTGAAATGCACGTCGGAGAATTTGTATGCATGTTTGAATGTTAACTTATATTCAATCTTGAGCTGCATTTTTTTTCTCTACTCTCTATCCTTCTTGATTTAACCAAAATAATGAATACTATGTTGTAAGGTACCATTGGAATTTTCTCTAAATTCAAAGAGCTTCTAAAGGTTTCTGATACTGTACGTATATGATCCAATTATCTTGTGGAATAGTTGATGCTTAAGAAGTTTGTTATTGGACAGGTGATCAAAGATAGACATGTGTGGTATCCTATTATAGTTTTGATGCAATCATCAATTAATTCAAAGGAAAAAAAATGAAGACAGACTATAAACCAACTCAATTGCCGGCCATATTTTCAAGACATTTGGCATTGATCTGACAAATATAATCTTTTTTGAAGTTTCTTAAATGTTTCACAAAAACTAATCGATGCACCAATTCGTATTATTATTGTCCTTTGAATTTGAATAAGAAATATTTTAGAAATGGACATGTTGGATTTATGCTCGAAAGTAATAATCCGATGATCCATCGAGTTCATTTGGTCGTATAAAAACAATAAAATTTTCATCATTTTCTCCCTCACCGAATGGTAAGCATCATCAAACTTGAGCATGAAAATTCCAAGAAGTAGGGAAATTGGCTATGCTCGTCTGGAATTACAAGAAGATGAACCAAAGAAACAAACAAGAAGTTGGTTGGAGCACAGGAATACGGCCAATGACTGTGAGCACATCCTTGGTCCATTTTCTATTGTTTTTCTAAAATGGCAGCTGCTAATCTTCCTCTCCATCGCTATGTGCGTTGAAAATACCACTTTGATTGAAGCTGGCTTTGTTTTGCCATCAAGTCCAGCCCAGACGTAGCTTGTTTCATATCGTGCATGGCTTTAGCTCCCTTGAACAACTCATCTGAAAATTATGGAAAGAGCCTCAAGTGCTTCAAGAGGCTTTCACTTAATTTATATCATTGTAGTTTTTTAATATTATTTTGAAATATAGTTTATATAAAGTGTTAATCTTTAGCAAGTAAATATAAAAAATATTTATTAATAGTAGCTATAATTATTTATGATATATATATATATGTATATATATATGTATGTATATGTGTATATATATATATATATTATTTAGACATTCTTATAAATATGTCTATTTGTATAATATAAATTTGGGAGGTGCGGGTCCACACCAACTTGGATTACTTTTTTTTGTTTAATTTACTTTCCAAACTTTTACTAAGTCAAGATATTTTTTAATAAAAAATTACCTTTTTCTCTTTCTGAGGGCAAGTTTAACCTTTTTATTTTTTTAAAAGTAATTAATTAGAATCCGTATTTTAATCCTTTATTAGGTATTCCTTATATTTGAAATATAGCATGCGCTAGACTTTGAAGGCTTGACAACTTTTATTTAATTCATCTCTTTCTAAGTCTTTGGAATGAAAAGAATACTAAATCATGTGGTCTGGTAAAAGCTCAATTCACATGCATGCCACGTGTGGAGTTTTAGTACCAACAATAAGCCGAGAAATTATCAGATGGATCAAGTTTGATGGACCAATCGAAATACCGTAGCATATATACGGCGGACAACAGTTTAAATATAAAGGAGGAATGTGTCGAATGACTATTAAACTAGTTCGCTGAACCTGGTCCATCTAATAATTAGACCAATGCGCTATGCCTAGTTTCAGCCGTCTTCATCTACTAAACAACTAAGCCAACATCAAGAAAAGCATAATATTTGATGAATCATTTTTTATACATTTAAATTCACACGGACTACATCTCTTTCTCTAATTTTCATATTTTTTTATTTATTACTATTGTTATCTTTTTAGCATTCATATCACCAAATCTTACCCTCTCCTATAGATTTACTTGACGATTGTTGTTAACATATATGAACTTAATAAGATAGTAGGCATGTTGCTTATTGTTGGCAATATTGAATAGTTCATATTTAGTATTTTTTAAAGCACTTTTAAGTATATTTAGTATTTTAAAAAATTAAAAAATGGCCAGAAAGCTTGAGGGTCGGCCTGAAATGTGAAACCAAGGTAAAGACCAGCTTGGATCTGAAAGGTAAGCCCAATGTCCAGGCCAAGCCTAAGTAACTTTTATTACTTTTAGGCAAAGTTTGGCCCAAGCCGAGCTAGGCCCGGCCTGGTCCATGAACAACACAAGTCTCATCTTGACCCGACCCAATCAATTGCCACTAGATATTGTGGTTTTTTTCATATATTCTAAAATAAAATCTACGAAAGAATCAAGTCTTAATATTTCGAAGAGAAAAATGTTAAAGAGGTCAAAGTTGGTATCAAAAATTATACTATAATTGACTTTCAATATGTTACAAAGGGATTTGTATGTTATACAACAAATCCACTATAAATCACATTGATTTCATGCATTACACCAACTCCCTCTTGCCATATGACATGCTATAGGTGCAAACCTGTAGCACGACTTTTAGAAAAACAATGATCGATTAAAATTTTGTAAGAAAAAAAGAAGATATTTGCTTGGATAGCTCTCAATCATCTGGATAGTAATTCATTCCTAGCAACTTATCAAGAGACAAAAATTGTATCTATGTTATTCACAATATGTTATTTACTTAATATTTAATAATCGATTCTTTTCGACAAAAAAAATCAATTCCTTTTATTTTTCACAAAATTAAAAATATACTCTATTCAGTTAAATACTTGTTATAGTTCTTCAGGTGAATGCTGCCGGTTTGGTTTCCTTGAGATTTTCGTTTGGAGTTAACTTTTCTCCTACTATCGCCAAAAAAAAACTTTTAATATTTCACAATTTAAATATAAAAAAATCAGTATATTTTATATATTTTCTACATCATATGAAACTTTACTTATACTTTAGAAATTAAATGAATCATGATTTTCCATTATACTGCAATTAAGAGCAGTATAGGATGCTGAGTTGTGTTCTAAAGAACAGTTTAAAATAAAAATATATAGTTTTCATCAAAAAAAAGAAAGACTAAAACAAAAATATATACATATTTTCATATTGTATATGATATCTTTAATTTTTTTCATATCTTTATCATAACATCGTATAACTGATTAACTCGGTTAGGGTTGAAAATGGACTCGGGCTGGGCTTCAGACTAGGCCCAAAAGAGTTCAAATCGGGTTTGGGCTTAAATGTAGAACCCATTTATTTTTCAAGCCTGAGCCTGCACAAAGCCCGAATCAATTTGTTTTTATATATTGTTATTTAGAGAGAATAATAAAAAATAAAAGACAAATTAAAATGGGTTTAGGTGAGAATAATATATCATGTATCATTTATTTGTATTATAAGAGAGAGCCTAATTTTTAACTATCTCATTTTCTTGTGAAATAATATTATGAAATATTAAACTTCAATCATGTTCGGGCTAAACTTATTTTTATCCTAAATGGGTAATTCAGGCCTATCCAATCGGGCTTGGCTCAAGCTCGGGCTTGGATTATCCAAAAAATTATGGGTCTAAGCTCAACCCAAAACTCCAAAAATATATTGAAGCCTCGTTCGGGTAGGGGCATAGCCTGGCCTGGCCCGGCCTACTTCCAGCCCTAAACTCGGTGGTTGGACCAAAGACCTAGTGACCAAGGCTATTGGGTTGGTCGGAATTTTGTTACTACTAATTTCCAAATATACTCTTCCGATTGCAAATGGACCACCAAACCAAGGCTAAGAATCTAATAGCTTTTTAGCAGGGCCAGCCAGGTGGACTTGGCCTGAACAATAAATTTGGGCCCATGGTCATGCTTTGGCACCATTGTGACTTAAAATCTTGTCAACATGTGGTAGATTTGCTGATGGCCATTTGGCTACGACGAGCAATCACAAACATTGAAGGCATACATGGCATGTTCTTATTAACCATAGACGTTCCAAGTCCAAAATAAATTTCCAAGGCAAGTGGCATTGAAGTTCACCAAAGAAGGCCAACAAGAGAACACAAAAAGTGCTTCAATTGATTAATATGGCCTTACATTGGTTCCTCGGTGCGCCTAGAATTATATGGTTGGTCACATGCATGGCAAGCAAAGTATATCCTCTAATAAACTTTAGGTAAACATGTTGGCCCTTGCTAATTGGAAGAACAAAAGCCATCCCATATTGTATCTCTAGCATAAACTAGAAACCCCTTCCTCTAATGCATGCCTCCAATGCAAAAGGTGAACAAGTGATAAATTAGCAACTTGAGATAGAACAAGATAGAAGTTGGTCACCACAAAGAAAGACACCAATCATGGTAGCTTTCCATCCTAAAGGTCCCTATGGGCATAATTTGTATTGGGTTTAATGTAACTAAAGTGCCATGAAAAGGAAACTAGGCATGTGGGCTGATGCAACTAGTTGTAATTAATTCATGACCACCTAGATGCAGCAGTTGTCTGCCAAGTCCCCTAAATTAGGGAAGAAGTGGGACTATATTTGAAACTTTAATCATGAGGTTAATTTGGCACTTTGTAAACCAAAATCTAGTGATTGATGTAAGGTTAGATTTATTGCAAGATTGAAACTTTTTACACCCAAACTTGGCAACTTATCTATGCAAATGGAATGTAGTCAGCAGTTAGATTTTCGCGACAGCTTATAAAATTATCAACGCTTAGAAGCGATGAAAAGGAATCGGTGGTGGCAAAAAAAAAAAGGTTATAAATATGAGGCGTGCTAAGCCTGTACTTAGGTTTAATCGAGCAAAACCTGTTCATATGATGTATGTCTTAATACGTGGCCTCAACCTTTTAACCCTTCAAACCAAAAATTTATGATCCTAGTAGAACCCCTTCACGATGACGATTCTCATCTAAGAGCGCTCTCTCTCTCTCTCTCTCTCTCTCTCTCTCTCTCTCTCTTTCTCTCTCTCTCTCTCTCTCTCTCCCCCCCCCCCCCATTTGCACCAAAGTATCCTACAAATTAAAAAGCTTAAAGAGTATAAATGGAACAAATAGAATGAAAGCTTTTCGGCTGCAAATCAGATCCATTATGCACCACAACTTTTATTAGTCATGTCAGAGGCGGATCTCTTTTCTCTCGAGTAGGAATCAACTGTGATGAGAACGTTATGAGAATGGGCAGAAAAGATTGTCATAGTCTCATATTGATTAATAAAAGGAATGCTAAATGGGTTTCTTAGCTTGGGCCAGTTCTTCCAATAGTTTAAGGTTTTGGGTTGTGAGTCTAATAGCAAACAAAATTGCTACTCATAAGTGTGTAGGTGAAACTTGAGCTCGAATCTCCTAGTACAACAAGCATTATTTTTACCGAAATCCTTTTTTTCAAATTAAAACACGTGGAATGCATTAACTTCATTGATGAAATAGACATTGAAAAAAATAATATGGTGTCCAATAGGGGTTCTTAGGCTAATTAAAGGAGCACGAGCCTAGTTAGAGGGAGGTGATAGAGATGGACTTAATATACAAACAAAATACTTGGGTAACTCAAAAATATTAGCTAAAAGGTCCCTCAACCTGCATATTGTATTCTCCTTGCTCCTTTTGAAGTGGTATCATGGACTATGACATAATGAAAAAATGTGACCGGTGGAAGACATGCTCAACATGTAAATAAAAGATTCGATGGAAGAAATTCTTAACACCGCAATAACCATTTACCTTGGGCTTTAGAGCCGAGACCCAAGATGAAATGAGATACATCATTCAATCTTCTTGCTAAGCTAGTATCTTCAATCTTTCTCTCTTTAAACAGTCCAATCCCACTCGATCCATCGATAGTGACATGTTACACATTTCAAAATTTACCAAAAAAAAACAACAAAATACCTACAACTAGAGCAAAAAATTGAGAATTGTATTCATACTTACATAGAGATCAATAGTGCTACATGCACACTGGAAGGCATCATATATCGCCAATCGTAGGGGTCTAATTTGTGGTCCACCTAATCCATTGGATATTTTATTTTCTGAAGACTAGGAATATATTTATTCAAGAGTAATAGATCCGTTTGCCAAATAAAATATAAAAAAATTCCTTCTCCATGTGATACGTTCGTTCCCGGAAAATGGCTGAAGGACCACATCTCATCTGTTTCCTAGCCCAATCCTCTCTCAACCTTTTCCATCCCCTGCGGACTTGCCACACGGATAGGCTCTTCGATTCCAACAAGGTTGAATTTTTGCTGTACGAACCTTGGTTCACAGAGCTTATCCTGGCCTAAAACATTGTACCAGGACTCAGGAGACAGGACCTGAGAACATCAAAGGCAACTAATTGCAAGCCGTGAGTTCCATGGAGAAATGAATGAGTGAATGAAGTAAAGAAATGTTCGAGCATTGATGGAAGCCCGGGTTTCATGGCATGCCCTTCTGCACAGCACTGCAAGGGCTGTGGACCAGCAAAAAAAACTCTGCTTCACTTGGTATAAATGTGTACTCTCCAACTCTGCTGCATGCCATCTCTCTCTCATTCATTTATTCATCCATGCATGCAAGTCTCGGAGAAGTGATGATAATTTTAATGCCTCGCACGTGAATCCAGAGAGAGAAATAATGAAGGTGCACGCCACAAGATATCAAGACCTCCTTTGGAATTGTACATGATTCAAATGAGTCCTTTTCCTTCACACACACACACACACACACACACATATTACTTTTCCCATCATAAGGATTTGTATGCCTCCATCAAATCCACGAGGAGATAAGATGGCTTTTATTAGCATAATTTTAAAAATTGTGTAACAATTTGTATTGTTCATAATATTTTTTTATTAACGTGATTTTATATCAACTTATATTTTTTTTTATTAGCATGATCTTGATCTTGTTAAAGTAATTTTAGAGATTATATAACAACTTGTATCAGTTAGTAATATTTTTAATTATTAGTATGATCCTATATCATTCTATATTATTTTTTTTGTATGGAATTGTATATAAATTAAATGAGGCCTTTTGGGGGGGGGGGAGGGAGGGAGGGAGGGAGAGAGAGAGAGAGAGAGGGAGAGAGAGAGAGAGAGAGAGAGAGAGAGGATGGCTTTAAAGGTTATTTGTTTCTTGACTAATAGGATTAAACATAAGCTTTAATTAAACAAAGCTTAATTAAACAAGGCCTTTTCGCCCCGGGGGGAGGGGGTGGCGGGGGAGAGAGAGAGAAGAGACAAGATGGCTTTAAAGGTTATTTGTTTCTTGGCTAATAGGGTTAGACATGAGCTTTAATTAAACAAAGCTACCTATTACAGAGCATTAGCAGATTTTTAGTCGACCTTCATAAAATTCTGCAATATATGTTTTCAACCATTCTTTGATTTGACCTGTCAAATTGGTCTTGGAAGTCAAGGTTCCACTATTGAAGGTAGATTGCAACCTAGGTATGTGTATGAGCCTAAGGATATGGGTTGAAAAATGTTAATTGATTCTTGTTTGAGTTAGTTACTTTAGGGCTAGGATGAAATATTGAGAAGGCCAGTTTAACTTTATTATGAATTTATTTATATGATAGTGCTCCTGTCTGTTTGACTTAACTTTTTCGAGAGAAATTGATTCAACTTTTGCTGCGCATTTTTTCCTCCATTAGAGCTCTTAACCAAACATAACTTAACTCTGTCCCAATATATGATGCATACCTATGGTCTAAGTTCTAGAAACAAATAGTTAGATCCAATTCATGCTGACATGATCTGATGCTATGAAGCTCAAGCTATATTCACTATTCAGGTTGAAATTTTGAACTTGTGTTGAAGCAAATTAAGGTAAAACCATCATAGAATTTGATATGATAAGGAAAGGAAACATATGTGGGTTTTGGATGTTATGATGTATATGGGATGCTCCCCTATGTATAGGGAGAATGTATTTGTTATTGCCTTCTAGTACAATCTTAGTTCAATTTCCAACCACATCTATATGTGAGACATCTGCATTTGTTTGAAGTTAAATTGCAACTTTTGCCATTAAAAAAAGAAGGATGAATCACAGAGTTTGAAATCATGATTTGTGTTTTGCTTCAATGCCTTTGTTTTAATAGTAACTATTTCATGTATTTGAAACTGAATGGGGCAAAATGGATATGTGAATTGATTTAGCCAGACAATAATTTTTTATTAAACAAGTAAATGGAAAAGTGTCGCACATTCACTTGTTCATGACTCTCCAAAAGAGAGACTCCCAATTGCTCCTCATAGCTGACACTATAGTAAGAAACCAATAGAGAGAAAAGAAGAGAGCAAAAAGAGGAAGAGAGCGAGAAAGGTCAAGAGAGAGAAAGTATGAGCCATTTCGTCTCTTTCCTTCGACTTAGGCTAAAGAGAGAAAAAGAGCATTGAGGGAGAAGAGAGAAAGAATACAAAGCATGAGAGTGTGTGAGGAAGCAAGGTGAGAGATGAATGAAAGAGGACAAGAGGAAAGAGAGAAAGATGGTATACTATTTCCTATCTGATGAGCTCTTTCCCTTAAGTTAGATTAACATTATAATTTTGATTTGCCCAAAGAAGTCATATAGTTGAAAAGAATTACACATACTTTTCACTCCTTACCAATACCTAAGAGTTACAGAGAACATAGATACATAAAACTTTTGTCTCAACGATGATGTATTCAAGTAAAACTAACAGTTCTATCAACTGGTCAATCCATCCTAAGTCCCACCTCCTTTGTCTAGTCGTACTACCAGTTCAAATTATGGTCCCCAATTTCGAATACAGACAAAGTGTTGGGCTGCTCGACGCACTCTATTGTTTATAAATATTTTTATAAAATACACTTTGCAATTTGCTTAGTCCTTGCTTTCTTATTAATGAGAAATTATTAATGAGAAATGACAAGAAGAGTACATCAATTAATAATATAAAAACAAATGTAATTAGCTTATGCGATAGCTTAGCAAAATTAATTAATTAATTAATTAAAACCATAAGAACATCCGTATCTTCCATCATATACATCTTTCCGCCGTACTAAAGGAAAGCATTTATTATCATTTATTATTAATTATCAGCTATTAATATTATAAACATGATCAGTTGTGTCAGGCCCAGGACCAGTTGTCCGATACGTTCTCGTACCATTTTACGGCTATGTACTAACACAGTAAAAAAAAAAAAAAAGACAGAAGATTTCGATCTCCTTTAAATTTTACAACTTTTAATTGAGATCAGTAAATTACTTGCTAATTTCACATAAATATTGCGAAATTTAAAAAGAACTCCCGTTTCTAATGAAACAAGGAACAAGACCCTTCTTTGCCTTCTCTGCACGGCTTGTAGGCTTTCGCTGGCTTTTTCCGATCCTCCATCGACCGACCTCCACTTTCATCTTTTTCTCTATTTTTTCCTTCCTATCCCTTCCTCTCTGCTTGCTTTCTTTTTCTTTTTTTTTTGACGGATTTTATTTTTATTGTCAGGTCTCGAGTCGATACGGTTCGGCACAACCGTATAATTTGGAATGATTTTGCCAATCCTAATAAACTTCGACTTCAATCTATTTGCTTAGAGTTTTTTTTTAAAATTCTTATTAAGATCCTGTGGTTATTGACCTCCACACCAGCCGTTAGTTCTCAAAATATCCGTATCTTATCCAAGAACAGGTGCATTCACAGAGAAAAAAAAATATATATATATATAGAGAGAGAGAGGAACGATTTTTGGGAAGACTCCTAACTGAAACTGGGCAGTAATTACACTGTCCCCGGACGACAGCAGTCGAGTCCCTTTCGCATGGACCCTACCTCAGGCGCAACGCTCTAAAAACCAATCAAAATACTGCCAAACTGGACCCCACCCACGCATCATCACCATCCGTGCATCCATCCGGTCATCATCCCGCCTGCACCTCTAACAGTCTCCCCCCATCGCCGATCATCGCCGAGTACTCGGCCGTTCTCCGGGGAAGGAGAGGCGACGCCGACGGAATCGGCAATTAATGGAATAAGATCGGCATCCGAATCGGGGCATCGGTTGACCGTACGGTGAAGATAAGAAATCACATAATAATTACCGGAGCCGGAGAGGGAAGAGGAGAGGGGGTTAATTATTGAGGCCTGAGGGCGAAGCCTTCGCTGTCTCCAGCCTCAGCAGGCTCTCATGACACCTCATAGCTGCTCTCAAGCACATCTCGCCACTGTGAGAGTAACTGATGATAACTAGGGAATGGGCCCTGAAATGGCGACCCTCCTTTTTTTTTTTTTTTGGCTACAAACATGGCTTCTACTTTCGATGTCAAAATGGGGAGGCATTTCGGTTAGAGCACCGTTTTAGATATGTTTCTTGTAATTTTTTAGCACCGCAATATCGTATTTTGTTCACATTTTATCTTTCCTTCTCTTTGATTGCTGTGCAGTTTAGCTTGGAGATGATGTAACACTCATGAAGATAAAGAGAGAGGGAAAATCTTAAGTATGACAAACATAGATTCGGTCTGGAAGCCGAGACAGATAATAGAATTGGAATATTAGAAAATTTAATTGTTGCATTATGACTAGACAATGACATGTCAACTGTTAAAGGCCCCATACATATTTGAAGACAATAAGTACTGTTTTAAGCTTACATGGAAGAGTCCAGGAGATTTTTTGTGAAATATATGAATTTCAATAACTCTTGGTAACTTTGATTGTTTGGTGAATATTCAGCCAATGCTGTTTTTTTTTTTTAGTAATATGTAATTCAAGGTTTCACTAAGGTCATTAGGTTTTAATAAGATATAACAAGGCTAAGCAAAATATTCATGGCAGATTGGCTCGCCAACTTTGCAAATTTTCAACCAGTTC
This sequence comes from Phoenix dactylifera, assembly GCF_009389715.1. NCBI lineage: Eukaryota > Viridiplantae > Streptophyta > Magnoliopsida > Arecales > Arecaceae > Phoenix > Phoenix dactylifera. Next base: position 26,806,660 of record NC_052399.1, read on the forward strand.
GTGGATTTCAGCTGCCAGGTTACTGCACGATCATTTGGCTCTCATAACCATATACCACACGCATCTTTATATTAATCTAACACCCATTTGTATCAAAAAATCATGCTTCATATATTAAAGTATTATTTTTATGCTTATGTATCCTATAAAATATTAATACAAAATTAATATTTTAATTAAGTTGAAAAAGGAATCAAATAATAGAGACATTGTTGGATTATATAGCATCAACCCCTTAGATCATGAATAATGTCATTCTAGTCTTTGTTTAATAATGTACAATGGCATCTGGCATGCACACACTTTTTAAAAAAGGTCCATGATTTTTTAAGAAGAGCAAGCTATTAAACTGTCGAACCAGAAGCCTTTCCAATCTTTTGCAATGCTTCCCAAGTTTTCCCACCACATTACAGTACCACACTTTTATTAACTTACAAGGTCCAAAATAGCCTTATAGCAGTGTAACAGTGTATTGTAGTGGTAGCTTCGTATAAATGACAGTTAAGTACATGTATAGCATTGATGCGTGATATCGCTCTGATATCGTTTTCACCCAAAAAATTGTTTTTTTCTCATACATTAAAATAGCATACTCACTGAACTTACCAGTCTGAAAGCAAGGTATCTCTGGAAAAGGCACATTCCTGCCACGTGTCCCCGATTGGGTCACTCGCCTACCGGATGGGTAAACATACCGCCCTCACTGTTCTCCCCGCCGAGAGCGTTGCTTTCAGCGTGAACTGTAAACGAACTCCAAGCGAAGCAGCACACCTCGCCCTCCGTCCTCTTTAAATAAACTCTCTCTTCGGTCTCTCTAATCCTCGCCCTAATCCGCCATTAACACCGTCGTTCGCGAGCTTCTCGTGCCCACCCTTCCCGACAAGCGATTTAAAGCGACTGAGAATCTCTGAGCGGCGAAATTTATGCAAGCCATTAAAGCCCTCCTCCACTGAGGCCGAGCAGTTGCTTTTGTCGCGCCTTAAAAGAAGCAAACCCTCGAACACCTTCGGCGCCTCTCGGTTCCTTCCCCTACGATAGGCAAGATCCGGGCTTCCCCCACCGAGATCGAATCCGTTCCGGCGGAGAAGCTCGTCGGCGCCGCAGGATCAGGCCGGGATGCTGACCTGCATCGCGTGCACGAAGCAGCTCGGCGGGGGGGGCCTCCACGACCCCGCCGACGACGACGACCATGATACCGCCGGTGGCACCCCCAGCACCCGCCAGGCCATCAAAGCCCTCACCGCCCAGGTAAGAACTCGAATCCGAGCTAGGGTTTCGTTTCTTGGGTGGTTCTTGGATTGATTTGGGGTTTCTTCTGGGTGGGTGGTCAGATCAAGGACATGGCGCTGAAGGCGTCGGGGGCGTACAGGCACTGCAAGCCGTGCGCTGGGTCGGGGAGGCACGGCGGTGCTGGGGGGTACGCGGACTCGGACGGGGCGTCGGGGTCGGAGAGGTTCCACTACGCGTACCGGCGGGCGATGGGGAGTACGGGGTCGACGCCGAGGGTGGTCTACGGGAGGGAGATGGAGGCGCGGCTGAGGGCGCTGTCGAGCGGGGAGGGGACGCCGCCATCGATGAGTGGGCGGACGGAGACGGCATCGTCTGCGGTGTTCATGGAGGAGGAGGACGAGCCCAGGGAATGGGTGGCCCAGGTCGAGCCCGGGGTCCTCATCACCTTCCTCTCTCTCCCCCAAGGGGGGAACGACCTCAAGAGGATTCGATTCAGGTACGCCGCCCGTTCGCTTTTCCCTCTTTCCTCGTTTGTTGCTATCTCGTTGTTTCGCTTGGGTTGCGGCTGGGGCCGGAGGTAGCGGTGCGGTCACCGTCGCCGCGACATCCAGTAAGCTGAATTCTCGTTCGTTGGCGTGTCTGCCGAGTCGCCGGAAAATAGGTTCCCGGTGTGGTGTTAAAATTCAGGTCATTATTCAACAAATTTCTCGTTTTTTTAAGCCTTCGTCACGAAAGTGGAAAAAAATGTTTTCTTAATGCAAAATGACCCCCAAAAGTATCCGTATTTAAAAGTTTATGAGGTTTCTTAAGCCTTGACGGCAGGTCTTCCGTACTTCTTTTTGGGTCTTTTTTTTTCAAACATATAAACATTTCAAAGTTTCAGCCAAAAAGAGAGAGAGAGATAGAGATTGTTAAGATTTGTTAGTATTAGATTAAAATATCTCTTTCTCAGTTTTTTCTCTTTGTTTTTTCAAAAAAAAAAAAAGCAAAAGTTTCAGAGAGAATCAATCTCTGCTGAAAAAACGAAGTTTTAGTTCCTTTTTTTTTAATAAATTTTTCTTCTCCTCCGTGAAAGGCTCGAGCGGTAAATACTGGCCACATTAGAGGGGTAAGACGAAATTTTGTAAAGCCGATGGTGCTTTACTTCGAATCGAAACATGGCCAACTTGGCCTTTCTAAACTTGGAAGCCCTCGGCACGGATCTCGAACCCCATGCAATCCAGTGCTGCATTGCTGTAACCAGTAATCTCTCACAGCTCGAAAGGCCCTTCGAGGAATAATTTATTGTATATATATATATATATATATATTATTAGAATAGAAAAAGTTGAGTTTAAACAAAAGTAAAGAAAGTAAGTGGTGGGGGTAGCATCGGTTGCGTTTCGAATTATTTTGCCGGGTTACTCCTCATCTATTTTCCGTATAGCTTTCCTCTTTTTCCGGCTTCCCCATTTGTCTTTTAGCTTCGTTGATGGTCAAGGCTCAGCACCATGGACCTTGGCTTCGCACGCCCAAGGCAATCTAGGCTCTAGACTCTAGAGTGACGACAAAAGGCCCACCTTCTACTAACTTTGGAGGGCCTCCTTCAGCCCTTTTGATAACAGTGATGGGCCACGTAAGTTTGGGCCGAGTTCCAACCCTGCTTAGGTTTCAGATGCTAAGAATGAGTTATGGGAGTGAATTCTGTATGTCATTTAAAATTTTTACTGGCCGCCAGGCACTTAAGATTTGCCTGGTGAGATGCCTGCTGTGTCCCTCTACTGTCACTTGAATTAATAACTTAGTATGCTACTAGAAGAAGACGAAGAAGAATTAAATATGGCATGAAACTTTATGGGAAGATAACTTGATAAACTTAAAAAACTCATGTCTACGTTATCTTTCTGACATTTGTGGACCACATGAATATCGGATCTGGTGTTTGTACGAAGGACAAGGTCTAGGCTGCAGCTGATTCCCCTTGGTGCATGATGCATGGGCTGTAGAGTGGGATCCAAGGATACCATAGACGACGATAGCTAGCTTATCCAGCATATGGTAATCAGGGGCTAAGATTTTACGTTAGATATTGCTATGTGGGTTCACATGGCTCGTGTCATGCTACAACACTAAGCAAGCTCTATTTATGCTAGCACCAATAATGAATAGGTTTATTTATAAACTAGTTTGAGACAAAAGTTATGCGCATTAAAGGACATGGGGGTGACTGTGATGGTCTTAAAGAATGTTTCGTAGAACTGCTGGTGGATGGAACACGGCGGAACAGCAACAATCCCTCAGCCTATTTGGTTGCTGTACAACGTAGAATAAATTTGAATGAAAACGCGCTTATCTAGTTTTATTTTATCAGGCAACTTTTTTTTATGAAACTATGGCAAAGCAAGATAAAAGGACAGGTATTTTTGAAATTTCGAGAAAGTTGGCAAGCTATGGTTTAGTAATTTATTCCTCTTACCTTGAATAAAACCATTCGAACCTTGGTCGAACAATTTTGTGGAGACTTTTTCTCCATTTTGGCCATGATGTTATTCCTCTTATTCAAGTAACCTGAATAAAAAGATGAAACCGAACACAACATTCCAAATGAAACTTGACTTATATATGCTAACTAGCTATGGTCATGTGCAAGGCACCTAATAAATGAATCATTGATAAATGCGATCTTCTTCTGATCAACGTTCTTTCTCTTTTTGTATCCTTTATTTTTTCCCTTTTTTGGGGGTCTTATTCTTTATGTGATAAAATAAATACTCTTTTACTTTTGACTAGTTGTCGTTTTTTTTCCTTCTAAATAGTAATTACTAAAGCAAAATGCAAGTTTTTACCACAGTTGAGTGCGTTTATACAAGTATTAAAATCTGAAAATATGAAAGAAAATGATAGTTCTTGGTCTCTGGTATTATACTGCATTTGGGATGTCTTCTTAATTCATATAAATATATAATTCCGAAACATCCGAGTTTGGCTTTGCAAGGTTTGTGGTACCCTCTTTTCTTCTTAATAAAGTGCTGGACTTGGCAGTGCACGTGATGGAGGCTCGAGTAACCATGATCCTGTCATAGGATCTAATTAGAGATGTTTGATTACTTATGCAACTTGATAGAGTCATTTCAGAATCATGCACATTTTTTATTTCTTATCTGAGAGGATTGAAGTAGGAGGGTGCAAGATATAAGATGTGAGTATCCAGAGGCATGTGATCGTTGAGAAGAAAGGCATGTAGAATTCAGAAATTTATGCCAAAAGATTGAGAATTTAATCAACTGAAACTCTTGTAAAAATGGAAAATGAAAAATCTGAATGGAAGTAGGAAATCTTGAGAAGCGACTTGGAGCTTCTCTGCTCTCTCCTTTCCAGATCTCTTGACTTGGAAATAAAATGAGCCTTGCATACACTAACAATTTGGGTGTGCAGCTTAGGTCCACTGCATTTTGCAGTTGTTCAGAGATCATCTTGACATCCATGCATCTAGTATATAGCGCATGGCACATGAAACATGAACCTCAAGATGAGCTTGAGCAGCATCAGGGTGCGGTAAATTGAAATTGTACTTAAAAGAGTCCAGCTATAAAAACCTTTCCTGTGGAGTCATAAAAAACCTTTCCTATGTCTAGGTATAGAATGGTCATAGCTTATAAATAAGTAAACTTCTTTATTTCTATCAAGAAGATGAGAATCTAAGTTGGTTTCTTCGCCCAATTGAGAATAGAGAGAAACCTGTCTGCTTACCAGATTCCCGCTGATCTTGTTTCAATTTCTTTTTAAACTTCTGTTCAAGTTACATTCGATAGTTTTCTTTTCTTTTTAAAATTTTCAATTCCCTCTCACAACTATCTTATGCCTGTATCGTGTAGGTGTTAGCATCTTTTATAAATAAGTCCTTCTTATTTCAAGTCTCTCTCGAGAATGAGAAAAGGAAAATTTGTTTAAGTCAAAGTTTGGGTTTATTTATGAAAAATCATAAATAACAAATTATCTTTTCTTTTTGACTCGATAGAGAGAAGGGTTAACCTCAATTACAGATCGACTATGATATAATTCAAGCTTCCCCTCATTAGTATCAAACTCGTCCGACGCTTTATGAAGAGATAAGATGGCGTCAGACAGCTTGCCAGGCCGAACTTGGATGTGAAAGCCTTCTAGTATAGACATTTAATGTTTGTTCAGAGCCAGCCGCCTCATTCCACACTCACCATCTATTACCCATATCTTCACCCTTCGTGATCCACACGCGTATGCGCTCTCAACTTCACAATAAATAGACTGCTCTTGCTTTAGTTCATACACCGTGAGGAAGAAGGAGAAGAAAAATATGCTGGTTAAAAGTGTTAATATATATTTATCATACTACAAAAGTAATAACATTTGAATTAACGGGGGATCATGGTCGTTTGTGCTTCTAGGCTTATCCATAGCTATAAACAGACTTTAGGTGACGGAAAAGGAATGTTTATTGATACTTAATTTAATAAAGCCATGATATTTTTATCAAAACTAGGTGGGTTCATGATGTATCATGCCATAATAATTGCAGATATAATTAGGTTCACGGCCCCCCTAATCAAGTGATGTATTCGACATAAATGGAATCGTTGAGATGATGAGCAGGGAGGCCTGATGGTCTGGAACATGATTATTTTTTTAGAAAACATACTTAACCAAAGATGGCGATTTCTCTGAGATTTGTGGCCTTTCAAACTCTGTCATCGCCTTTGACCCTAAATATCAACACCTTAGAGAGTAGAGAAATATCACGCAGACAGGCTTCCAGCAACCAAATCTTTTCGCACGTAAATAAATCTTTGCTTGGTAGGTCGAAGTAATTAATAGTCATCTAGGGTCTGCTACTCTCTTTGAATGCTGTGGAACCATACATTCTATATCCTTGACTTTGATTTTGCACTTACCGTCTCTGATGGCTCGTCTGAGAAGGAGAAAATATAGTAACAGTTGGTTTATTCACAGGTTTCTGAGAAACCTGGGGCACCTTCTCATGAAGACGGGCCTAGTGGTACTGTGATGTCTATTATTTCCTGCTAAATTTGATTTAAAAGTCACATGCTTCCTGAAGATCTTAGATTTATGATTTTGTATTCATCTGTTTAATTCAAGACATGATTATAAGAAAATGATGAATTAGGATAAAAATATTGCTAGAATATGATAACATATCTACCTTATCATCATAGACTGTTACAGAACATTGGATCTAATTTTAGTGCGAGAGTTTTGCATCTCGTTAGATCTGGGTCCATGGGGCATGAGCTATTAGTGAATGCAATTCCTGAACGGTGGATTGGATAACATATCCAAAAATCCATGTCCAACTAGATAACACAGTCTGGGAATCAAAGACAGCCTTATTACTTTACTGACATTAGGTCAAGTTCGGATGTAGGATGGACATCAGAATAGGCCACTTGTCCTGGCTTAATCCCGGGGATAACTGCCAGGCAAGTCCAAACAGGGGATTGGACCACTGGTCCCTGATAGTTCCGTCGAACCTGGATCAGTGCTTCCTTGCATCCTCATGAGGCAGGTATCCTGGTCATTTGATGCCACATGATTAAAATTGTCAAAATTCATCGTTCATTAACAGAAAGTAATGAAAAAGGGTAGAACATCATTAGTCAGAAAGTAACATCAGTGTTGTTTGTTGTACAGCAGTACTATATAATCACTAGTGGAAATAATAACAGTTTATCCAGCCAAAAGTCAACGCTACCCTGGATATTAAAAAAAATGAAATGCATGTACCCAAAAAAAAAAGACAAGGATTTTCTATTTATCCCATCTGTAAACAGTGCATTAGGGTTTAACCATAGATTTAGCTCATGTCTAATAGGATTACAATCCTAGTTATGTTAAAATCGTCAACCCTGCTATTCATGCCGAACTGCCCCTCCCTTGAGTCTTTACTCAACCCATTGATTCACTATAACGTATGGTGCTGGGTGAAAAGAACTAGAAAGGATCCCGAAGTAATTGGATCCTAAATCAATAATTGAGATGATAACAAAAGACCTAGCATGTCCCTATATTTGGTCAAATAAAGACGACAGTTTTCTGATGAAAACAAAATGAATGCAATTTAACTAACCTCGTACTTTACCTACAATAGTCTTCTTACATGCTTTGAACTTTAGCTTATATTGTATGGCATTATTGACATGTAGTATGTATCTAATTAGTTATGACCAATTTATGAATAGTTTAGTGAATAATCAAATACAATTTCTTTATTAAGCCATTTATCAAGAACGCTTGGCCAAGAAACAAGGAATTTTTTAAATAATCTTAAGTCAGTCATGGAATTCTTTTAAGTTTGAACTGCATCCTCAACTTTTTGTGGAAATGCTTGGATTGTAATGCTGGTTTTGGTCGAACTACATACAGCCGGGAGATGTTTAACAAGTGGCAAGCCCAGCGGTGGTGGGCCGAGAACTACGACAAGGTCATGGAGCTGTATAATGTCCAGAGGTTCAATCGCCAGGCCGTCCCCCTCCCCACCCCTCCTAGGTCCGAAGATGAGGTGAGCCGTGATCCTTTTCCCCAACCCATGCCTTCTTGGCTGCTGTCCAAATTCCTTCTGATGACCTCGGTTAACTCGTGACTCCGTCTTATCTCTCTTCCTTTTCTTTTTCAGAGCTCGAAGGAGGATAGCCCGGTGACGCCGCCACTGAGCAAAGAGCGGCTCCCCCGCAACTTCCACAGGCCACTGATGGGCGGCGGCGCAGTTGGTTATTCGTCATCGGACTCACTCGAGCACCATTCAAGCCACCACGGCCAGCACGGCCACCACCACCACCATCATGGGCGGCACTGTTATGATTCAGGGGGGCTGGCGTCGACGCCAAAGTTGTCGAGCATCAGCGGAGCGAAGACGGAGACATCGTCAATGGATGCGTCTGTGCGAACAAGCTCGTCCCCGGAGGATGCGGACCGGTCGGGGGAGCTGTCGGTGTCGATGAGCAATGCAAGCGACCAGGAGAGGGAGTGGGTCGAGGAAGACGAGCCCGGGGTTTATATTACCATCCGGGCGCTGCCCGGTGGCATCAGAGAGCTCCGCCGCGTCAGGTTCAGGTACTCCCTCCTTTCCCTCCCTGTTCTGCACTGCTCCCCAGCCCATCTCTTTTCTTACTCTATATTTCAGTATTTTTTGGGCCAGCACCAAGGCCTAACTAACTAACTGGTCTTCTTACTGGCTCAAGGCTGGAACGACTGGTATTGGTATGGCCCGCTTACTACGGTGCACCATCTATGTGACCTATGGTTCTCTTAAGGTTTTAGAACCATTTCATTGGATCACCTTCTTAAAGACGTACTACCAAGTCTGGGATTTGGAAATCGGAATATGAATCGAAGATGGGAAGTTCTATATACCCCCCCCCCTATTGCTAAGGACACCCCCCAAAAACCAAAAAAAAAATACCCAAACTAACCTTTAGTGTAATTACCATATTGCCCTTGAAATTTTCTCATACACCCCCCCCTTCCTCCTCCTCCGTTTCGTTTTGAAAAGAAAAGAAAAAAACACCCCTCAAACCCCCCTTAAACCCCTCGATCCATTTACATCGTTTAGGCGATCTTTGAAGGAGATTTAAGCCCCATTCGAAGCATGGACAAGCAACTAGTGATTTGGGACGAAGAATCGGCCGCAAAGGTACGTGTTCCACCTTGTTTCGAAATTTTTTTTTTTCACGGTTCGTGCTCCGTTCGGCACTGGATCGCCGAACAAAAGGCTTCTGTTCGGCTGAACAGTGCCGAACAGAAGCCTTCTGTTCGGCAACCCTCAACCGAACAGATCTGTTCGGCTGCACAGTGCCGAACAGAAGGCTTCTGTCCGGCACTGTTCAGCCGAACAGAAGCCTTTTGTTCGGCGATCCAGTGCCGAACGGAGCACGAACCGTGAAAAAAAAAAATTTCGGGAGAAGCCGGCGAGATGGTTCCGGGAGAAGCCGGCGAGGTGGTCGGAGATCGGGAGAATGCCGGCGACGAGAGGGAGAAGGGGGAACGGGGGGGGTTTTGGGCGTTGGCGAGGTGTTTTGGAGGGGAAGAGCGGGGTGGGGGGGGGGGGTTTGGGGGGTGTAGAGAGCAATTTAGGTGAGGGGGTGGGGAGGGTGGGGGGTAATTTAGAAATTTTTAATTTTTTAGGGGTGTCCTTAGCAAATGGGGGGGGTGTAGAGAGTATTTAATTTTTTTTTTAATTTTTGGGGGGGTGTCCTGAGCAATAGGGGGGGTGTATATAGAACCACCCTTTTTACTAGTACTTTTTCTCCTCTTTTTTTTTTTCAGAATATACCCCTACTTAGAATTATCCGGGCCAAATATGTAGAAATCAACGACACCAAAATATGAACCCATAACCTCCCATTTGGATGAGTGCAACTATAGTTTGCCGGGTTGGATTTGGCTTGGGCCCGTTTATTTATTCTTCATATGCGGAGACCTGGCCCAATGGCATGTCTATGCATGCCATCCTGTGCCCAATGGCATGAGTGAAAAAATCACGCGGACTCGACCGAGCTGTCTTGCCGACGGGGTCTTGCTAGTTGGTTTGACCCTCTTAGTTATACGCTGCTGTTTTTGCACATAAACCTTTTTTTATTTTTTTTTTGCTTGTGCCTTTTTTTTGCTTCTGATCCTCCGGCGTTTGGATGGTACAAATTGTTGCAGCCGGGAGAGGTTCAGTGAGATGCATGCAAGGATGTGGTGGGAAGAGAACCGAGCCAGAATTCATGAACAGTATCTATGACACGAGAGAGAAGGAAGAGAGACGCTAAAGAAGAAGCTCTGCTGCATTAGAATGTCTCCATGTGCGTTTGCCTTTTGTCTGCTTTTGGTGAAGTCACAAACTTCTTTCTTCATCATTGCATATATGAGTTTTATACGAAAACACTGGGCACTGACATTGTGCAGTATCCTCTTCCCTTCCTCACACTACCCAGCGGGAGCTGGTCATGGATTAGCCTTTGCTCCTAGCGGCTAGCTGAGTAGAAAACAAGAGCATGCTCTCCTAGGCAACAAATGTTTCTTGGGTTGTTTACTTAGAGGTTTGTTTCTTATGCTTCCATTGTCATCTGTGTTTCTTCTACACACACAGCACGTTGTGTGGGGGAATACTTGGGAGGAACTTGAACTGAAGGTGTTTGTTGTTGATGTAGATGGAAGGTTTTGTATTATGAATGAGTGAAAGATGTTTATATTCCTCTGCTGAAGGTGTCATTTCCTCTATGCTTCTAAAGTAGTTCTTTCTTCTTTCTCCCCTTTCTTATCGGTTTTGCATGCTTAAGCATCCCTGCAAGAATGACATTTGTAGCAAAGTAACAATAAAATAAATGGACTAATAGCTACTGAATTTTCCTTCTGTCCAGTATTGTGATGTAATCTTTTATTTCGAGATACCCACCACGAGATAGATAGGGGGACACATGAACTACCAAAATTCTTGAATCTCGATATTTTTTTTGGTACCAAAGGAGGTGAAGCTTTTCATTAATGGAATACATCATACATAAGAGTTCACACCTGTTACAACCCAAACCTGTTGACAATGCTCCTAACAGAGCTGTAATTCTCCACTACTATTCTGCATGCTTATATGAATACAACGCACATCTTGTAACAAAACTTGCTGTACCCCAGGTGATAGCTATTTTACCCCAGTTCAGATTATAGCATTTTTCAGAGGAGTGTAGCATCTGTGTAGCATGTTATCTGAAGCATAATATAGATGCTCCGCCCAGGTGTAAGAAAGAACAAACCATCCCAAACACTGTCATCTGGTTCTCCTATGGATTGCACCTTGAGGATCAACCTGCAAAATGGAATATAGGTTGCAATGAATATCATCTTGAGAGGTCCAAAAGCAATCCCCTTGAAGTGACAGTTTTGCGATGAAATCAGCAGCTTTGTTGGCTTGACGATAAGTGTGGGATGCAGTGAACTAGTGCAGGTTTGATTTTCATTCGAGGATATCTTCCAGTAGTGGTATCTTCAATGTCCTGCCCAAAGAACAATTAGCAATCCATAATATTAGAATGATAGAGTCGCCTTCCAACCACACTGCTGGTGCTTGTAATTCAACCACAGCAGTGTGCATCGCCAACCAAGCTGCTACAAGCTCAGCATAATGGATCGAAGAGGGCTATAGAACTTTACCACCAAGTCTAATAAGTTTGCATTCACTATCTCGTATAATAAATCCAGCAGCCGCTTTTCCTTCTGTTACTGCAGCATCAATGTTCGCCTTTTAGATTCCAGAGGGAGGGGGCAGCCACAAGGTTCTGAAGTGCTGCCGGGTTCCTTGGCGGAATCTTATAGATGCTTTGATTTGCAGCAACTTCTTTGCGATTGAAGTAGGTGAAGGCTCTGTTGGCAGAAACCGGTGTGGGCCAAGTCAGCAAGGTTTGCTCGCGGCGGAGGCCGGTATGGGCCAAATCGCAATCGAACACCGGGAAGGCGCTTGGGATGATCGGTTTAAAGACTATGGTTGAGTCTTCACTATCACCTGCGGGTTTTAGTGAGATAGCAGCGCCTACGGTCCTAACAGTGGTATCAGAGCCAGCGGCACGGGTTTGATTCCCAGGATAAGCGATTAAAAAAAAAAAAAAACTCCTTTGCTGGATGGGAAGGGAATTGTTGGTGGAGGCCGGTGTGGGCCAAGTCAGCAGGGTTTGCTTGCTGGGGGGGATTGTTGGCAGAGGCCAGTGTAGATCAATTCAGCAAGGCTCGCCCGCGGCGGAGGCCGGTGTGGGCCAAGTCGCAATCGAACGATGGAGAGGAGCTTGGGATGATCGGTTTAAAGACTATAGTTAAGCTTTCACTATTACTTGCGGGTTTTAGTGAAATGACAGCGCCTAGGGTCCTAACAGGCTCTTCTTACAAGTTGTGCAGGGGATTAAGTGATATTTTGAAAGTTCCGTTCATTTCAAGCTGACCACATCAGCCAAGTAAGCATTGCCAACGATGATCAATGCCCCTCCTCTACCTCGGCCATAGATATGAAATCTGTTAAAACCATATGATTGATTAGGTCCATTGATTGATTGATTATGTTAAACTTAGTCGTTGTCTTACTAAATTTCATCTTGATTGATTTGTGATTGATTGTGCCAAACTTAGCCGACTTTATCCAATTTTATTAGCCTTCCATTTCATATAAAGGCTGCTCTGTAATTTGTATTTGTAACAGACACGCAGAAATAATTTTTTTTCCTCTTTTTCTCCAAAGATTTCAACAAAATCCACGAAGCCCGGCAAAGAAGTTGGCATAGATTCGATTGCCGACGCACATCTCAGCTGGTTCCAAGAACTCACAGCAAAGGTGCATTTAAATAACACATGATTGCAGTATTCTATAGTGTTTTGACAGAGGTCGCATAATGTGTGTGCAGGATCAATAATTCCTCTCCTGGTTGGAAGCTATTTACGAGGCAGTCTATTCCAAAGTATTTGACCTTCATAGGCGCGACCAAGGACCATAGCCATGTTGAACAGGGATTGGATTCCCACTGCGGTTTCTTTAGTAGATGATATATATATAAATATATATATATCTGGCTGAACTGGTTGCTGCCCCACAGTAGCTGATCAGACCAGTCCTCATGCGCAGGAGGCACTCTGTATATCTGTTAAAATATTCATATATATATATATATATATATATATATATATATATATATATATATATAAAGTGATTTTGTTTCTCCAGATACCTCAAAAATTATATATACTTATGTACAGATTCCATATAAAAAAAATAATGTAGGCTGATATATGATAATAGAGAAAAATATTACAGGTGATGTAGGTTGTTAAGATTTCTAAAATTATGCTAATAATATCTGGTTCATCATCTCATGTGGGAAAAAAATCAAAAAGCACGTCCAGATTCCCGCCTCTAGAAGGTGTTATCAAATTACTGAATCCATTGCGTAATCGGAATGGCAGATATCCAAGGGTCATTAAGAACATTAATTGAGTGCCCATGTCCAATCAGCCAAATGACTTGGTTCTGAATGATTTGCCCTCGCAGATTTTCTTTCTACATTAGTGAACAGTGCCGGGGTTTGTTGTAAAATGACCAAGACCCATTGAGCTGATACTTAGGTGAGACAACTTTGGCCCAGAGGGAATTGGGATTCATAGTAAGTTGAGCATCTAGTTTACATAAAAAAGCTTTCCTCCTGGTGTGTAAAAAGAAGGAATCTCGATAGTTTTAATTGACAAACTCTTCTCTGGCATCCTAAGCATTCCATATTCTTTTGAAACAAATTAACAGTAAAGATAGATAGACAAAGGGAGCTCAAGTTGCATGTAGCTGGAATTGCATGTAATTAGCTTGCGTGCAACTGAACCTACTCTGTTTGGAAGGCTGCAGCTGTACTTGCTGTAATTACCATTTTTGTTTGGAAGGTTGTAGCTGAGAGTTGTAAGCTCTTTGAAGCTGTTTGTTAAAGAGAGGCTCCGGGTAAGCAACAAATGCATCTCTAGGATCTCCATCGATTGTTAAAGAGAGGCTCGAAGTAGTTGTTTCATGGATAAGGAGAAGGGGGACTGGGGGGTTGGGGAGTAAAGGGGTTGATGTGGTTTTTTTTTTTTCGGATGCTCGACACAAACCTGGTGCTCGAGTCTCAAGCTACAGTAATTGAATCCTAGCTTGATTTAGCCATAACATAAGTTACTATAGCTTGGGGTTAAGATGACAGCTCTTTTGCAGATCAAGTAGCTGTAGCACTTGAGCTATAGGGCTCTAAACAAGCAAGCTGGCCTGCTCTTACAACTTGGTTGAATGCAACTTCATCTACAGACAACCGTACAGCTCAAAGATAGGCCGAATTCTTGAATATAGGCATTTTATATCTATGCAAGTTCGTTTCTGATTTTGTTTCTATTGAGTCATATTTGGTTTAAAGAACCCACAATCCATTTGAGTGGCCCTAGTATTTAGCATTGAAAAACTGAAATAGTAATGAGCCTACTTAACTTAACTAGAGATTTTTGAGGAAAATATTTCTTCGAGAGGATCTGAATTCTATATCATTCATGAATAATGCCAAACAAACAATCAGAAAAACTCCAAAGGATCCATGTTAGCGTCTAGAAAAAGCATGTGCATGCAAGGTGGCCCGTGACCTAGGTTATCGGCATGCGATCTTCCGTCTCTCATGCTAGTTTAGTAGATCCCCTTGTATAATGCTTTTGCTATGCAAGCATGTTTGAGTATTTGCATCGAAAAACAGCATAGTGTTGAGCTCATGTTGATCCATGCTCTATGTTATTGAAGCATACCATTTAGTTAAGAGCTTATGAATAGATAACGTTGCCTGATTTAACTAGAGATTTAGAGGAAAGCATGTCCTTGAAGAGGATCTGAATTATATATCATTCATAAATAATGCCAAATAAAAAAATGATAAAGCACAACTCTAACGAATAGATATTGGCCTTCGAAAGACTAAGCACAAGTCATGTGTTGTGCTATTCAAGCATATGATCATGTTGAGAGATTCTGAATAGGTGGTACTGATTGATTTAACCAAAGATTCAGAGAAAAACATGCCCCCCTGAGGATTTATACTCTACATCATGCATGGGTAATGCCAAATAAATAATAAAGTATAAGTTTGAATAATCAGCATTAGTATCTTGGAAAGTTGTTTGTGACGTGGGCAATAGGCATGAGATCCTTCCTCTCTCTTGCCAGTTTAGCAAATCCTGGTATACATTAATTTGAATGCTTTTGTCATGCAAGTCAATTATATTCCTGCATCACATTATACTTGAGACGAATCTAAGGATTTGGATCTTAGTGACAATATCTATTATCGCCCTTTAAGCAAAACATTGATCTATCATGCTTATCCAATCCAATAAATCACTTCACATATGTGTTTGACCATAATCCATTATCACATTAGAAATTCTCGATTTATTATGCTTATAAAATCAAACATAAAGAGACCATAGAAATACAACAAATTTGCAACTTCTCCTTCTCTTGCCATATTCCAGTCTAGACTTTAACAAACCTCATTCTATACTCAAATCTCAATGTTAATCTCATGCATGGCAAATCCAATAGTATGAACTATACAAGGAAGCAACGCATGCTAGATGGTGGGCATTCTATGTATTTTCATCATTAGATTTATTTACCTTTCATGTTACATTACAACCAAATATATTTTTCTCATGTACTTCATGTTCTTTTCTCTTTTATATATTTTTCTTACATTTGTGATTATCTAGTAATTTTAGTTTGATTTTTTTTTTCAAGGGTACATAAAAATTTTGAATTATTATTGGTCCATCTGGCTATTAGATGTCTTGATTGTCCTCTCCTCCTCGATATCATTCTATCCCATTCATTTTCCTCCCTTACTAGAAGAAAAGTAAAACATCACCAAATGATAGTTTTAACTATAATGTCGATCATCCAATGGAGCTCCTTCACATTCCTCTTGCTTCCTCTAACTTTAAGTGATTTTTATTCCTTCACCCAACCCAACCTTGAATATACCTTTGTCTAACCTTCTCATTTGTCAATCTTGACAATTCATGGCATTCATTAGAGTGTGAGATAGATAGATAGATAGATAGATAGATAGATAGAGAGAGAGAGAGAGAGATGTGGGCAAATAATGAGTTGGTTTAAGGTTTAATCTGTAGAGGTTATGACGAGGGAAATGGGTTGGCAAATAATAGAGGGAGAAGATTATGGAACGGAAAAATAATAATCATTATTCTAATCTAATTGATACGTTGGCACCTAATTGATTATTAGCCATTCTAGTGGAGAGCATGCGTCCTCCTAAAAAAAAAAGAAGAAAAGAGAGAGATTGCCCTTATGAATGTTCTTTTATTAATCTAAGATCTCATATATTGGAAAATGGAGTGAGAGACTCAATCATAGAAAAGAGATAATGGTATATTGCAAATAATTTTGTTGTGCATTCATGTAAGTTACATAAAGTCTGGAAACATAGTATTATTTTTGATACATTTCTTGATCCCTTCAACCCTATTTTCCAGCTGCTTGTCCTCTTTATTAACAATAGGTACATAACATATGCAAGCGCTTTGTAACTTGGTAAAGATTTTTGTGTCCTGGAGTAATTTCGGGGGCTTCTTTTCAACCCTTCTGTTGACTGACCCTATTTGCCAGAACTTCATTTTATGGTATGCCGAATCGGACGGTACCGAGTATATCGTACCATATTAGTTTAGTATCGGTATTCAATATGGATGACGTATCGACATTCGATATGTCAAAAAAACTCCAATACTATACTATATCGATACTGTATCAATTTAGCACCAGTATAACGTTTCATACCGAACCGATAAATGTTGCTTCATTTCGTAAACTCTCATGCACAAACTTCTCTCACATGTTTCTTCCTTTTGAGACGTCGTTTTGTGTGTTCGTACAAGCCATTGGGTAGCGGAGTTTACCTTGTGAATGTATTCTTGTGTGTTCTCCATTCCCCATCCATGATTCTTCTAATCCATGTTGGTCCTGATCCAGATCACTATGTTGACCGGATCCTGAGATCTGTACTAATATATAATGGCAGTACTACGGAGGCTTGCCTCCAACAAAAATACAAAAATAAAAAAAATAAATAATGGATTCATGAGTTCTTCCATCATCCCATGGATATATAAAATAACATCTTGTGAGGATCTTGGCGATACACCTTTGAAAATGACATTGCATACCATTTTATTATATATATTTTAAATACTCTTACACTATCACCATGCTGGTGCTAAATGCATGCAATACCAACAATATCCACATAGATATAATAATATAACGGTTACTTGCAATGACCTCAAACCAAAACAAAATATAATTAAAAAAAATATAGTTTTAATCACATCCCATGACGAATCTTGGGACCTAACTCGACGGGTTGCAATAACGGCATTATCAAAAAATTGCAACCGCATGTGATGGCTTTGCAGATAAAGTACGTATATTGTGAAACTAACAGACAGTAAATTGGATAGCATCTTATGTGGCTAATCATTTTAAAAAAACTATACACATACATACTGTTGCTGGAAATTGGACCCGGGGGCGACCGTTGGCTGAGAGGGGAGGAGCTCCGCTGCTGGAATGGTAGGTGGCGGTGCGTCAGCTGGTGGCGTCCTCCTGGAGAGTCCTGCAAGAAGCCGGTGGCCGGAATCTCCGGCGCCGGCCCTCTGATGCTTAAGTCAGAGGGGGATCGTATATGAGTGGAGTAAAAGAGGAGAATGTTTGTTCTTGTTCCCTTTCTCTTTTTCCCTAGGTTCCTTTTTATAAAAGGATATTATATTACCTGGGAGGTGACAGGGGAAATTGTCTTCTTCGTGATAATTGGGCACGATCATGCTCATTAATGGCGTTGTGGAGGATGAGACCGGATCAGACCGGAGTCAGCGAATTGTCATGGTTGATCGGACCTGGTGGAGTGGTTCAACCGCCGGCCGTGGTGGGCCTGGGGTTCGTAGATAGTAAGTGCATTAATTGCTGAGTGAACCGGTGATCAGGGAGAGCCATACGTTTTGATGGTCCAGTGATTCGGAGATCATCTCGAGCCGTGTTCATTAATGGTTGAGTGCACTGGAGGCCTACAGAGACCATACGCATTAATGATCGGGTGTGCCGGATGCCTGCGAAGGTCACGTGCCTTAATGGCTTGACGACGGTAGCAGAGTACGATGGAGCTGGATATCTAGTTGTCAGATTCTCTCTAAGGAATCAGGCTGGGGTCGAATATTTGGACAAGGCATTTTAGGGCTCGGCACCTGGCCGGGTGCCGAGCCGAGCCAGTTGCTCAGTGGGGCGCCTCTAATTCGAGCGTCGCAAGGTCGGCGCGTTCTAGTCGGCGTTTCCTGGTCGGGCGCTTTTTGGTCGGGCACCTTTCTGGCCGGCGCCTTTCTGGTCGGCGCGACTTGGGTTTTCCCTCGCGTCGCGAGGTTGGCGCCCCCTGGTCGGGCGCTTTTCTGGTCAGCGCTCTCTGGTCAGGCGCCTCCGTTCCGGGACGACTTGGGTTTTCCCCCAACACGTACATGTATATATACACACACATATACACACACACATATATATATATATATATATATATATATATATATATAAATTATGTATATATGATAAATTTGTTTAAAAAAAAAAAATTCGACCGCTGCAGCAGCATAATCTGACACCGAATACGCCGTACTTTTTGGGACTAACGGCGGCAGCCAACGACTCCGCATTGGGTAGTTCTATATACACCCCCCTATTGCTCAGGACACCCCCCAAAAACCAAAAAAAAAATACCCAAACTAACCTTTAGTGTAATTACCATATTGCCCTTGAAATTTTCTCATACACCCCCCTTCCTCCTCCTCCGTTTCGTTTTGAAAAGAAAAAAAAAAAACACCCCTCAAACCCCCCTTAAACCCCTCCTCCCCCGTTCCCCCTTCTCCCTCTCGTCGCCGGCATTCTCCCGATCTCCGACCACCTCGCCGGCTTCTCCCGGAACCACCTCGCCGGCTTCTCCCGAAATTTTTTTTTTTCACGGTTCGTGCTCCGTTCGGCACTGGATCGCCGAACAAAAGGCTTCTGTTCGGCTGAACAGTGCCGGACAGAAGCCTTCTGTTCGGCACTGTTCAGCCGAACAGAAGCCTTTTGTTCGGCGATCCAGTGCCGAACGGAGCACGAACCGTGAAAAAAAAAAATTTCGGGAGAAGCCGGCGAGGTGGTCGGAGATCGGGAGAATGCCGGCGACGAGAGGGAGAAGGGGGAACGGGGGGGTTTTGGGCGTTGGCGAGGTGTTTTGGAGGGGAAGAGCGGGGTGGGGGGGTTTGGGGGGTGTAGAGAGCAATTTAGGTGAGGGGGTGGGGAGGGTGGGGGGTAATTTAGAAATTTTTAATTTTTTAGGGGTGTCCTTAGCAAATGGGGGGTGTAGAGAGTATTTAATTTTTTTTTAATTTTTGGGGGGTGTCCTGAGCAATAGTGGGGGTGTATATAGAACCACCCCTCCGCAGTCGGTACCTGCGTTTCCTCCTCGCGGGGGCATTCTCGCCATTCCATCCTTCCGAAAATACCCCCCAAATTGAAACTTCCATTTTTCTCCCCTGGGGACGAAGTTTCCTATTGCTCGCTCTCAAAACCCTGGCTTCCCTGCCCCAAAACCTCTCTCTCTCTCTCTCTCTCTCTCTCTCTCTCTCTTCTGCCGCATTTTTCTCTTCTTCTCTCTTTCCCCTTCTTCTACTTCTTCTTCTCCTCGCGAATTCTCCTTTGATGTTCTTCCTTCGATCGCCGTCGTGCTAGGGTTTCGTCGCCACCGGCCGTTCTCAGCGCCGCCGCTCGCCAGATCGCGGGAGAGATGGTCTTGGGCTCGAGGCTGGACGGAGAGAGTCAGGTAGTCTCCGTTCGGATCCGAAAGACCATCCAGTCCATCAAGGAGATCGTCGGCAACCACTCCGACGCTGATATTTATGCCATGCTCAGGGAGACCAACATGGATCCCAACGAGACGGCCCAGAAATTGCTCAACCAAGGCCTGTTCTTTGGTGTCTTTTTCTCAATTCGCGTTTCTCTTTTTTTTTTCTCCCCCTTCTATTTATTTGGATTTGCCTCTGGAAAGATAATTGTTAGGGTTTGATTCGGTGATTTGACCGTAAATTTTTTGGTCACTGGTTGTTGTTAACTTGTTATAGTGCTGAAATAGTTTGGTGACACTTGGGCTATATAAACGATCAGAATTTAACTACTAAGAGCTCGTTTGGTTCGCTGGAAGCATTTTCTCTCCTAGAAATATGATTCCTGGAAGAAGATTTTTAGGAAGAGAATGTCTGGAAGTGTACTTTTGGCATGTTTGGTTAAACATGGAAAAGTGACAGATTTCCAAAGTGCTTATGTTTGGTTGACCATTCACTTTTCTGAAAAAGTTGTGTAATTCCTATTATATCCTTAATAAAAATTGGGTTTTTAATGCCTCTTTAATACTGAAGGATCTTTTTGGGAAAAAATAAAGATGGAGTGATTTCCGCCTCATGGAAAACAACTTTTCTATGGGAATACAACTTTTCCATCTCTCTCCTTTGAAAACTCCAACCAAACAAGATACATCTCATTATTTTTTCATTGACCACACTTTTCCTCCTTCTTTTCCCGCAAACCAAACGAGCCCTAAAAGCATGTATTTGGTGAAGCGTTGTTAACTATGGCTAAAGTTGTGATTTTTATGTGGACGATATGTTCAGTGCTATGGGCTGAACCTTAGATGCTGATGATATGTAGTTAATATGGTATAATGGCTGTGCACAATGTTTGCTTGCTTTTGTGATATGTCTGATTAATGCCGTTTGCTCATTAAAATGGTGCATATCGGTGGCACTGTTTTGTTCAAATCAACATGAAACTGTTGTATGGCTGATTCAACGGATAACCTATATAACTTGGTTTTTCAAATGACTTCAAACTTATATAAGTAGTCTTCAGTGTGTATGCTGGAGGCAGGAAAAGGACAAGTCAACAAAGTTCTCTCTGGCTACAAGGAGAACAATTTGCAAACTACTTTTCTTTAGAAAATCTGACTTTCCATCGTTTTTGGTTGGGCAGAAACTAAGATTCCTGAAAATTATTTTCTGGATTTTCTTTTTGAAAAAGTGAAGCTTCTGTCTTCTGCCAAAAATCTTTTGGAAAAGACAATTGAAACCAAAGGCGCTCTTGGAGAAATGATATGAATCACGGACAACAGCGATCCCCTTGTGATTGAAACTGCACTCCCTCTTTTGTAGGGAAAAATTTTTCCTTTCCTTTTTCTTTTTTCACCGGGTTCCTTGCAACCAGTGGACCCTAGACACCAAATAATTAGTCTGTGAAAGTTGGAAAGACAAAAGTAGTCACACTTTGAAGTTTGAAGATAAGATTTGGAAGAAGGGAATTAAGTTTTACAAAAATAGTCCAGTTGTCATTTCTGGTCATTTTGTGTGCTTGAAATTGATGACATGTACAATTTGTGCCTTTTGTAAAATCATTCTTAGATCATGGTGAAGTTTAGTGGTAGATGGTTAAAGTAGGTATTCAAGTGGGCTCCTTTATGGTCTCTCAGCCAATTTGAAGCAATCCTATTCAACATGACTCAGCTAGAGTGGAGATGACCTGACTTGATTAGAGCAAACCAACTAGATTAGACCCAGTCTTAGCCAACCAAACTTGCACTATTACAGTATAATTGATGGGTAGAGCCAAAGAGTGTGAACTATACAAGTTAACAATAATATTTGATAAAATGAAAGAAGAGGCTCTGGTGTATAGAGAGGATGTCATTGTTTTTTTTAAAAAAAACCCATAGAAACGATGGAACCTACTATTTTTCTTATTTGGTATCATTAGAATTTCTTATTTCCAGGTGAAATGCTTGGAAGGAATAAAAAATCGTGGTTTGGGGAAAGTCATAGTAGCAAAAGCCATTGGAATTTATATTTTATATATCGGAATAATCCATTTTGTTATTAATTGACGAGGGGTAAAGGATGACTAAAAGAAGAGAAATTAATTAGTTATTCATCAAGGTTTAATTTGATTCAATGACCAGAGTTAGACGAGGATATACAGTTCGAAAACGTCGGACAAAAATTTGTTTATTTGCATCAACCTTTATTGGGGCTCATTCAAGACTTACTCGAACGACTACTCAACAGAAAATGAGAGCTTTGATTTCCTCTCATCGAGATAGAGGCAGGCAAAAGAGGGATTTTCGTGCCCTAGCTTGATCCAACTTGGTTTATGTCAATATTTAATATCTTAACATTAGAATAGATACTTGTGCCTGCTTGGACGGGGACAACGGGAGGGAAGGGAAAAGAAAGAGACTAGTTACATAACCGCAGTTGGTTAGGGGAGGAGAAAGTCAGTTTTGACCAATTCAACTTCTTTCCTATGGAAGCCAGAAGGTAATGTGGGTTTTTATTTTTTTCATTCGGCTTGTTTGACCCATTTTGTGAAATACTTCATCCCTACCAGAATGACGCAATGTCCATTTGAGGCCATGGGGAAGATATTGCTGATGACATATCAACCAGCATTTCTAAAGGCCCAGACCCTGTGCATTCATGAATTTTGAGTGAAAATATTTTACGACTTGCATAACAAAATTATGTATTAATTTCTTTTCTTATAAACGTAATCTACAGATCATATGCTAATAGGTTCATTCTTCGATTGGCATTTTGCATTGCATATGTGAAAGTATAATTAAACATCCGAGTGATCTCCATACTTAAAAATGATGGGAAACATGAATTTTATTTTTTTTAAATAACTTGCTGAAAATACCAGCCTACGACAGTCATAAATTCTGCATAGACCACATATTAGGCAATATACTCTTAAATTGTCTCCAATAATTTATTTTACTTGTTTCATTATATTTAACATTTGTATTTTTTAACATATTTTTAATTTTTTGAAGTCTTTCTATGTCGTTATTTATTTTCAGCTAAAACTATGTAGCTAGTATTGAAACTGGCTAAATTAACAAAACTATTGACTAAAACTTAATAGGGTTAAACAAAAAATGAAATCTGAGTATTGGAACTTAGATAAATACATTTGGAGCTTAGATAAATACATTCATATTTCTAGGTATTCATGTAGGGAAGTGCCCTGACGTCTAGGGCTGAAATCGGGTTGGATAAAATCTGAATTTTAATATCCGGTTTGGATGGAAAATTTGGTATCCAATCTGATCCGGACCCGAATTCGGATATTTATTTATAAATCTTGTTGTATTTGGATTTCATTTTTTTTTTGGATTCAGATCCACATATCTGGTAAAAAATTTCTAAAATAAATAATAAAACTTAGAATTTGAACTAGTGACCTTCCACTTAAATGGAAAGCACTCGACCACCAAATTACAATATGTGTTTCTACTTTACATAGGTGGTTTATTTTACTTTTTAATATGTGTTCCGGTCATTAAATAATAGTTTGATGTATATTGTGATATTTCATATTTTAATCATTGTTTTTAAAAAATTGGTAAAGATAAAAATTAATCTTCATGATATTTCCATGCTTTTGTTGCTAAAAATATTTAAAAATATTAATAACGTCTATGTATTCCTATGTTTTGTATAATTTTTCTTACAAACTCTCTAAAAATAGATAGCTTATGATTATATTTTATTTAGCTATAATTAAAGACTATTGATAGTATTTGATGCAAAAATTATTATATTTTTATTTTACATAATTTTTTATTTTAATATTTTAGTACAAATCTAGTTGAATTAGTGACATGGATCCTTGACCAGATTGGTCTCTATTTGGGTTTGATAGCTATGCCTTAAATCTTTAGTTTCCTATGTGTCACATGCAACTTGCATAGCGAATTATATTCCTATTCTCTATAATTATTTAATTAATATTGTTTTCATCATTAATTATGCTTAAAAATCTGATTTATATCCAAATAATATCCTACTCATATCTGTATTTGGATAGAAAAACTATGGTCTAGCTAATATGACTTGTATTTGTATTTGTTTAGGACAAATATAGATATGCTTAATATCCTATGCATATATATATATATATATCCTTTTAGAACAAATGGGGATACTAATTTTTGTATCAATTTAATATCTAGATCTATTGTTTGTATTCGTTGAAGAAATATGGATACATATATGCCAGAATCTCGATTCTTTTTCAGCCCTACAGACGTTGTGCCTTCGAGGTTGTAGTGTTGGACACCATACACTTGGCATTTGGCATCCATGCTCCACCCCAAAGTTATGAAATTGACAATGATGTTAAGTGAATATCATGATTGATGTGAAAATGACAATATTTTGATCTAACTAGTCAATAATTGTCGCTCTATTGTGCAAATGAAATGTTTTTGTTGCACCTTATCTGATTTATACATCTTATTTATCCAATGCAGATCCATTTCATGAGGTTAAGAGGAAAAGGGACAAAAATAAAGAGGTATGTGGCAATGTTATAGTTGCTAGTTCCCTAGTTTTAGGATCTAATCACACTTTTTGTTGGTTTCATTTGATTTATTATTTATTAGTTTTAGCAGCTATTTTTCTCTTCCTTTTTGACATGATATGTTTATTTTAGCATGCATGTAATTCTATGGTATGTTATGTAGTTTACATATTTCTTTTTGCTACTTAGGCACATGATTTATGTAGCTGAAATTTTTTTGATGTATGTTGCATGCAAAACTTGATGTTTTCTTGACTTTGCTAAAGCCTTTTGTTGTGTCTTTTAGTTGATCATGCTAAACTGATGCTTTGAATAACATTACAAGTCTGTACCTTTCTCGTTGAGAAATAGACATGGCTATGTCATTCTTTCGGGGTTTTGCACTAGCAAAAATGAAGATTGCAGGATAGAAGTAAATTCTGTCAGAGTTCATATTGCAACTTGGATTATGGATGTTGATGGGTTGAACTATTTGGAGATTAAATATATTTTTTTGAGTAAAAGATAGAATAATTAGAGATAAGACATGTTATTGAGAAGGGTGATGTAGCCTTTTTTTTTAATTAGTCCAAATGGAAAGAACTATAGCTAAGAAGATAGCAACCAAAGGCTAATTAATGTTGGGAAGGGAAACAATTAATGACATTGTTTGAAAAAAGAAGTCTCAAGTGGGGATTGATACTTATTATTTTTCTTAATAATACTTCTCAATAAAAGAAAAGTGTTAGGGAAGAAGAAAATTATTTTTAGAAGCACATTTGATCTGAAAGTAGGTTTGGGGATGGGAAATTAACATTTGGGAAGGTTATGTACAGGTGAGGATACAAAGGAGTGTCTAGCTAAAGGTTTTTAATGAATATGATAGTTCCTTCGATTGGTTAGATGAAAGATGTTCCATTTCTTGACTTGAATGTTTGCTTTTGGCAAGTAACTTTACACGAACTCTCCATGGCTATATTCTGAAAAGTCAAATACTGACAATTAGTCCTGTTATGAGATGGTTACTGTTACTGCATAACAAGGAAACAAAATAACATCTGTTCGTTAAATCCCTGTTAGATATATGTGTTTGGGTATGTTTCTATGCATGTATCGGGGTGGGTGCATCTGCTCATGCATGTACAAGTGGGCATAAGTATGCTTCTTTTTTTTTTTTGGGGGGGGGGGGGTGTAGTGGAGGGAGACAGGCTTATTTTAAGCCAAAACAATGGTCGCTATAACATCAATGTCATATAATCTTGTATACATATAGGATAAAACATATCAGATAATAGAAAACATAATAGCTTGTCCTTGATGTTTCTTTTTAGTAATATTACTTGCTAATTGCAAAGCAGCATTTAGCATTTTCTTTTTTGTTTAAGAACTTGTGAGACACTTATACATCATATATCTCTTATTCAAAATGGAACTTTTGTAAAGCAACACGATGAATGTATGCGACAAACCTGTGAATAAGCAAGGTGAATTTGCAGGATCATGAGTTCATGTATATATCCTTTTTTTTTTTGTGTGTGTGTGTGAGGGGGGGGGGGGGGTGGTGGTGGTTAAGGTGGATATATTACAATACAATACCTAGAGTAAATACATCCATGAGACTTAGAAAACAAAAGATCCTCATAGCTTTTGGAATAAAGAGAGTCCCAAACAAAATGACCTGTATGATTAGCGGCATCAATGGAAACTCTATGTGGTACTGCTACTTCCTTGTAGACATGTGAAAATTGAAAGCCCACCATGTAGAGATTGTCATCCAAATGTCATGAAAGTAGATGCAGATCAGAAGAACTGGGACAATTGTTAACCTAGTTGATTACAGTGAGAGAGTCACCTTCTAAGGAGATATGATTTGCACCAAGAACAGAAGTGGCAAATGGTAAGCCTTCCCTAATCCCAATTCTCATGCTACACTCAGCCCGGCCATTGGGAAGTTAGTGTCATATAGATGAGAACCTCCAGCCGCTAATAAATTCTTGTTGCTATCTCAAATGATGAGCTCTGCACCACCATTAACACCTGATCTCGAGGAAGCTAGTGGATGGAGGCTCCTAAGTTAAGTGGATCACTTGTTCCATCGCAGAAGCTGCATTTTTGGGCCCCAATTTTCCCCAGCTACAAAGCAACTTGTGGTGTTGGTGGCCAACTGTCAAATGCTGGCTGGATAGCTTTCCTCAGAACAGTTTGTGGTCTCATGTTGTGGCCTTCAAAGATTCTAGCATTTCTAGCCAACTATCTTTGAGAGCTCCTTTCTCAGAATGAGAATATAAAAGTTCATGTGGACAGACAGTTATTTTTCCTGCACCATAAAACTGGCCTTTAGGGGAGAGAGCTTGCAAAATGCTGAAAATGCTATTACCTGCTCATATCAATTTGTTAGTTTTTTTACAGCAGAAAATTGGATCATATCTGATGGTGGATAATTGGGACAAGGCTTGATGGTTATGGTTGTAGACTTTGTTTAATATATAAAGTTGCAGTAAATTATAATTAATTTTGTATTTATAATATTAATAATTATTTAATTATCTTTCTAAGTTTATGCTTGATTTTGTTCCATAGTTGTGTTTTGTAACCACAGATTTGGATTATGTCAATGTGTTCATGAGAGGATGAACCTATTCTTTCTTTGTATAATTTTTTTAATTGATCTTTTACAATTTTGTAGAATCAGTAGAACTTTTGCATGTGTGGATGGTGAGGTAGGTCAAGATATAGAGCCAAATGACTATTCTCTTGGTCATTTGTCCTCTTCAATGGGTTACTTTATGGGTTTTTTTCTGTTCAGTTTTCTGATTTGATGAATTAGAAGTTTCGAGTCCCTTTATGTTACCTTTCATTCTTTTTCCTTTGTAAACCCATAGGTTTGCTAGGGATTGGGCAGTCTTCATGTTACAAGGGTTTTTGTTGTGACAAGTTATATGCAGATTGTACATATGATGTCTCGCATTCATCTTTAAAGCTGCCTCATGGGAGAAGTCAAAATAAACCCTTTTTCTTTATGAGGTTTGACATATACAAGCCACACTAAAATTAGGCTTAGGATCTAGGGGCTTATTAGGAGTATGCATTTGCAGTTCCATGTTTGGTAGAGCTTTTGAAGCTTATTCTACCATAACCTTGCTCTTTATGAACAGTTACTTTGGATTTTTTTTTTTTTTTTTGACTTTAAAATTTTGCAATTAAATGACAAGCTCATTTTCTATTCCTTCAACAAAGAACTATTTCAAGAGAATTACCAAAAAAGAAATATGTCAAGAGAAATATAATGAAATGATGATGGTATAATTTGAAATATATAGTGAAAAAAAGGAGTACTTATATAGGATAAATGCATGTGTCTTACGCCTTGTCAGTTTGGCACTTGCAAAGCATGTTTTGGTCCTATATGCATCATTTAAAATATGTAATTTATGATTGCTACAGAAAATAATCGACTTAAGTGATGATGTAATGTCTTAATATATGGATGCCAGGGAACTTAACCATGGCCCTTAAACTCAAGGTCGATGATACACCAAAAATTTTCCATGATAGAGACCTTATTGATGATTGATAGTAAGTTAAGAAATGGATCCATAGAGGCAAAAGATTGTTAAGTAAAGCAGCCTAGAGAGGCATAAGAATTTCAGTTAAGATGTGGCCAAAGGAATGAGCTGATAGATATATGATGCTGGAGGGTGCTTTACACTTCATGAGGGGTTCCTTGAAGCACTAAATTGATTGATAAAGAAAGAATAGTGCAATTTTAATGATGTGGTTGCTTGGTGTACAAGATAGTTTATAGGAGATGTTTCCATGATGTGTAAACATGGAACCATGGTGGTTTGATGCTTAGTAGGAAACTTCCACCTAGGGCAGTGACTTGCTCCAGAATCTTCTGAGAATCTCAAACCTTACTAAAAGTGTTTCTAAAATATTCACTTTCCTTCATCGTCTCTTACTCCTGCACTTACGCCTAATGCTGGCAACTAAGATTTGATGTTGAAAGGAAGCATTAGAGGTGGACTAAAATATGCACTTGTAAGCTGTGGAGGCTGATGATGCAGGAAGTTGACAAGATCAATTAGCTGATGTTTGAGCAACAACAAAGTGGGCATGCTGGTTACTTTAACTGCTGCAAGGTTGACTTGCAAATTACATCTTTTGGGAGCAATAAAGTACCACTGCAGCTAGATGAAGCTACAAATTTAGAGCTGGCAATGCTGATGGGAGGATGTGTTTAGTGGATGTGGCATAGGGATAGAATCGATTCTTGTGGAAATAATTACAAAATGATTTGGCTGAAATATTGAAGCAAAAAATTTAAAATTAAAGTCCTACCTTGAATGTACCAACAAAAAAAAAAGTCCTATCTTGAAAGATAATGGTAGGAGCTAATTTAGCTTTGAAGTAAAACAGATGACTGATCCGAGACAATTGATAAATTTAAAAATGTGCAGGACATGCTAGAGATCATGTCCCAAGGAAGGATACATGATTAGCATTTGAATCTAAAGAAGTGCAGATAGATTTGAAGAAGGTTGAAATGTTGAAAAATAACCATGAGATGATGGATGCAAGTACCAGTCGGTATGGGGGCTTTCTGCTTGCTACAGAATGTCATACCGGCCTGTACTACTAAAACTGATCCTTAAGATAAAAAGATAAGAAACACAAATTGGCACAATGGTGGGCAACAAAGCAGAAAGGCTACGTAACAAAGCAGAAGAAGAACAACATATGCATGGGTCGAACCTACTCGCTAAATCAAGGATGAAGATGATGAGAGATCAAGAGCTGGACTAGACTCAACTAATGACCTCTAGGATCCTACAAGATCACAAAATTTTAGGATGTTTTTAGAAAAAAAATCCCAAAGAAATGATACTTAAAAGTTTAGGTGAATGTCAAGCATGTTAAGATGATATAAGAAATATTTAAGAGTGACTACAAGGTGGAAAGAAGCAGTGATAGCTGAATCGACCTGAATCGGCCGATTCAGTTTGTATTGGACCAAATCAATGCCAAATCGGAACGGTGTAGTGGGTCTCGTCGGTTCAGCTATAAAACCTCTCCACCACCCCTACTGGTTCAATGTTTTCAACGGTCCCCCCCTCCCCCCCGCCTTGTTTGACGGATTCCATGGTTCAAGGCTATCGGATGCTGCACGCTCCCCCCTCGGCCATCATTGGTAAGCCTCCTCTCTCTCTCTCTCTGATTCTCGCTTTGCTAGAGTTAGGGTTTAGCCCTTGGCCCTCCGCTTCTTCTTCCAATCGCTCACTCCTCTTCATCGGTAAGCCTCCCCCCATCTCTCTCCCCCTTCCTCTTTTCCTGCCTCCCTCTCCTGTTCTCTCTCTTCCTCTCTCCTTTTCTCCCTTTGCCCTTCTCTTTATTTTCGGTGCACCGCAAAATGACATGGAAAGGACCTTTACCATATCAAACTGGTCGCTGGCGGGTATGACCTCCTGTATTGGTTCAACGAAAAGAGATGTAGATAGTGAAGGAGGTTGAATTTAGGAATGAAAAGGAGTGATTGCTAATTGGAGAGGCTTATTTTCAAGTACAACACCAATAGTTCATGGATCTCTTATTTAAAGAAGGGTCGAGGCATTTTGAAGAAAATATAGTGAAAAACATCTGATGATGCAACAGAGTTGGCTATTGTCTGTCTGCATCATTGTGCTCTAAAGATGCCCAGTGAATTGTAAGTAAATGGAAAAGTCCACCTTTGGATTGACTTTTAATAATGGTATTTTGAAAATTTTTATGACATCCTAAGCAAAAAAAAATTATGACATGCATTGTAAAACTTGTATGATGTGTTCATTTTCATCTTTCTGTTAAATAAGCATTAAAGTTCTTCTGCAAGTTGTTTAACCTCCACACTTTCTGTAGCAACCATGATGGGTACCTTATCGTATTAATACCATGTGAATTTTATTACTGCTTTTGTCCATGCTTTTGATGAAGCAGATTTGGATTTTGCATTAACTCATACATATATTTATCATGGCCTCAGCATACAGGGTATAGGGGTTCTGGTGATACTAATAAACGCGTGGAACACAATGTACAGTGGGCAAAATTTCACACATCTTGGGATCGAAATGCTAGGAGAGGTGGTTTTATTAGAAAACCAGCACCTGGTAATTCAACATCCTGTCAGCTTTTATAATTGTTTGTAAGGGAGAAATAAGAATTGTGCAATAGTTGCTATAGTCTATATCAATTAGAAGTTTCAATTTTAATCAAACACTGTATCTTACAATGGGTGCTCTAGATTTAACCTAGTGGTTGCAACGGAGATCACTTTTGTTATCATTTATTTGTTTGATAATTTATAGTAAATTTTTGTTATATGAGTGAATTAATCTTGAGTGATCATTTATTACTTGTTTTGATTCTTTAGTTTGTTCTAACTAGCTAATCAGTTGGACTATGCCGCACAATTGAGTTCTTAGGTATCAGGAGGAGGGAATGTTAAACATTTCATGTTATTTGTGTGCATGTGTATAAAAAGACAGTTTTTGTAATTCCTATTATCTAGGGTATGTTGAACCGGTATCGGAAGCCGTAACGGTCGGCGATTGGACTAGTTCAGCTCGTTTGGTACCGTCTTGGTATCGGACCCGTACCGGGAGAGCCCAGTCGGAGCCGGAGAAGGAGAAGAGAGCGAGCGAGGGAGCAGAGGAGGGAGGGAGAGGGAGAGGCCGTAGACTCCCGCAGAGGGGCGGGGGGGGGGGGGAGGCGAAGGCCGAGGTTGCGGTCGAAATAGAGGACGCCGCTGTGGGAAAAAATGGAGGTTTTTAAGTGAAGTCGGTAGATGGTTTGCCAACTTCACTTAAAAATTTTGAAATTAAAAAATTTGAGAATGATCCTTTTTGATTATTGAGCCAAATTTTTTTCCGCAGCGGCGTCCCTTGTTTCTTTTGAAATAGGGGACACGGCCGCAGCCTCGGCCTCCGCTGTGCCCCCGCGTTCTCCGCTGCATCGCCATATCCTCCG
This sequence comes from Phoenix dactylifera, assembly GCF_009389715.1. Lineage (NCBI taxonomy): Eukaryota > Viridiplantae > Streptophyta > Magnoliopsida > Arecales > Arecaceae > Phoenix > Phoenix dactylifera. The sequence goes on from NC_052399.1 coordinate 26,837,867, forward strand.
CCGCCTCCCCGCAGCCCTTCGCAGGCGTCCGCGGCGGCTTCTTCTCCCTCCTGCCCCCGCTCGTTCGCTGTTTCTCCCTTTCTTCTCCGGCTCCGGCGTATACCGGTTTCTACGGCGGAATTGTACCGATAGGCCACCAGACCGGTCCAGTAAGGGCTGAATTGGCCGGTACGGGCTGGTTCAGCATACGATGCTATTATCTAAATTTTAATTTTTGCTCGTTGCTTTTGTATAGAGAATAAACCTCTAGGAGGCATGCTTATGACTCCTTCCATGGTAGTACCCAGTGTTTTGATCCCTGATTTCGGTTTCAATTTAATTCCCCTGGGTAGAGTTTCAATTTTGGTGGTTTTGCTCAAAGTTTCAGAGTTTTAGTCAAAAATAAAAATAAAATCCAAAAATAGAAAATTAAGATACAATAAAGTAAATCGAGGCATGTTAATTTCCATTCATTATATTGTATTTGACTTATTATCAAATTCAACCTTTTTCCTTCATGTTTTTAAAAATTGTCAATGATCCTTTTTGATTATTGAGGCACTTCATCTATTGACTAACCTTAGTATATATTGTAGCTATTACTTAGTATGCTTTGTGGTTGTTCTAGTATCTTCATGACTTAAAAAAAATACCTCCATATTATTGTTCTTTGACGCTTATTGGTCTCTATTTATCAAACTTGACATAACTGTCATGCAGTGGTCATGTCAAAACTTTCAACAATGCTTATGCACATGACAAAGTGATCTTGCTTAAAGTTTGACGTAGGTAGTTTATTAAATCATATGAATATGTTCCCTACCTTTTTAAAATGGCTTTATACCTTTGCTGCATGCAAATTTTCTTGATCATTGTATTCAATGTGCTACTAATAAATTAAACATGTGCGCTGGAGCAGGACACATTCACGCTCTTATACCAATATGCTGAATCCTACAACCTCTCTCTCTTTCTCTCTCATGCGCCTGCGCCACATGCACGCACACACTTTAGGAACAGATGCACTTAAGCCAGACAATAAGCCGATCGTTTCAGAGATTTTAAGCTTCATAGGAACTTCTATTTTCTTCTAGTTATACTCATCGAACATCTATTTAACAAGAAATAAGAATCTTGGTCAGTTTTGGCTGAAACTAAGGGTAAAACCAAACGAAACTGGCTGAAACCAAAATATTGGTGAGCCTCGGAAGGTGTTGGCCAAAACTGTTCCATTTCAGCTGAATTGGAGCAGTTTCATCCAAAACTTAAAAACCTTCTAGAAGCTATGACACATATTTTATTGATGAGCATGCCTTTTACCCATCTTTGCTGTTTGATCTCAATCTACATATTCTGCATCAGTTTATTGCATATTCAAATTAGAGGACAATCGGGCTCTTTCCTTCCCCATAAGTAGATAATAGTATGTATTTCTTTGCCATTTTTTGAATGTTTATTAACTAGAGAGTGTGGTTTTAATGATCTATGATGCAATCAAGCAAAAGGAGAATGCAAGCATGAATATTGTCTCTGTGTCATTCATGAACTTATTGGCACTTGTGCTGCTACATGCTGTTTGTGCTTTTACTGATGTCAAATGATAACTTGTGTGGCACTCAATATGGATATAACGTATAAACAAATAATTTATTTGAAAGAAGTCTGGCCATGCTTTGCTAACTCGATGCTTTGTTGTATAAATGTTTTGCCTAGCTGTAAAAAAATATCTCATGCATATATATTGTTGTTCTGGAACTTTGATCTATATTAAAACCTCTATCTTTTTACAGAATGGTCAACATTATCAGAGGTTCGAATGGATCTTAATGCTATAATTAAGTTTATGAATATATATCTGAAGGATAAGATATGACTAGATGCAGGAATCAGCCAAGAATTTCGTATTGTGAGGGACAACAGAGTGAACCAAAGTGCTAGTAGGGATGTTAAGTCAGAGTCCATTCAACATTCAGCTTCTGGTAATGAACAAGTTGTATCAGATGTTCCAGAGAAGAGGTATGATTATCTTTTCTTTTCCCCTAGTTCATGTTCATCTCAGATTTTGGTTGGAAATCAATATATCTTGAACAAAATCATATCCATGTCGCTCTGAGGTACTAAAAGCACTCCGAGACAAGGTAAAACGTGTTTTGGCATCTGAATTGAATTACCTATTAGTATATACGAAATTTCAAATTTTACCTAAAATAAAATGTTCCAGATAAAATTTTAAATCATGTCATGTTATGAATATGCTAACCATGTTTGATAGAGGCATTTCGTGCATGAGTCACTCTTAGAGCAGTAACCATTGATTGTTCAAAGCTTTATTTTTGTAGATTTCCCCAAGCAAAACTTAATTGCAGAAAGAGCTAGGGAAATTTTTCCCCTGCTCTTGCAGCAACCAACCGTAGCTTCAGCACATGCTTTTTCTATGTAGAGATTACCCATGTTGACAGATTTCCCTGGTTTTTCATTTTCTTCTCCTCACCTGTACAGGATCCAAATATAGCAAGTACGGTTTCTTTTTTTTTTTCCTTCTCCTTTTTTGGCTAGATTCTCAATGCTTTTCAAATATCACCAGGCATTTGGTGCATGTATTACCTCTGAGGGTGTTGCAAAAGTTTCAAACTGTGAACCTTTAAAAGATAAATACTGAGGCATTTTTTATATATGATTATTTAAAGTTAAATAAGGAAGAAATTTATAACATTTGGGCTACTAGATTAAGTATTAGCCAGTGGGGGTACCTTACCCGGAAGCTTGCATTCTAATATGTTTCATATGAATTGGAAACAAAGGGGAAAAGTATGATCTGATGATCCTTTCTAGAAGTGTCTAAAGTTAAGCTAAAATTGTTTAACACCTAAAATTATAGAGAATTGAGGTACCATAACTGCACTCGATAGGACCTTTCTAGGAAACAGTTCCAAGTAGCAAAACTTCTAGCTGACATAAGCAGTAAATTCTGTTTTTGGGCTTCCTTGCAGTGTCCTCTTATGCTGTATTCTGTCCATGTGTCTTGAAATAGTTGCACTCCAAAAGTCCCAAAAATTCGATTGTGCAGGTAGCATTGGGCTGCATGTAGTCTAATCAAAGAATTCAGGAAGAGAGTGAATAATACAAGCTATTACAGAAACAACAGCATATCAAGCTAATGCATTTGGATGACATATCTTGAGGGAGATGTGAAAGGGATTTATTTATTTGTTCTTTTAATGGAACAAATATATAACATACAGTGGTTTCATTTGAATTTGGTTCCTTTTAGTGTGCGATTGGATATAGCAACTGGGTGTAAGTGAATCATGGTCGCAGGAGATGGCTCTTTTCCAGTGTTTGGATTATCATAAGTTGACCAAAATCCTGCAAGTCAAACTGCATTTGGGGGCCCTTTTGCATCATTTTCGTCTGACAGCAACATTGGCTGTAAGACAAACTATTATGATTGGAAAAGGCTTCAGAGGCATCTTTACAATGAAGTCCCAACAAGGACAGTGGTTGGTGGAGACATAATTAGTACTTCTTTAATAGTACAACCAAATATAGTTGTAGTTCTCATTTACAGGCAAACATACATGAGATTTTAGTTTATTCTATGTAAAAACTTCCTAAGCCAAACATCGGAAATATTGTTACAAATGCAGCAATGTAACCCTGACTGCATTCATTACACAACTACACTTATCAAATGCTACCTTGGATTTCCTGAGTGACTTTGACAGATATTTTGCATAAATTTAGGGCTTATGCATAAGGTTCTCAAAAGTGAATTCTAGTAAGTTCTCAAACAACATTTATTAACCCATGAAGGACAACCATTTTGCTCGAGGAAACTCCTACATAACTTGACTTCTATGGGCAATTCCCTTGTTATGACTAAACCCTTTAAACTTGTACAATTAACTGGGGAACGAATAATTGGCTAGTTCTTGTTTGACACAGACTGCCTTCCACGAAATTGATGGTCATAGCAAACCCATAAAATTAGCCTGTTACGGGGTCAAGGACCCGAAGATGGTGGACTGACATGGTCCTTTTTCCTCCTTAGGGTTTTAACAACTTAATTTCCCTGTCATTTCTTTTTGTTTATATTACATTTGTTTTCCTATTTCTTTCCCTCATCTCTTTTGTTTTATGTTTTTCAGCTTTGAATCGATTAGTTATTTCATCTTACAGTAACATGACTGGATTTTTACATGTTTTTTTAATCAATGATTTGGCAAATGGAATTCATTTTCCAGATACCCTTGTGCCATGCCCTGAAATCTCTGTATCTAAATAGCCTATTCTTATTCTTATTTAACTCTTTTGTCCAAATTTTGCATCATTTTTTTCAGGTTTACTTCTTTGGTCATCAACATTTAGGCGAATTTTTTGTTCTCTTCCAAAGCTTAATGTTCTTGCGGTTATTACATGTTAATTTTCTAAGATGAATGACCCCTCCCCCATTTTCCCCAAATGATCTGAATGCAATGAATACATGAAATTACATTTGCTGATTTTTTTTATTTTTTGTTAGTTCAAATGCTCTATTTCATCTTGATCCTACTTGTTACATTTTTTACTATCCCTTATGCATCGAGATTATTGTGTCTTTTTTAATTTATGTTTCATACCTTTTATTTTAAATATCTTCCACAATAGCTTATCAGGCTGATATTGTATGTTATGTGATTTATGTGCAAGGCCTTAAAGGTATTCTTATTGATATATAGTACCATGAGACCAGTTCTCTGTCTGCTGTACAGCAGCCTTATCAATCCTGCTGCTTGTGTTTGCATGTGTTCACATCGATCTAAAATCAATAATTGTTAGATCTTTTGGTGTGGCTGCTCATCCATACTTTTTCACTGTAGCTCTGCTTGGGTTCCAACTCATCGGAAAAAAATGGCTGCCAAGAACTCGGAGGGGCACATGCTAACTAAAAGTGGAAATGAGCCTTGTCATTCTGAAGCGTATCATGCCAAAGATTCAGACAGGCCATTACTACCTCAAGAGACACAGCCAATGATCTCTATTTCAGAGGCACAGAAAGAGGTCCATAACAATTCCAAGTCACAATCTAAATTGACATCAACCAACTCTGTCATCGGGTTGTATTGGTCATCTTCAGATCCAGTTCATGTTCCATCTGATTCCAGATCAGCTGGAACAGTTGGCGCTATTCAGCGTGAAGTAGGAGCAGTGGGTGTTCGGAAACAATCTTCTAATTATCCTACCGTGCATTCATCTGTTTCGAGTAGTTCCATTTCAGTTCCTTTATTGGAAAAAGATACCTCATCGCCTGCAAAATCATCTATTCAGTCTGCTGCCATGTCTAGGAGCAATCAACTCATCCAGACACCTTCTTCAGAGCCTGTCTTGTCTAGCACATCTTTTGGCAGGTCATTTTCAGCTAGTCAACACCATAGCAGACTTTACCAGCCGCCTGTGGGTCACCAGAAAGGTACAATTTTCGTGAACTTTTTTTAAAAATTTTGCGTTTCTTGTGAGATATGCGTTTCTCATATTCCGTGCTTATACTGGTTGTCTTAAAATATTGATTAGTTTCAGTTCATGCTATCATATGATCCCTTGCTGATGTTACAGTATACAAGCTCCAGTAGTCCTGATAGCTGCAGGCTTTTTATTACTATTGTTAAAATGCTATTTTGAAATTATTTTCTGCAATCTTAACATCATTTCTTGTATGAAATGACAGCCTGGTCTTCTACACTATCATATATTTCTATTCGTATATCATGGTACGTGTATAAAACTTGTTTACTTTGTGCTTTGAAGGAAATCCAATACAATTTCTGTGAAGCATTTCTGTTTTGTCAAATTTCTTTCTCTTGTAATTGAATGTAAAGGGCATATATTCAAAGAATGACTTCCAAGGAATGCAAACAAGAAATTCTGAGTTTTGACATTCTCTTGGAGAACTAGTAGTTGGAGCTAATTTTTGATGTAGCTGATGAATGACTAGTTGGGAAAAGGCTGGATGTAATGGATGACTAGGTGCACAAAGTGGAAGTAGATTTTGTGTTGCAATAATGGTTATAATCATGAAGATATATTTTAGCCTGTTGGGGGAAGCATAACTTTCAATAAAGTTGAAGTCCTGCTTTGAGACTGTAATCAAAAGGAGATTTAATTAATCTTGGAAGGTTGCTTATCTTATGCCTTGTGATGGATTGGAAGATTGGAGTGTTGCCAATAAAATCAGCTATTTGTTGGAATATGGCTGCAAAAGTTTGAAATGTGTGCCAATGAAACAATGACATTTTGAATAAGCTTGTGTGAGGCTTTTTGTACTAGCAATGATAGTAACCTTGGTTAGGGTTGTGTTGATCTGCCTGGTCCTAATGCCATCTCAAATTGCACCTTTCCTGTCAACCCTGGTCATTGTCACATGGATAGGGATTTCCCCTCTTGTGTGGTTTGGACTATTTATAGCGAGAGGGCTTGATGATGGCCTGTTCTTGTTTCATGAGGGAGTGATGTTTCTATTGTGGTATTATAGACAGTTCTTGGTGGTGGTGAGAGGTTGTTACTTGGCCAATGAAGAATTTTGAAAGAGGGATCTCACTAGGGTTTGACATTAAGTAAAGATTCATCATATTCACCTGAGCAGTTTTGGGTTGCTTAGTCAGATTTGTTAAATTTCCCCAGAATTTTATTTGTTTAACCCATTCGCTTGTCTATTGAATCATGTTTTAATGCCTTAATTAATTGGACAACATGCTTTTCCACTTTGTAGGAATTTCTTTAAGAGTCATGCATGATGTCTTGGCTCTGGGACATATTATATGTCATGGATATATTTATATTCTTGGTAAACTATAGGTATGCCAAGAAAAATAGGTGATAGATGTGGAATGGTGCTGTGCGATAATTGAGTGGTTCTTGTCTTGTTCATGACTAGAATTTGGATGTCTTTTGTGAAATCTATACATTGTAAGTGGAAGGAATATTGAAAAGATTTCATGCAAATTCTGCGTCTCTTCTGAAGTGGTTGGGTTAGGTGCTTCCAGAGGTGAGGTGAATTAGTGATACACATTAAACGAGGACTAGAGAATATTGATGCATTGCTGAAAGGAAAAGGTGCTGTTGCTAGAACAAAGAGGTTTGGTATACACTTTTTGCTCAAAAAATGGAGTAGGGGCTACTACAAGGACTTCATGAACAAATCATAAGTTCTGACAGTGATTAAGCTACTTCACCTGTCTGTCATCTTCTAAGTGGCTGGCCTTTATTTTTTAGACAAAGCTGTGTCGTCATGTGTGTTGCTGTTATCCTATGATTCTTGAGTTATTTTATTACATATAGAGAGCAAGAATTGTGAGTTCTCTTGAGAGAGAACCTTATTAGTGTTTGAGATTAATGGATTACCACAAAGGATTCTTGTCTCATTCACATTGGTGTATACCATTCATGTTAGGTTGTTTTTATAGATCAAACTATGATACATCAATTTTTCAATTGTCAAAACACTGGATGACTCGATTTCAAGGTGGTTTTAACTTTACTAAATCTACATTATTTAGTCTTGGCACTAATTCCTAACAACATATATTATGGGATAGCTATAAGCTTTTATGTGATGCTACTTGCTGTCTATGAATTAGAAAGAATGCATCAGTTGCATGGATTCAAAAACCAACTGGAACAGGACACAAAGATTGTTATCAATAATGTTTTGCATGAAATCAGCACTGAAATGGGTGTTTGGATGCTGAATCCATGTATACCAGTATGAACCATCCATATGGTTCCTTAGCAGTGTACCAACAGTACCTTGCCAAATTGCTGGTGTGCACTGGTAGTTCATTTTTTATGGAACTGTCAGTTTTTGTACATACTGTCAATACCTGTACCATATTGTTCAATGGAAAAATGGTACGAGGTTTGGTAGCGGTTTAAAACCTTGATTGGTTGACTTAACAATGTGAAGGATTCACTTCTGATCTATTGGGCGTATTACAATTAGCAGTATTGAAGCCTTGAATAGTGCAGGAACATTTGTCGTTTGAACAGTTCTTTTTAGTCATTTGTTTATTGGCTTGGGAGATGCATCTCTTCTTTAAAAAGTGTGGGATTGTTATTAAGAAGTAAATGTTGATCTTTTTTATTATCAACTATGTTCAAGCCATTGGTGAAACACATTCTTTCAAACTGTTCATATTCCACTTTGATTGAGTTAAGGATTCTCACTTTATATAATTCTACTTAACAAGGATAATGCAAATAACAAATTATACATAAAAAATAACTAGGAAATTTATTCTCTCAGGAATTTTTATGAGGCTTTAAGGTTAATTTGTGTGTACAAATTTGGGCTTGAATTTTAAATGATATAATTTTGAAATGATATAACTTTTAGATGCTAACTTATATATTTTACATGATATAATTTTTCAAGCCTGAGCAGATGGAACAATCATGTCTGCTATACTGATATCGTTACTTACAACTTTTAAATATTGGGTTAAACAGCTGTGCAGTCCAACATGGAGTGGAAACCAAAATCAAGTCAGAAGACTACTGCAGTTAGGCCTAGTGTGATTGAAACATCTTCATCCTCTCCTCATGCTGATGGTTCTGGTAGCCCAAACCCAGTGGATGTTCCTGGCTTGTCAGAGAAACTTTCACAAGTCAACATTTTGGAAACCCAGCATGTAATCATGCCTCTGCATCTCCAAGTGCCAGAGTCTGAACATATTCGGCTGACATTTGGTAGTTTTGGAGCTGGTTTTGACGCTGCTAACGGGTACACATCCACTCTTCAGGCTTTTGAAAATGCACAAGAGATTAATGAACCTACCCTAAAGTATTGCCTTTTTTCCCTTATAATCTGATTGTACTTTCTACAATAACCACTACATAATTTAGGTATTACTATCTCATAATGCTAAAAAATTAATGTTGTCAGATTATGTGTTTTATTTAACTTCTCAGCTTTAACTATCCAATGCAGGAGTTATATATGGTTGCTTGACTTGTTATTTGATTTCTATTTTTTTTTATAAACCCATTTGAAAGTTGAGGGCCTAGATGCCTTTTCTCATTTGCGGCTATTATTGTGGAGGCTGTAGTCGCTTTTTTCTGTTTTGGTTCTAGATATGGTAGTATACTTATATTTAATTAGATGTCTGGCAGTATACTAGCAACTGGCCCAGCAGGCTCCAGTGAGGATGCCTCTGCTGCCAACGAAGGAGATGTTGTGGATGGCCAAGCTAGAACTTCCCAACCTGACTCTATCGCATCATCTACAGAATATGAGGAAGCACAACCTGGAAATAGTGAGTCCTTAAGTCCTCAAGATATTGGGAGTTTTGAGGATATTGGGTTGGTCCAAAGGGACAGCCCTCCCTACAGTTCAGTGGAAACACAGCAACTCCGAAATCAATCAGACCTGCCAAGTTTCTCAGTAAGTCCAACTATCAAGTATATTGAGAATCTGTTGTGTTTTAAATGTGAATAATAGTCAAGGCAGTGGAAGCCAGTTTTGCAAGATATGTTGCTACATTTTACAATTTAATTATAAGTGTAGTCTCTGCTTTAGGAAGATTGTATACTACTCATTAAATGGCGTCCTTTTTCTTTGAAACAGGCATACTACCCCCAAATGAGTTATGATGCCCCATTTTTCAGGACAGCTATGGAAGATAATGTACGCCCACAAGGTTTATCTTCACCATCTGAGGTACATTTGCTTGCTCCCCAACCTATTTAGATGTCTTCTTCATTGCTTTCTTGGCTAATGTAATATTTGTAACTGTTTGTTATGCTTTAAATCATCTGTATTGATTAGTAGCAGAAATTGTAGCAACTGAGAATATTCATCTTAACTATTGTAAAGCTTGCACGTACATTCTGGCAAGAATATTTTCATCCCTGCGTTCCATGATTTTTTTCCTTTTTGGTTTCTAAAGCTGATACAAGTGGATTGATTTGGACCATGATTTTTTTTCATTTTTGGTTTCAAAAGCTGATAACAATGGTTTTGTCTGGACCTTTTCCTTTTCTTTCTCATCCATGACACAGCTCCTCTACACAAAACTGGCTGAAGCTGACTGAAACCAAAAATTTTGGTCAGTTTGGGATCATTACAATTTTTAAGTGGGTGAAATTTCAATCCTTGTTTTGGTCCAGTACTATCAGAATTTCAGGATGTATTTAAATGGTGTGTTTACGTGCTCATGTTTCTGTTCACCATCACACTACTTTTATGAGTATCATTAATTATTGTGACTATTCAGCACCTTTACTGCTGCAGGTCTGGAACTCACATGCAGCGAGCAGCAGCCCTTCTTCAAGCATCACCATGGTTCAGCCGCAGCAGCAGCCGATAGGTCAGCTGTACCCACAAGTTCACATCTCACACTACCCTAATTTTGTGCCGTATCGTCATATCCTCTCTCCGGTGTATGTCCCGCCAATGGCCGTGCCCAACTATTCAAGCAACACTGCATATCCTCATCCATCAAATGGGAACAACTATGTTCTGATGCCAGGAGCAAATTCACACATAACTGCAGGTAGCATGAAGTATGCTCCCTCACAGTACAAACCAGTTCCTACAGGAAGCCCAACTGGGTATGGAAACTATGCCAATCCAGCTGGCTTCACCATAAGTTCTCCTGGTACTCTTGGCAGTGCTACCGGCCTTGAAGATATGACCAGGATCAAATACAAAGAAAACAGTCTTTATATTCCAACACCTCAGGTATGACCCAATCTGCAGCATATTATTTATGGTTTAGAATGCATCTCGCACAAGATTTTCTTGACCAATCCAGTAAATTTGGCAGTTATGTACTTATTTGATTGTCACTTTTTTATGCTCTCTTCATTTGATGATGATGCTACACTTCGATACTTATTTGATGTCATGGATGGCTATGGATGAAACATGCTTGGAACCAAAATCTTAACCTTGGTGATACAAAATTCATGTTTTCCCCTCTCAATAGCGAACGACTTGATCCATGATTTAATGCAATCCGGTTTCCTGTGATGTTACAGGCAGATACATCTGACATCTGGATTCAGACGCAACGAGAGCTTTCGAGCTTGCAATCTGCACCATACTACAGTTTATCAGGGCAAGCACCTCCTGCAGCTTTCATGCCCACCCATGCTGGCCATGCTTCGTTTAATGCTGCAGCACAGTCTTCTCATGTACAATATCCGGGCTTGTACCATCCGCCACAGCTTGCCTCCGTTACGAGTCCCCATCCATTGGCCGCACCTGCCCTGGGTGGGAGCGTTGGGGTTGGGGTGGCAGCTCCGGGACCCCAGGTTGGGGCCTATCAGCAGCCCCAGCTTAGTCACCTCAATTGGACAGCCAACTTCTAGCAAAGGGGAATATGATTAGGGATGGAATTAGCATTACACATGGATAGGTGCTGAAGCTGTGTTTGTAATGAAAAGCACTCTCTTTTACTGTATGGCAAGCGAAGTCTAATTAAAGTAATAGAGTAGCCATTTGTCTTGTGCTTTTCTTATTTCACAGACTGACTGATAGCCGCTGGAATAAGCCTAGCCTATGTAACATATTATGCATGTGGAATGGCGGAATGGAGCATATCTGAAGTGAAAGATTAGTGATAGATATTTATAAAGCTGACTGTAGAAGTGGTGAAAGAGATGCAATAATTTTTTTTTTTTAGATGGTGAATTCTATTGAAATGATGATCTGATAATTAGAGCTATAGAGAGGTGGCAAATGCTTTTGAACTCGAGCAGCATTAATTCTACAAAGAGTTTTGGGATGAATAGTTTTCTATTCATATCTATATCTATTTTTTAAATAGATTAGAAAACAAAAATAGTTTTGGATATTATTGAGTCTACTTTTACCCCTAACATGTAGCATGGATAAGAAAGTGCTTGCTTGAAGAAAATATTATTGCAAACATAATTTAGCAAATCTTGCTTGAAAATGCAAGAGCCAGCTGGTTTTGTTGTTGGATCTTAATCTTTGGTGCTAAATCTTCACCAAAGGATGGGTGATAAGAATCTTGAATTTATTTAAGAATCATGATTTTTTTTATTTTTTCTTCCTCTTTGACTTTCTCATTTGTTTGAAAACTTCTATTTTACCTATTATTTGTCAAAGTTTGACATGTCCAATGAAACATCAAATGTACCTCTCCTAATTTATTTTCCACTATTGTTGCTTTATTTAATTGGTAGGTATTGTGGTTTCCGAGCTAGCATGTTTGATTTACATTGAGTAGCGTGTGCCACAATTATAAATATGTATCATAAGAGACTTTATAAGGAGAGATGCTCTAGTTTATTTTGTAGTTGTAAGAAATGAAGAGGTCCTAAGTTAATATAGATAAAAATTGTGATGAAGGATGTAGAAAACTTAGAATAACGATAGAAGTGACCTTAGATAGGAATACTTGGTTAATTAGAATTCATAAAGCTGATCCTAAATAATTAGAAAAATTTTAGATGATCATGATTATAAATGTTTTCCTATAATCATCTCAGTTGGACTTTTATTGTGCAAATTTGTTTGCTAACTCGGTGAATTCTCCATGTTTTTTCCTGCTTGTCTAGTCTTAAGAGTAACCATGGAGGCTCTATTAGAAAGAATCGAATATTACAGAATTAATTGTCATGTCTTACATATGACTTGCAGTGTCTTTCTTTGTCTCTTTTCTGATCGTCTTTGTAAGTTTCTCATACCTGGTGAATCTCTCTTTGGGACGAGTTACTCATGGGCATCTCTTCGACTAGTAGTAATTATGTTACAATCTTCAGTGCGTGCAGCAGACCAGCATGTTGTCTGTTAGTTCTACGACACAAGCATATTGCAAGTTGTTGACTCAAAATTTTCATTCATGGTCTTTTCATCTCATTTTACATCGCGTACAAGATAGGTTTGCTTATGTTATTATATTCTGATGTATTTTATTTCCAATAATCTTCAAACTTTTTCCTCATGCTGGACTTTTGGATGCAAACAGCTTATTTTGCAGGAAATGCCATTCCAAGGATGAGACTAAACTACACCTTTTTTTAGCTCGTTTTCTGGGAGGATACAAGTAGCCCACCAGTGTTGATGCGCTCAGAATTAGCAATCCTGAACAGAGACTGACACCATACTTAAAGCTTGAAGATGTGCCCTAACCTCATACAATGTTTGGTTTATTGTTTGCCATTTTTCACACTTGAGTTTGTAAATTATTAAGTTCTGCACCAATTGATGCTTGAAAGGTTAAACTTCTGTAAATTAGCCACCTTCATGTCATTTGGTTGGCTTTGAGTCAGCAATTGCTTCATGCCGACCTGTCATTTAATTAGGACATACCTACATGAACTTGAGCAGAGGTAAGGATAGATGAGAAGACTGTTTCCTAGAAACTACTTTTCCGTAGCTGCAGCAGCAATATAACTTGTTACCTTAGATTACAGTGATGCACATCATCTGTTCTTTCCTGGTGCCCATTTTTTGTTGCAATTTGCTTGTAGCCATGGTAATACCAGGATATGAAACATCAGCTTCCAAAAGGTGCAGGAAATGAATGGGAATGATACTCGGATCGAAAGCAGGAACTATGTTTTTGGGATTGTGGTTGAGCCTTCTCGAAGCTTATTGAACCTCTTACTGACTGATGATCCTGGCCAAAGTTGGGGACTTCAGAATTGCTCATTTTCGCTCGTCTAGATTCCAGAAACAGCGCAGTAACTTGTCAGTGGTTCTGTGTCATCTTCAGCCGCTATCCTAACATGATTTGTACTCTCATCATAAAACCCCAAGGAAACTAAAACAATCTCACTCGGAAGAAGTGAGTGCAAGGTTTTGATGCCTCTAAGAAATGTGGGTCGTTCATGTATCGTTCGTCCAGATCACTGTCGCGCAGCACAGATCAGAAGTTCTAGATGTCTAGATGTATGCACCTTCTGTTGGAATATCAGAATGGAGCCTGCAACATATACCTTCAAATCCTTCAGGCAGACAGAAATATCGAGCTTTTTAAGGAAGCTTTTGGTTTGCAGGTTCACAGGAAAAGAAGAAGAAACAAAGTGGTCAACGAAAAATGAAGATCAATTGTTTGACTGAAGTTTTCAAAAGAGAAAGAGGAAGAACTCACGGAATATAATTTTTCTTGTCGCAATATTTTTTTTGAGAAGCTGATTTTGATATATGATGTCTGAAAAAATGACTTCGACATATTTGGTTGACCATGAAAAGACGGTCATTTCAGTTAGCTTATGTTTGGTTGAGCATCTGCATTCCTCAAAAAATTATGTAAATATATATTATACCCTTAATAAAAGAAAAGCTCTTGTCTATCGATTTTGTTGACTCAAGAGTTAGCTTTTTCATATTTCTCATTAATTTTTCTTTCTCATGAAACATGAGAATCTTATTCCTATTGGAATACCACTTTTCTATTTCTATCCTTTGAAAACTCCAACCAAACAAAAGGTTTTACTTTGTTTTTCCGTTGACCATACTTTTTTCTCTTCATTTTTCGCAAACCAAACAAGTCCACCAAAGTAGCATTCTTATAGAAATAAGATTTTCATATTTCATGAAAAATAAAAATTCATGAGAGATATGGAAAAATACTTTTCAACCGTTCGAAAATTGAATTTTTTTTTAAACTACTCTTAAGCTATCAAAATCTATAGAAAAAATCTTATTCTTTATTAAGGCTATAATAGATATTTTACTTAACTTTTCTAAAAAAATAAATTCTCAACCAAACATAAGTCACTCTATAATGCCACTTTTCATCGTTAACCAAATATGCCAAAACTATTTTCTCTGCCATCATGTTCTCAAAAATTAGTTTCTCAAAAAAAAATATTCTTGTGAGAAGAAAAATTTCATGAACCAAACGATTGACCCGATTGGGCCATGGGAATAGCATCATGAAGATGATTAGAGGTAATTACCGGAACTAAAATGTGCAATATCAGGATCATTTAATGCAAAAGGTCTCCATCATCGGCGTAGACGGTTGTCCAAAATCCTCCTATAGCTCTCAAAATCGAGCACCAACCCCATCCCATCTCCTGCGCATTTCTTCAAATACCATCTCGGCCTCGCCTTCCCTCCCACTCCTACACAACCCCTCGACCAAAGCCTCAAACCCACCCAAAGTAATCACAAAGCCCTCCTCCATGATGCCCCGAAATACCCCTACGGCCATTTCAATCTCCCCATCCACACAATACCCCTCCACCATCAAACTATACATCGTCCTATCCGGCCGGTGCCCCTTCCTCATCATCTCCACCACAAGTTTCTCCACCGTTCCCATTCTGCCCCCGTACCCACAAAGCCTATTGATCACCGCGCTATAAGACATGAAATTAGGAGAACATCCCATTCCCGGAATATCCCTCAAAAGTTTCACCGCCCTTCCCATTTCTCCCCTTTCCGACAACGACCGTAGGAGGACGTTGACGCTGGAAATATGCGGAATGACATTTCTGCCCCTCATCTCTTCTATAATTCCCCACGCCTCCTCGAGCCTTCCCCTTTTGCACCATTCGATGATGACCATGCCGTATGCCCTCGCGTCCGGATCCGTTCCCATCTTGGCATAGCGGTAAGATGCCTTGCGGCACACTCAGGCCGCCCGAGGATGCACAGCCCCTTCAGGAGACACGTGTGGGTGGCGACGTCATCCCTGATCCCATCAAGCCGCATCCGGGTCATCATGGCCGTCGCTTCCTCGACCCGGCCCGAGGAACATAGGCCGTTGATCATGGAATTATAGGTCATGATGTTGGGTTCCAACTGCCACCGGTGTACCATCTCGTCCATGCACCGCTGGGCCTCTCCAGATCGCCGAGGTCGCAGTAGCCGTTGATCAGAGTGGTGAAGGTGATCGTGTCCGGGGAGCAGTCCGGGGTGCGGACCATTCGACCGACGGTGGATAACGCGCGGGACATTGAGACCCTTGCAACAGTAGCCGTCGATGAGGGTATTGAAGGTGATGCGATTGGGGGTACAGATCATGCCGTTTGAAGAGGGATTCGGCGGCGGAGATGTGGCCGAGCTTGCAGTAGCCGCGGAGGAGGTGGTGTAGGAGGCGACGTCGGGTTTGGGCCGGAGTGGACCGCCCTGTCGAAGACGGCCCGGGCGAGGCGGAGGCGGTTGGCGCGGACGAGGACGCGAAGGGCGGCGTTGAAGGAGCGGAGGCCCGGGGGTCCGAGGTAGAAGCGGTGGAGGGCGGCGCGGAGTTCACCGAGGGCGCCGTGGGCGGAGATGAGGCGGGCGTTGAGGAGGTCGGCGGCGGCGGGGGAGGGGGACGAGGAGAGGAGGGAGCCGGCGGCGGAGAGGTGGCGGTGAGAGAGGAGGAGGTCGGCGAGGGCGAGGAAGGAGGCGGGGGGTGGGGGCCGGGGGAGGCGGGGGGGCGGCCCAGCGGAAGAAGAGGAGAGCGGAGAGCGGGCGGTGGGCGTGGATCGGATGACAGCGGCGAGGAGGGCCGAGGTGAGATGGGGGGCGAAGGGATCAAGGGGGAAGGTGAATTAGGGTTAGGGTTTTGGGGATTTAGGATTTGGAGGACGGAGGAGATGGAGGCGATTAGAGGCTGGGTCGAGGGATCGGGGGTTGGGGGGTTGCTTGCAACGCCATTTGTGTTTCGGTTCCGGGTCAGCCGATAGGTTGCAAATTGATACGGTGAAGCGTATCATCATCGTCATCCAAATGTTATGTTACTCCGGATCGATGAGTTTTGATGGTTACCATCCATCTATTAGGGTCATATAAATGCTTTGGCTTGAAGGAGAGACTTGCCTTGCACTCTCCTCGCATGGGGAAATATCCTCCCATGCGGCTTGAACCTATCGAAAATCTGTCGCCCCAGCTATCATAAATCTAACCTCCTTGTTTCTGATAACAAATCCGGCACCGCACCTGCCATCCTCCTTGATGCTACCATCGAATCGAGTCTTTGTTAACATATCCTGGGCGCGATCGCATTATTCTGAAGGGGACTAACCATAGTGATCGAATGGGTCCAAGAGTCAGACTGTGATGCAAGCAGGTTGCGACTGATACACAATATTTTGCAGACTCTTTGGAGAGTGCACCTCTCATGGACTATCCAAGTCTTCCGAAAGGCTAATAGTGCAGCGGATCTGGATGGTATCCTTTATGGCACACCACTCTAAGATTTTTGTTTGGGATACTCACGCCGTGGTGCCGGCTTGATGCATTTTCTCATTCTCTCTGACTTATAGGCTGCACTCACATCCGGTTCGTGTGACATCGATGTACCAAAAAAATAATAATAAGAAGAAAAAAAACGAGAGACTTGCCTTCAAAGAGTATTGACCTTCATTCCTTTTCACCATGCAATGGTGGCGGCACCTGTCGATCCAAATAATTGAATAAAACTTGCAAGTCTTTCCTTCCAAATAACCTCTTTTTTCATTAAAACTATTTAGCAAATTATCACTGTTAAAAAAAGTTAGATGGTTATTCTTAAACCCGAAGGCTTAGATGATTATTTAATCATATCCTTAGGGTCGCTACATTGAAACTACCTATTGCTATTACCGTAACACTATTTGCATTTGAGGTTGACTTTACATGGAGGCAGCAACAAGTATTATGTTCCTGTGGGATATTGGGATTAATATTGATAATAGCAGAAGCTTGCTGAATCCACATGAGAACTAGCTTGGTAAAGTTGAGGCTGCATTGTTAGCCAATCTTCTGTATATTATCCTCATAAAAAAAATTTGAACATTGTCCCAATTTTAAATCAGAAGTCTAGAGGATGTAAAGTATATTTTAAGCATGGAATACATCGTATAGTGTATGGTTAGATTAAGTACAAGTCACTAAAATTTCCATTATTTCAATGTGATGTTAATAAGAGGAAGTGCTTCATACGCACATATTATACTGTAGTTTTATGATAATTCTCCATCCAAAAGAGAAAAACTTAGCACAGGATGATGCAACATGTGCAATTGCATGTTCTTTAACTTTAGGATGAAAGTGTGGGAGGTCACAGGAGGCTAAAAAGGTTGGGCACTACATGAAGCCATCCAAATTGTATGAAGAAAAAAAGAAGGAAAAGACCTTTCAAATGGAGCAAAAGCTTTAGAAGGGGACTCACGCCCCCGACCCGAGTTCATAGGTTCTGTTAACTACCTCCACTATCATAGAGAACCACCATCCCTCTACAGGCATGATCCGGGACGTCGCCACATGATATCATAAAAACATGTAGCAGGCAATAATCCCAAATGATAATATGCAAATTTTTTATCTTTCAATAAACACAACTGTCAAAATTTAATAATCAAATTTAATATTATTCGAAAGGTAAATACATCCAATTTAAATGAACTCAAATTTAAGATTAGATTTGTGCGCCTAATGACATTATCTTCCTCACTATAATGCTCCCTCCCTATCCGATATTGCGTACAATCTCCCAGATCAGAACCAGCTAATTCTCTCAATAAACAATAAAGAATCGTATAATGAAGCTAGACAAGCTCAGATAAGCAATCAAATGGTTAATAATTTGTAGAAAATAAGTACTAATGATACAAATCAAAACATCTTCAAAGTAGGTTCAGTGAATAAAAAGATAACTCTCGCTGTCTTAGACTGTTGAGGATAGAATAATTTCTCATCTACCAGTAGACGATTATGTTGATGATGATCAAGATGTCAAAAATGACGTGAATTATTTAGGTAAAAACCGTATTTAATTGCCTTCAATGACTTTCAAGCAAGACCCAAGAATTCTAAATTATTTGTTTTTATTTATCAAATAGAAACACTTTCAAGCACTTTGCTTCAACATGAGACCCTCCCAGTAAGTTGTACATGCGATGCACTTTGATTCAATTGTTTCCAACGCCGTATACTAATTTATGTATCGTTTCAGTGTTCAATAATAAAAATATTAGCATATGGGAAAAACTTGAGGACCTTTTTTCGAATATGTCCCATTTTCTATAAGAAAAATTAAAAATCTGAGGTAAAAGAATACAAGATGTCGCAAGGAAATTTAGAACATATTCGAGTTGGTTTATCAGGAACGGACATACGTGATCGTATAAAGTGGGAGTAGGATGTAGAAACTTTTTTGGACCGTTCAGGTGAAGGGCTATATTCTAGTTGGTAAAATGAGTTCAAGTTATATTGAAGAATTCCGAGCTATCTAGTTTTATTTATCGCACGAGAAACACTAATAAGGACTTGATATCTAACATGAGACCCTCACAGTATCCTTTTATTGTTCTGATGCCACATACATTCCAGTGAAAACTATTTTGTTATATTTTCTATTATAATCTTTTAGCACTTCTGATTTCTTTAAAGTTTCGGGTTTCAGCAATAAAACTGTTGGTATATCGGGACAAATACGAAGAGCTTCCTTTTTAAATTCATTACTTTTTCTAAAAGAACTAGAAGCCTAAGATAGAATTCAGAACTTATAGTTTCTCACCTATATAGATTATTTTTGGAGTTATCAAGATATGAAAAATGAAATGGACTGTTTAGGTGATAGACTATGTTATAGTTGCAAACAAAGATTTCAATTTAGATCTAAGAATTTGTTACACGAGAAACACTTGCAAACACATGACATCCAATATGAGACATGAGATGCTTGTTGCTTTAATTGTTCCAATGATATAGATCTCATCCTATCATTTGCTGTCACACATAACTTATTATCAAATTCAAATTAACATCATATTCAAAGCAAAGACAAAAACAGTTTTTTACGGAGAAGTAACACTTCATGATGCTTACATGTTTTCAGAGATTTAGAGTTGAATTACGTAGATTTTAGCTTACATGGCTCAGTTTCAATTCCCACTCCAATTTAATTTGGAAATGGGTAAAAAGAAACCATGGGTGACTCCATATTTATTAGAATTTAGAAAAATAAATGCTGCCAAAAGCACTTTGGACTTATTTGGTTCGCAGAAAGAGCTCTCTCTTTTATTGGAATGTTTTTTTTTTTTTTGAAAAGTTAATGCCTGAGTATCTGATGCCCGAAAAAAGGGCTTTTGTATATTTAGTTGACAATGAAAAATTAGCATATTTAAAAATCGTTAAACATCTATTTTTTAAAAAAATTAGGGAAAATATCTATTATGCCCTTAATAAAAGAAAAGATCTTATTTTATTCTTTTTAAAAGCTGAAGAGTATTGTTGGAGAAAAATTATCCCAATTTTCAGCCGATGAAAATAGAACATTTCTATATTCTATATGAATTTTTTTTTCTCATGAAATATAAAAATCTTATTATCATTGAAAAGCTACTTTTTCATTTCTCTTTTTTAGAAACTCCCACTAAATATGAATTTCTTTTTTTTTTTTTGTTGACTACACTTTCCCCTCTCCTCCTGTGAATCAAACAAATCCTTGTAATCTTAAGTTAGTGCCTCCTCTTCCATGAATCAAAGAGTCCTTATGATCTTAAGCTAGGCCATGCTTCCAAAGTTTGGTATGCTTGCACGACACATCTTAGAGCCTGCTCCCTTGCTCTATCCCGCCATGTCAGACTCATAGCTAGGACTAGGAGAAGACTCATGTCCAACAAGACATAGGTAGACTCATGTCCAAGCTTGCATTCCCACATCATCTTCATTTTCAACCCTTTGAATCATTTACATGTGTTTGTTTGTCACTACAATTGGGTTACAAAATCAAGCTCAACGTCATTTATGCATTCATTCTAATAGTTGGTTCTTTCTCTTTGAATTGGATTTGGACCTCACGAAGGTAACTTTTATTCTATGGGAAAGGATAAAGCATCCTCATGGTTAACAGAAAAGGGCAGATACATAAACGGTAAGAAAGTTCGAAGCCCCAGTATAAATGCATTATGGCCACAGAGAGTAAAGCAACAAAATCCCCTGACAACAACTATAGAAGAGCCATCTCCCTTCATTTCTTCTCTTGAGATGGTTAATTACAGAGGTCAGGTAGAAAAATGGCAGCCTGTGCTTTCACAACTCACACAAGTTAAGTACAAGAATCGAAGCCCTAATGCGGAGTCCGTAAACTCCACACATGTAAACCAGCTTGGTGCCTCCAATGTTCCTCAATCTTACACACCTGCAAAATTAGAAGGGAAGAATTAAAAACAACATAACTGATGGCCAGAGAGAGAGAGAGAGCGCACAAGTATAAAGGTCCTAGAGGATTTCAAACGGTTTTAACCTTAATTAGCATATACTTATAGATAAAGTTTAGCAAATAATGATTTAGCCTAGTTGGTGAAACATATACTCTGCATCAAGTTACCTGCTAGAGCTCTATTCATTACCCGCCATTTCAAGCCACTGCCTTAATACTTTCCTATCCATTATGACTTACCACAACCTGTCCTACACATTTCCTCCAGAATTTCCTTGTATCAGCATATGTTTTCCATTTTACTACAACATCAGATAATAGGATGGAAAAATATCCACAACAGGACAAATATCTGGAGCACTTCTATCACTGTTTGAGAAGCAAACATGTTTAATTAGTAAGTACTGTCCATCTTAGTTTGAGATGGGCAGCAGTCACTTGCAGTGCAGCTCTTGCCAGAACTATTAATAACAAAAGATCAACATAGATAGGTACCAAAGGATGTCAACTTGAAAATACAAAAGGAGGCCAGTCACTTGCAGTGCCACTCTTGGCCAGTGCTAGCAAGGAACAAGAGATCAACATAGGCAGGGAGCTGAGGACGTCAGGTTGAAAATACAAACAAATATGTTCTCCATGGCAGGCATGCACGTTTCGCGCGCGCGCGCGCACATGGAGAGAGAGAGAATGAACTGACAGGAAAAACTATCAAAGAGAGCTTGGCCAACCGAACACTGTCAACACTGGACGGTAGCTGAGACCATAACATGTCCCAAAACAAAGGGCAACATTTAGAAAAGAAAATGTAGCATCATTTAGACAATTTATTGGAAGAGAAGTGAAACAACCACTTGAAACAGATTGGATTATGTTCAAAGGTTATCCAAAGATATTGGAAAGCTCAGTGATGATGAACATATAAAAATTAACAATGGTTATTGAAATATCAAAAGCTCAAATGGAATTCAAAAAATTGAAGTCCAACTTCAAGTAATGACAGAGAACAATTAACTTAGAAGACTTCTGACTATGGAAAGTATGCCTATTCATACAATACCTGAATACCTCCATGCAAGAAGATTGCAGGAATCACAAGTCCACAGATCCCTCAGACCCTAATTTCCAGCATACTGGAAACATCTATTTCAGTGAATACTATTAATGCCCCTGTCGTTAGCACACCATCATTAACCATTGCTGCTGCCACACCTGTATAGTGCTCATGTAGTAAATTCATGTTTTGATCGAACTAATTGTGGAGTGAACCATTAGAACCTCTCTGACCTATTTGCAGCTAAATTGAACTCAAAAACAATACTAATATTAAGCTTTTATTTGATACAAATTTACATTTTTAAAACTATTTTATTTCTTCTATAAAATTATGAAAAGGAGAGACAGCATCAACAGAACACCAACCAGAAGGGTAAAGGTGAACTAGAAGATAGAGGAGAGGCATTAGTAGTGACCAGCAAAACTAATCCAGATCCAAGGAGTTGCTAACCATGGTCAGCAATCAGGGTGGAGGGCTCAAGGTGGCAGTTGGATAGCTAGAGACAAGGTGGCTCAGCAACAGTGGAACATGCTGAGGCCACAAGCAGGGTTCCAAGGAGGCAGAGTGCAGGAAGAGAGAAAGACTAGGACACAGAAAACAGAGCAGATGAAAGAGGGAGGACCAAAGGATAGGGAGCAAAAAAATGGCTGGAATACTATGACACCCCATACATTTCTAAATTTAATATCATATTTTATTTATTTTATTTTATTTATACTTATGTGAATGTGTTTAATTTGTGTTTGTTAAGACTATTAAGAACTGGTGGCATTAGACTAGAATTTAAGATTTAGTGGTACATGCTGAGGATTCGACCCAAAAAGCTCTGATTGACCATAACTCAAAAACCGTGTAGAAATTTTGAGTGAAACCAATTACACATCAAAGTAGACTTCAAGAGCTTCCGAACAGGAATTTATTTTAGCATATTTGAACTTAAAACGGCCAATTTATGACTTTGAAATTGGGCCTTCTGTGCAGAGCCGTTATAGCAGTTATAACAGGTCAATAGGTTGCCATTGAACCTGAAGCGAATTTTTTGTAAATTTTTTATACGAATTTTAAACTTTAAGAAATTCTAGAAACCCTATTGTTCTTTGTACTGCATTAGAGAAAAAAAAAGGGAAGGAAAGCTCAGCCTTCAAAGGAAGGTTAAAAGGGAGGAAAAAGAGTTGCAAAGGATTCTAAATCTATATATTTCTTCAATATATAGGACTCTAAATCTAGAAAATGCCAAGATTTAATTCTCTTTTTAAGGGGTTGGAGCAGCTGCTCTGCAGGGTAGCATACTTGAAGGCTGAATTATGGAAATTTTTTCAGGCTTGATATAGATTTTAGACGCATTTTTTTTATGGATTGAAGGCCTATATGTTAACTACTTCCAGATTTAAGTAAAAAAATCGACTGTAGGCCAACTTTTCGTAGCAAACATTCTTTGCTGCCAGCAATAACAGATTTCTAGTACTAATAGATGTAATCATTTTTAGCGTATGCATTGATTGCCTAGAGGCTTAAGGATTCTTTGGGGTTGTGATAGAGTTGCTATTGAACCATAGAAAGCCTTATTAAGGGTTTCCATGATAAAGGATTCTATAAAGTAGTAAAGCAAATTAGTCTAAGTGAGAGTAGGCAAATTTGGATTCTTTTAATAGTTTTTAAATGATTTTCATTCTAGGACAAAATTGAAAGCTATTTGAGCTTGGAGAGTATTAGTGACTGATTTACAAAGAGTAAGAATAAAAACTCATGTCATAACTTTCATCCCCCTTTCTTTGATTATGCCTTAAGTGATATAAATTTGTGATTCATATATGTTGAAGTCAGAATTATATAAGACTATTGTCCTGGCTAACAGGGACTGCATTGTTAGCCTTCAGCACTGATGCTCTGGGACCTAAAGTTATGGGCACTCTTTGTACCCTATTCAATGAGTCCAATTTGTATGTGCCCCTGCTCAAGGAAAACTATGTGCTCGTGAGAGTTTGTGCAACCCAACTAATAGAAAGTCTGTTTAATATTTAGTCTATATATGGACTGACCTATTTCTTTGTTAATATGGAGAAAATATGAATTCAATATGAATTCTTTGATATAATACTTGGCTTGTTGCATCTGTTTATCATTGATCTTCTTTCATTGAACTTCATATCTCATCTTGGATCTGATTCCAACAAATGTATGCCATTTGGTTTCTTCTTTTTCTTTTCCTATCAAACTTCCCCTTTCAACTTAAGCCTATTTAGTATGTTATGAATGTCTACTTATTGTATGATTGAGCTTATCTTACAAATTGAGGATGGAGGTTAGTCCTTTAATAATAGCTCGTGAAGGACATATGACTATTTTATTGGAAGCTGCTTGAAAAGTCTTTCAGTTTATTTTCCTTTTATGCTGCTGACCTTAAGGGTCAAGGGACTATTACTTGCTTATACTTCATATAAACTTTGAGAGACAAATTCTAAATTTCAGTAAGTGTTTAGGATTAAGACATCTTTTATAGTAAATATTTTAGTGGTTTTTTGCAGTTCGAGGTTGTAGCAACATTGAAAGTGTTTCCAAATGCTATTTTACTGCTGAAATAATTTAAGGAATGTTAAAACTTATGGATTATAATTTTGTTATTAGATTGTTATAGGCCACATTCACAAACATTAATATCTTTTGATTTTGGGCCATGACAAATACAGTCAATAATATCTCTGTTTAAGTCATAATCCCATATGAACTATTTTTTATTGTTCAAGTATACAAACCCACTTTTAATTTGTTTGTTTTGCTTCTCCCCCTTAACAAGGAAAAAGACTGTTCTTGGTAATAGACAAAAGAATATCATAGAATGTAGTTTGCCTTGTAAGAATACTATTATTAGATTATATACTTATATAAATTTTATAACTTTCTAAGGTAATATGTAATGCATTTACATATTATGTGTATATCTGTACAATTATATTATAAGCTTATAAATATCATATACAACAAAAACAATATTAATGATTTCAGACCTCGGGGAACCTACATCTAGATCTGACCCATTTACTTTTCACTTTGGGTCGAGTTGGGCCTCTTTCAAGTCAGATCCACATCATGCACATCTAACAGTCCAGAATCAGATCAACGAACTATTTTCGGTTGGGTCCTATCAGGTCCAACCAGGTCAGGCCTATTCCCACAAGATCCAAATCCAACACAGTTAGATTTTGGATCTTGGACTGCACATCATTCCCAGTTTTGGCATGAAGAAAGATAAATTGGGTTAATATGGAGATTCTCGACACTGCACCCCTTAGTGATTTTCAGTCTGTGATTTTTTTTCAGGAATAGAAGTATGGTTGTTGTTATGGTCATTAATATGGAAAATCATTTCTATAGGGATTAGTTTTCTTTGGTTCTTGATTTTTTTTTTAAAAAAAGAAGCCTATGATGAGAAAAGAAAATTCAAATCAAAACAGAAGTAATTGAAAACAAAGAACTGGAAACAGTGCGAAATGAGACCTAAAATTTTAGCTTTAAAACAGATGAACAAGAGAAGACAACTCATCTCACCTTTATATAGCCAACATGAAGGCCCAGGATCATGCTTGTTTCTGAAAGTCACTAGCAAAGGTTGAAGCACCAGTCGCTTGGTTCAAAACAAACAGCAATCAACCAGATGATGTATCCTGAAAGGCCTGAACTGACACATCCGATGTCAAGAGAGTTCCACGGAAGCCTTCCTCAGCTTGCTGCAAGTCAATCTTTTGTTCAGAAAGTTCATCTGTAAACAAGAAAGAGAGGTAAAATAAACCACCTGCACATAGGCATACTTTTCCTTTCCAAGAATACTTGACCGGTATGACTGTATTACCAGCTATATCACGATTCTCATGGATCTCAGAGTCTGTGACCCAAAGGACATCTCCGGGGAATACACTTTTATCAGCAAGAGTAGCAGAATCACCTTCAATCTCTACAGTCCCTTTGTGAAGCTTCTGGTTCTCCTTAACAACCTTCAAATGTTTGATGATATATTTTTAGAATAGTGAAGATAACAAGAATTATGCAGTTCAAACACCATAAACAATCATTCTTTTAACTAAATACAACTGTGGATGTTTCATATAATGAAGATATAGTCAAGAACATGGAAGAGACTCTATGATGCATGCACATGTTTACATGCTTGAGTTGGGAGGATTTTATACCAAAATATAAAGCAAAAGAAATAGGAAACTTTTGTTTTGGCCATAATAAATATTCAAAATCGAAGTCAACTAATCGCATCCATAAATAAAATGTGTGTTTCATTGACTAAACATTTTCCAACAGAAGGCATCTGAAACACTTAATCAAAATTAAAATGAATAATGACTTTCCCACTGAACCTACAAGGTACAGTGCACAAAAGACACATGTGCCATAATGAAACACTTAAAAAATTTAACACCATAATTATGGAATCAGCTTCATGAATCACTCTATGCAGGTCATAAAAAATGTGCATAATTTTAAGCTCAACTCCTTTCTAGAACTTCTAAACATTCTTCATCAACATGGCCATACCATCTCAAGTTGGCACACCATCACTTTATACTCTTATTCTTTTGCTTCCTCAGTTGCAGTTGTTACTTTTTCTATCAAAAAATAATGCTCCAAAAAAATGTAAATCCCCCAACATTAATACCATGATATTTAGCTTGTGTTTGGATACTTTTTTTACCCAACAACCTAAACCATACAACACCAGGAGTCTAATTGCTGCCTTACATGATTCCTCCAACACCAAGAGCAAGCATTGGCAACAGAACTCTAGAAGCACCTCCACTCTTCATGAGCTCCCCTTTTCTTCTTAGAAATATCTATAGTTATTTCCTATTATTTTTGTTCCAAGATAACAAGTAAAATCTAATTCTCATTTTCATAGCCATTAAAATCACGTCCCACATATCCTGTTTCGATAATAATATTTAGGCCCCCGACCTCCACAATCCAGTGCTTTCCGCCCAATCCCAATATAGCAATCATCTATTTTCTGATGTCTTTAGTTAAGACTATTTTTTACGACATTGTGTTGTGCACAAATAAATACAAAACAAAATACAGCAATGAAATAAATGACCTACCAATAACCAAACAACAAAAGCAGAGACCGACCAAGCATTCATTATGTTCAGTTACAACGTGTTCTATGCAACAGTAACAGAAATCTCCATAAGTTGGGATCCTAAACCACTAGTTCTTTATCATTTACAAAAAATGATTTATAAAACAGAAATTTGAAGATGGGAAAAAAAACTAATGCAACCATTCACAATCAACCATGGCTCAAGGCAACAGAAGTAATAACATAATCATAATGTCGTTGCTCCCAGATTACTACGCAATTGGAGGAATGAAAAGTCAGCCATATACTGAAGAAAAGAGTGAAGAAATTTATCAGATATTGGAAATAAACTTGGAAAATATAAAAAAGAAACAAATGGCTGTGGGCAATAAGTATCCAATTAACATTCATATGTGAAATCACACAAAAGGGAAACACTAGAGAGAACTAGAGTGCAGCTCAGTGCTACAGTGGTGGTGGGAAGGCCAATTTCAGACAATAAGGTGCTAAGCTATATAGGGCAATAAAGTATGGGTCAATAGCTCTCATCACATCTCCTGCCAAAGTACCAACCTTTGAAAGACAGAATATATGTCCAGTAGGATAAAATTTTGAATGGCTATCTTTTCTCATTTTCTTTTCCACTAGATTTCTTGGATGATCAAGAGTTTCCATAGCAATACCAATTTTGTGGTAGCAGCCATTGCAGATACACAGTACCAACCAGTATATCAGAATGTATACCATGAACAGGTCTTGGACATACGGCATACCAGCTATAAAAAAAATAATTTAGAGATAGCAAAATACAAAAGAAGATAGATTTTTTAAAAAAAGACAGAAAAAAAAATGTATGAAGGATAAATAAATTTACATGAGGTGTTTCTTTTATTATAATCTGCAACAAGCAAGTCTAACATCAATAGTTTGGAATCCTGTGGCCATGTAACTATTATGATTATGCAGATACCATTCTGCATATAATAATTTCACCCCATTCTAGTATTGAAGGAGATACATTTGCCAAATTAGCACCGGAAAAACTGGCATGCGTTCGCTATGCACATGATGAACCTAAAATTTTGGACGCAAGATGCCACATAAAAGCATGTGAATGTTGAAAAGGCTATACCTTCTCCATGAAACATATGCAACATAAGAAATTCAGACAGAAAAACCTATCATTGTTGCTTTCTGCTGTTGCTGAAGCAGCAAACAAATGAAAAAGTAAACAAAAGGAATCAACCACAATTGAATGCTAACATTTATAGATTTTAGGGCATTTTCAAGTCAAATCATGCCATGTTTGAAGTAAGCAAGAAACTGACACGTCTAGGAAATGTCTCCCATGCAACCTCTAAATTCATAAATACAAAAAAAAAAAGGACAATCAATGCAGGATTCAAAAAGACATTGGTCAATAATAAAAATATAGCATAAGATGCTGGAGGAATGATGACACAAAAACATGATTGCTGGGAAATTTTGATTATACTGCCAAAGTCCAGCAACAGTTCTATTTTTCCTCTGAACACTATGAGAAGCCACGATCATCAATGTCCAACACTAACAAGGATCTGCATATAACATGCTCCAGAAAACAGTCCTAACCAATTATCCCTTCAGTTATAATCAATTATTCCTTTTCTTATTTTAAGAAAAAGGCACAGGAACTAATTTCCCACAAGAGAACAATTTAGAATATCAAATAACTCATGGTGCTAAAAATGAATTCCATCATGTTTGGGAATGACAACAATATCAACAAAAAAGCTATTACTGCAGCCATCATAAAGAATTAAGAAAGCAAAATCTACAGGGTGATTATAACATACACTGTTATAATTGAATAACATACCCCAAAAGCTTCCCATATCATCATTTTTAACTGGTAGATAGATGTGGTACCAGAGACTCTCAAATTTATTGAATTCCCAAATGATGTTTTCCTAGAACGCTTGGAAGTGCGACGATCTGGCTCAAAAATATTTAAAGAAGCTTCTTTAATAGATCTGGGAGCATCTTTCCCACGCACAAGATATACACATATATTTTCATCACAATAGTTGAGCTTCCTAATCAATTCGCAGCTTTCTCTTTCTCCAATGCAATCTTCGCATACCTAGCATAATAATACTGAAATTTAGCAAGTTTAAATAAAGAGGTCAATGGAATAACAAAGAAGAGCTCCAAATTCATAGCTGGTGAACTATAAATATTTGACACTCGTTTGCACAAGATAATCTATTCTGCAACAATACCTACAATGCATGAACAACATGCTTTCCATTTTTTTTCAACACATAATGTCATTAAATGTTCCCCAATCTTTCAGCATTGGGACACATACAGATTTTTTTTTTTTTTGAAAAGCAAAGAACTATCAAATGTTCAAGCAGTTAATTTAACTTGTTAAAAGCAAACCTTACATATAATATAATACGATAAAAAGACTCTTAAGAAATCTAAACTATTCTCTAATCCATGAAAGCACATGTTAGGAAATTTGAGTGGGATGCGTGGATCAAATCATCAAAATAAGTACAAATTTATAGAGGAGGAGAAACAACAGAGAAGGTTTTATTGGGATACTATAAGATTAAAGATGTGCATGCCATTAGGTTTGCGTGTATGCACATGGACGAGTGAACAAATATGCAAGTGTGTAGGTGACATGTATAAAATCCATGATATGTTGTGCCATACCAGATGGTACCAGGCATACCGTACCATACCCAGTCCGATGGCATACCGATACGCCAGATGTACCGCGTACCATACCATACCATACCAATACTATGATAGTGTGGCACTAGTACAGGATCCGGTACCCGTACGGCGAACCTTGATATAACCAAAACTTGTATATGTAAATGTGCTTGTTTGTTTATGTGCAGGGTGTAGACGCACATCATTTTCTTTAAGAAGACACCATAATCAAGATAATGGGGATGGAGGAAGAGAGACCAGAGGGTCGGCCTCCTTCCAGTCACTTGAGAATAGTAGTGAAAAGTAATGTTTCAGCTAAGAAGGGGGAAATAAGAAGTAAGTCATCAGTCCAGAGGAGAGGAAGAGAAGAGATATTGAGGATGCCTTCAAAGGAGGCATGAAAGAGGTAGGCAAGTATTTTCCCCCTCTCTTCTTGGTCCTGGGCAAGATACAAGAACCGGGACAAATCCAAACCCTACTGTTTCCACATTTTCCTTTTTCTTTTCCATTCCTTGGCTAAGGCAAGGCAAACCCATCCCATTTCTTTTTCTTTTTCTCTTTTTCTTTATAACCTTCCTTGGATAGACCAAGATATGATTGTGGCCCTTGTTCCTTTTTCTTTTCCTCTTTCCTCCTCAGCTAAATCACATAGCATTTACCTTTTTCCCTTTTCTTTCATTGACCAGGACAAATCACGGAAACTATGACCTAGTCATGTCCATTGAGCATCCCATCTGCAGCGGACATACCTTGTCAGGCATGCATGGGCGCATGACTAAAAACCTGAAAACTACTTGTCTGGGTATCACCGATATAGGCTAACAAGATAGAAAAGAAAAATAAAGAACTAGCTTGAGAAAATGAAAGAAATGGCATGGAAAGTGTTCACGCCACTCACCAATCAGGATGTCAAAGAGGGATAGATTTCTTATCCTTAGCATGTTCACATATATTCACATACAGCACATATTAGGTAATGATATACCCATACGTCCAGGAAAAAGATAAAAAATACTGAATTATTAGATCATGTTACATGGATAATTGAATATTAACAAAATCATTGTCAGCATAATCATCTGCTGTATCAAAGATAGCAGATAGCACACATCATAGTTTTAATCCAACAGATCATTATTTTAATATCTAACCAAATTAAACAACTGCCATGCACAACTGTTATTCAATAGATCAATAGAAAATTGTTCAAATTCCTTATAAGCAGTTACCGTTATTGGCTTCGTAATGGAAAATAAAGATATTGGAAAAGTGTGAATAAATGAGTTCTACGAATTCATGAAATATATTATCATATCCACACATTTCGACTATAAATGAAGGTTTCTAAATAAAAGCCCTCACAATGTTTAAAGAATTAACCCAAAAATGGTTGACACCGGAGACATCTGAATTACCATGCTTGATAACCAACGAGACCAGAATGTGACAATGGTTGGATAGGATGTGCCACAACATATGCTGATCAAACTTGACAAGGATTAACAATTCTAGAATAACTTGCTCATATATATTGCATTAATCATCCAAGCAATTCATCTAGACTCTTTAAAGGATGAAAAGTCATATATGTGTTTGCGAATAGAGAAATGGAGTCATCAAAAGATAGGGGGCAAGAAGAGAGATCTATAAAGAGAGTAAAATTGCAAATTGGAATACATCTATCCATCCAGATAAAAAACAAATTCAAAATGTGAGGAAACATGTGCAATCTAAGTATGTCACCGCAGCATTAATAAGTTAGCAAAAATATGATTCCTAAATTAGGATTAAATTCTTCCTCTCTAATTAATTTCATGACAGAACCTTGCTAAAATAGCTTTACCTCTGGATGAGTTATAATAAAAGGTCTTTTAGACTCCAACTCATCATTTCCATCATCAATTGAGCGGTTCAAATCTTCTTCCAAAATTGGCATCTCCCCACAGGATCCAGATAATTTATTTGTGGTGCTGTTAGAAAAAGCTATTTCAGCAGATATGCCTTTTCCCTCCAAAACATTCCACTCTTCACAAAAGAGCATCCAATCACTCTCTGGAATAAGTGTTAACCCATCTGTCTGGAAAAATATTGAACGGCAAATCAGAATAGGAACAGGAAAAGATAAAGGTTTTGCATAGATTTTTCATAATACAAAAAATGCAAGGTAAAATTATACCAGGAGGGCTACCTACAATATGGCCCAAGCTTACCAATACAATAATAACTATAAGCATGGTCTTTCGCAGTAAATCTACAATCAGGTGGTACAAGTGCAAAGCGCAGATAAGAGCACTAGAATTCTACTATAATCACCTAGGCATTAATTTATATAACAAATGAAATCACATAATGATTGAAGAATGTTAAACAATGCATTATTCAGGAATGCTAGCAATTCTGCTACATTTTGCGAGAATAATTCTATGGGTACAACAAGTAATCATTAAGTACCAGCACAAACATCCTTTCGAACCACACTGTGCAAAGAGTTGGCAACCTCTGAACTGAGCAATAAAACAAATGGCGCACAGCCATAATAGCCTGAAACCTCTCATCTACATTTTTATCAGAACCATTCAACTAAACATCACTATGCTAACACAAACAAATAAACAGATTTTAGCATCCAAGTGGCCCCAATAGTAAATTTCCAAGAGAATACTGGACCAACTACTTGATTTAGAGATGGACATAAAAGCAAGTTACCAAACAAGCTAAATGGGCATATACATTATTACCAAGAAATCCGCCAGAGAGAATTGCTGAGAACTAATAAAATAGAACAAACATGGTCTTTGACATGTCAGAAGAAATATCTAACTGAGCCAAAATAATGACAGATAAAATAAAATTTCCAACTAAGTCTTAAGACCTAGTGTTTTTGTGCATTGTAAACTGGTATGAAAAAAAAAATATGTCTAGCATAGTTTGGAACTAATCCAAAATCCAAAAACCAAACAATTCATAAGTTGCTTCCTCAAAGGTAATACTAAAAACCACCATTCTTAACAGACTGGAAAAAATATTATGGATAAATTACCTGGAGCAAATTTTCAATTGACAAAACCATATGATTTACAATTTCTGAGATACCCCCAAATGTTAAAGTTAGAGAAGCCTATTTCACATTGGAGCCTTGCAGTTGTTCTTCACACCAATGAATTTGGTAGAAAACCCCTACAATGCTCATTTCATAATGTAAGATAATTATAAATGCTTCATTTAGTCTATTGTACTACTAAAGCAAATTTCTGAGTGGGTGTGAAGCTCAGCTCAAGGGATCATACATTATCACCCCACGTAAATTGCACATTGTATAATCTAGTACTCATGATGACACAAGGTTGAATGGGACATAGTGTAAAATGCTCATTTGAAAAGCAAGTTTGAATAAGAATTCTGTTAAGGTGAAGGTCACACATATTCTTCTTTGTCACTTATGGTTGTATGATCAAGATGAATAATGTAAAAGCTAACAGGTATCTTTTTCATATCAGGTTGATGAAATTTGAAGAAGCTCAAATGAAGAAACTGAATCTATAAGATTCCACTGATAACTCCAGTGGATAATGATGACAAAGGATAACAAGCAAGATCAACTGGAAAAAAACTGTATTGTCAGACAAAAAATAAACGAGTTTCTTTGCTGATCATGCTACTGAAATCGTCATAAAAAGCAAAATGCAGGAGATGCTGAATCTTTTACAGGCCATATGAAGTAGTTGCAGGGTTGTTGGTTCACGATATTCTCCACAATAAATAAGCTACTGATAAGTTAAGGAGAGAGCCATTTACCTATAAAAAAGGTCTTCAGAAAGGGAGAATAAGGACGAGAACATAATTATGATACCAACAAGCATGAAGACATCAACCAAGATGAAGAGTCAGCAACAAATAAGGATTAGGTTATGGATTGATTAATATGATTAATTTGTACTGCCAACTGTCCACGGAACATGAGGGCAAGTTTTTGTCCAAACATGAGGATCAGTGAAGAAAAATAAAAATAACACTATTTGATCAAAAGAAACATCAAAAAACATTGAAAAACAATTGGCCTGAAGGAGACAATAAGTTGAAGGATCAAACAATTGGCTGTGAAATACCATCTACTAATTCTCCAACCATAAGGAATGCATGGTGCCAAGGTTCGCCGTACCGGTACCGAATCCCGTACCGGTGCTGCACTAGTATAGGCGTACCGAGTGTCGGTACGGTACGGTATGCGGTACGCCAGACGTACCGACATTGGTGTACCGATACCGGTACCCATCGGTACGGGTACGGTACGCTCGGTACCGATCGATACCGATCGGTACAGCGAACCTTGCATGGTGCTGTCTGCTACTTAAAGAATAGTGATTTCTTTAAAGCAAAAGAAGTTGTTAAATTTTAATGCAATTTCAATACACGTTTTAATGGTTGTGTTAGCTTCAATCTAAACTAAATTGCTGCAATAAGTGTTCATTGTACCTCTGTAGTGACCCTTTTGTCTTTGAATATGTGTCGTTCCAAGGTTTTAAGTCCCGGTAGGATAGGGGGCATCCCAGTCATCCTGTCTTGTTCTTGAGAGAAAATAGGACTGGGATGGGGTCAGCACTCCAAAAACCATCCATGCGGAAGAGAAGAAGAAAGAGGAAAGAAAGAAAGGAAGGAATATGACGAAAAGGAAAAAGTGAAAGGAAAAAAGAAGAAGAAAAAGAAAAGCAAGAAAGGAAGGGAGAAGAAAAGAAAGGAAAGAAAGAAGAAAGAAAGGAAAGAGAAAGAAGGAAAATGAAAAAAGAAAGAAAGGAAGGGATGAGAAAAAAAGAAGAAAAAGGAAAGAAAGGAAGGAAAGCAAGAAGAACAAGAAAAAAGGGAAGAACGAATGGAAGAAAAAAAGGAAAGAGACGGAGGGTATCTACCTGGATGCTTGTCCAGGACTGCTGCGAGGACGGGGCAGAACAGCAAGGTGTCCCATTCCATGGAGAAATCAAGAGACCCCCCCCCCCCCCCCCACATTCTCACTGGATTTAAAACCTTGTGTCATTCTAATCACTCTTTCACAACCATGAAGACACAAGTAGACATCCTAATTTTCTGCTAAAGAAGGCATAATTATCAGGGACAGGTAATACGAATCAAGTTGGCCGAAACAAAATTGTCATATTGGGATAACAGACCTTGTTGGCCTCGCTTTGCCTAAAGATGTTTAGTGTACTTTTGGTTTAGTTGCCATGACAAATTTGACCACACAGTCTCACAAGCTCACCATTTTGTCACCTTTTTCACAAACCAGCAGAAAGCAGTCAATGTCTTGGCTAAACTGTCTCTACTCTCCACAATGTTACTGTACTCTACCCATTTGCAGCAGAATAAATTAGCTCCTCCCACTATTTACATTTTCCTTTGAATGACACGAAAAATTTAGTGCTCATTAAGCATGCTGTACCATGATATAATGCACCAAATCATGCTTGTTCTTAGTGAATCTTTATCTTTACCAACAAAAAAAAAAAAAAAATAAAGATGGCATCTATATTTCTTGGGGTATTAACAATATATTGCAGCAACAAAAAGCAAAGCCATTGTAAAGGGACTTTGGCTTCATGTAATCCAAAATTCAAGAAGAAGTAAAGCACAAAACAGTCATATGGACTGTAGTACTCCAAACATTTCCAAGCTTCAGCTGAATATGTTTTACAAAGACTTGGCCTAACTCAAGTTGCCCAAGGAATTTAATATATTTCTCAAGCTCGATAAGTGAAATAGTATATTTTGTGCCCTATCATACTACAGCTTCGATTAATGAATTCTAGGATTATACAGTACTGGATGTTTATAGGAGAACTTAACACTTGGCCCTTCATTTGGTTACCATTTCATGTTTATCCCTTATCTACTTAGCATTTTCCCTTTAGTCCTACACAAAGTTGTCAGTGTCCCGAACACACGTATGCCCACTCTGCACATAGTCATAACCAAGGTCTGTCATACCGGTACCAGATCTCGTACCGATCGGCTAGTGGTACGGTTCTGTATGCCCTTGTGTCGTTTCGTACTAGGCCCATACTGACATAGTAAAGAGGACAAGGGAGCAGGAGAAGGAGAACGAGAGAGATAAGAGGGAGGGAGATGGAGGGAAGGCCGTTGGAGGCCTTCAGAAGGCGCCGGAGGGCCGCAGAGGGCCAGAGCAGGGGATCCGCCCTCTATACCCCTATTTTGTTCGAAATAAGGGTCCGTCGGGGCCCCTTTTTTTTGAAAATTTTAAGTGAAGTCCACAAACCACTTGCTGACTTCACTTAAAATATTCAAAATAAAAAAGGAGCCCCGAAGGACCCTTGTTTCGAACAAAACACAAGTTCGGAGAGCGGAGCTCCTGCTCTGGCCATTCGGCGCCCCTCCAAAGGCCTCTGGCGGCCCTCCTTCGCTCTCCCTTCCTCCCCCCTCTCTCTCTCTCTCTTTTCCTCTCTTTCCTTCTCCCTCTCCCTCCACCTGCCGTTTACCATTTTGAATGCCAAAACCATCTCGGTCCGCTGCCGGCCCCGAACTGAACAGTTTCGCATTCCTTGATTATAACTGTTTCTGTACGCAATTATATTGTTCTCGCACATGTTATATAATAGTCATGTGCAAGGCTAGGAAGTGAATAGAAATCCCATTGAAATCAAGGACTGAATATAAAATTTTTCGTCAAGGGGAGAAAAATATAAGATGGCAGTCAATCTAGGAGCCAGACCACAACTACACCTACTTTATACTTACATAAATGCAGTAATCTCATTTCTTTTCAATTCCATTGTGTTTTTATATAGCATTTTTCATTAAAGATCTATATGCACTGATCTTATTAAGGTATATTTACTTTCTATATTGTCTAGCACCAAAATTCAAGACAAGAAATCTTAAAGGAAGATTCAGGTAGTGCTCGTTGATATCTTAAGAGAAGTAACAAAAATGAGAAGCATCATATAGGACAAGCAGATTCAGCCATATGCTAATCCACTTACAACGGTAAGTTTGGATTTAGAAAAGTTCCCTTCAATTGGTACATAAACAAATTCATAGCAAAATGATAAAGGTAGAAGGTGCTTACACTTGACACCTTTTGGGTGATAACACCGCGTTTGCAAACTAGCTCAAGTGCCCTTTCAAGCAACCGTGAATGCTGGCATACAAAAAATAATCATAATTATCAATAACCATAAGGATTTGTAGCAATTCTTCAGAAATAAAAACTTTGATAAACCGACAAATGAATCGTCTATGGAAACATATCTAATGCACTAACTGCATTGTTACACTATTACCACAGAACTCCTTGACACAACTTGATCAGTTGCAATGAACAACTTCCTAGGAATGCCTTCCAAACCTTTGCCACTAACAACCAAAATATGCTAAGTTGTGATGAGTAGATGACAGGAAATCCCACTTACCAATACGTAAATCAGCATTCAAGATTAATACCCACTTATTCTTTAATGACAAAATTTAACAAGAACCCACTTGCTTTGATCAGGATTACAGTTGTTCCTTTATGTCAATATCTAAATCAGGGATGCAGAAGCCACGTTAGCTTGCCACCTAGCATGTACCATGCAAAGCTAGTACGTGAACCCAGCACAGGTTGGCACAGAACCCATTTAACCCTTTTTTAAATATTTTTAACTAAAAAATCCATTTAAAATCATTTTTATTTAGGCACAGCACAGCACACGTGCCAGCACAACACAATATATGTCATGCCAGCAGCTGCTTGGTATTCATCTGAATAACCAAGCCAAAATGCATCTTCACGTAAAGCCCACAAAACTCACAACATGAACCTACCTGAATAATTCAAAGAAAATTGTGCAGCCAACTAAGTTGAATTATCATGTAAAAGCCTTTCATAAAATAATTCGATATGGATTCAGTTCTGCCAAAACTAGGTTGTTCAACTTCAGTGGCCCAATAGATCAAGATATAAAGTTACTGTCATCATATCCATTCTTTTGAAAGCATTAGGCCGCTATAAAAATCAAATGGAAGTAAGAATTTCCTAGAAGTCACATATAGAAAGAAAAAAAAAAGGAAGAGGTATTTTCATTTTTAATACACATTATCAGAACTGCAATTAGTGAAGGGTTTAAGAATACTTTGTGCGGCATCATAGCAAAAGCCATTTCTCCCAGCAGTAGTGACCAGAACATAAAGGAAATACCATTATGATACTGGATCACTAGATCTCTTTGGGGAGCAAATCTCTGGAGAACTAAAAACAGGTGGACATGTTCCCTACAACAGTATCTGGCATGTCATGTAACTTCATTAATAGCTAGCATAAAAGCTATCTAGAAATAACCATAATAATCAGTCTCATTTGCAGAATACAGAATGCAACAACATATGGAATGGATCGAATAGTACAATGTCCAGTATTCCCAACTGAATTTATATTGTTATATTTCAGTCCCATAAATGGATCATAGGTTCATGGGAAGTATAAATTAAGAAGGTTGTCATGCATGCAATGCACATGATTTATTCCAAATAAGGGAGCATTAGATAGATGGTCTGGATATTCAAAGGGGGAAAGGAGGAGGGCTTCACAGTGGGGTTGGGTGGTGGAATCCTATCCATCTGAAATAAGGGAGCATTAGATAGCCGGCTTGGATAATAAGAAATAAAAAAAAGGTGAAAAATAGAAAGCATCCAGTAGTTAGTCCATGCGCCTCTCCCCTCCCCCCCCCCCCACTATTTGCGTTCCTGGTTAGAGAAAGTTGCAGCATTAATTTTGGAGGCTGGTTTTTCTTTTTTTCCTTTTAACCATTCTCCTATCTAATTGCACGGGTACTCTTAACTAGAGCTGATCAAAACCCGGGCTGGGCTGGGTCGGGCTCTACAGCAGAAATTAGGCCCGATGGCTATGCCCAGGCCCGGCCCGGCCCGACCGTCGGGCTTAAATTTTTGTCCAGGCCCGACCCGACTTTATAAATATGGTCCCAGGCACAACCCGACAGGCCCGATTTTTTCTTTGTTTGGAATATAAAAATGGACCAGGATAGCCCAACAACTTAATGGGCTCTCTAAAACTAGATGTATATTTCTACCTTTATTTTGTTTCTCCAATGGTTAATTGGGTTCAACCATGGTCTGCTGTACCGGTCCGTACCGGCCGGTACGGGCCGGTACGTACCGGTCCAGCCTGGGACCGGTACCGGATCAGCATAAAATCCGGTACCGGTAATTTATTGTTGAAGGACCGGTACGCCACCGGTTCGGACCGGTACGCCACCGGTACGGACCGGTACGGGACCAGTTTCGTACCGGTCCGGGCCGCCACCGGTACGCCGACCGGTACCGGTACGGCGGACCTTGGGTTCAACACATGACTTGCGGGCCGGGCCGGGCCGGGCCGGGCCATTTAGGCCCGGCTTGATTTTTTGGTCGAGCCGCTTTTCCTGCCCAGGCCCGACCCATGGGCCTTTTTTTTAATGCCCAAGCCCAAAAAATTCCGGACCGGGCTGGGCGGGCCAGAAGGCCCGTGATCAGCTCTACTCTTAACAAATACCTTCCAACTAAAAAAAGTCCAGCTACACCAAAAAAAAAAAAAATCCAGCCACAAAGGAAGAAATCCATCTTCGAAGCCTCTTCCATTAAATATTCTCTGACTCTATGTGCTATTCATGTGAGAAAAGATATGGATGGCTGTGATTTTTTCCAGATATCAGCTTAGCGAGTTAACATCGGGCACTCTAGTTAAGAAGTCAGCATTGCATGATTTCTTGGTGCACGATCAAGGAGACATTCTAGCTACAACTCAAAAAATTAAAACAAAGTTCAGATATAATAAGTAGTCCAGGGAAGAGGGTTCATATGGAAAGATTCAAAACATGTACTGGGACTCCTAATATCCTTCTACAAGAAAAAGTCTGGGTAAATTGAAGAGTCCAGCTACAAAAGGAAAGTCAAATAACAAAAAATTCCCCCATTAAATATGCTAGCTTATAAAATGGTTAAAAAATGTAATATTATACAGTCAACGTTTCCAAAATATGCACTAAACAGATTATTGATACAGAAGATAAGATAAAATAGTGAAAACAGTAAAAGAGCAGCCAACTTTCCAAAACATACAAAATAGAATGTGGATATAACTCTGAACCGAAAGTTCGTCGTCTCAATACCGGACCCCACACCAATATCATGCTGGTATAGTGTCGATATGCCTGGTACGGAGGTCGATTCGGCATACTGAGACTAGGTGCGCCCCCCGTACCTCGGTTCAGTACCAATATGGTATGGTACACCTAGTACGAGGCAGTACATGCGAACATTGCTTGAACCAAGATGAGAAAATGTGGAGAAAACATTTATTCACCTTGTCACAGATAAGTGAATTCATAGTGACTTCCAGATTTTGAGGTTCTGCAAAAGAAGACATATTTTTCCCAGTTGCAGTGACATAAGCTCTCCACTGCGTTAGCCATGATGAAGGGACTAAAAAGTATTTGCAATCAGGATAAAGTGCAAAACTTTTCCCCAAAATTAACTTATCATGATTCTGTCGTTGTTTAAGCTTGGCTTCCCTGCAACATTAACAAAAGATTTAAGAAAAAAGCAATTGAATTTTGGTTAAAGTTAAATATAAAATGTATCATCAGCACCACCTAAGGGTATCCTCCATGCATGCAACTTCTGTCAGTTCCCTACTGCAAATTTCACATGGTTCAGAATCAGCAGGGAAGACTGAAGAATTCAACATATCATCAGGTCTCACTGTACTGGCACTTTCAAAGAAAAATAGCCAGAGATTTTCTGGAACCACTACACGCTTTGCACCAGCAGCCTGTTCAGGAAGAAGATTTCCATGGGGGCATCTAAGAGAGGCTGTAGGTCCAGCATCAGCATCACAAGGAGAATCAGCATTTTTTCTACGCAACCATTGCACCAACCTACAATAACAAAACAATGAACTGGAATGGATAAACCAATGTGAAATTATAAAACATATTATAATATGTATAGAAGATATACTAGTAATTGCAATCAGTGATCTAAGGGAACAACAATCATTAAGGCAAGGTCCATTTAGACAGCCAGATTGAGGGACCATTTCCATGAAGCCTGTCACAACATAGAGCAACTCCACATAGCAACATTAATCTGGAACACCAAGGCATGCAATCTACTGCAATGCCCACAAACAAAAATTTCTTTATCCTTTTTTGGAAGAAAGAAAGACAAGTCAACCCATTATACAAAACAGAAAATATGCTAGCCATGCAAATACAAATTAATTCAGCACTGACATTGAAGAAAACCATTTCCTTTCATTAAACCAAGAATAGAAAAACTTATGCTGGTCTAGACCAATCTCTTGTATAATCCGACTAACTCACACATAAACATTGGAGTCTCCCAAGCATGTCCTTGCAGAGGTACCACCATGTACACACAGAGTCATTTGTATATAAGCAATTATCATA
Organism: Phoenix dactylifera; assembly: GCF_009389715.1. Lineage (NCBI taxonomy): Eukaryota > Viridiplantae > Streptophyta > Magnoliopsida > Arecales > Arecaceae > Phoenix > Phoenix dactylifera. The sequence continues at coordinate 26,879,234 of NC_052399.1, forward strand.
TGAGGTTTCCCAACAGGTAAGGCGATCGTTAAGTTTATCCTTAACCCAATCGTTCAAATAATTCAATTACCTGACTTGATGACACAATCCATTCACATGATGCCCTGATAAGTGAAAGAAAGATCATAATGAACCAATGACAACTTTAACCGTGACCTAGCAATGCAACACCACATCTGCAAGAGGACAGACCTCACCCACAGGCCTCAAGGCCTCGTCCTTCTTGGGATAAATAAGGCCCCAGATCAAGAGGGCAGAATTGGACGTCTTTTGAAACAACTCTCAACAGCCAAAAAGATCAAGCATTGCATTTGGAAATCAGCCGTCCAGACAATTACACTAGTCCTGGATCCAATTTGTCACCCTTCAGACCTTAACCTAGTAATAATTCTTGTTTACAGGTTAGCAACAGAGGAAGCTTCAATGAGACTTCTGATTTGTCTATTTCTGGGTTTTGTTTCAAAAGTTTCATAATATAAGCAAAATACAGAATAGAAGTTTAAGAATGAAAAAAAAAAAAAGAAAGTGAGTTGGTGAGATATTTAAAATTTATATATGGTTATCTACTGCAAATAAGAATTGCAAAATGTACAGCCAAAAGGTATTTCATATATTTATTGGTTTTCAGTTGTTTTATGCACAATTTCCATAATTATCAGGAAGATTCTGGAAAATATGGAGAAAATGTCATAGTGAGACTCGCCTAGTCAGCCTACATAACTCATGTATCAATCAAATAGAAAGGAAATTACATACAAGGGTTTGGAGACCTGGACTTCTAACAAATATGGCCAAAAGTTTCAGAAGCAACGCTAAGAGTAAGCGGAGACAAACTAGACCAAAACTGGGCCAATGAAATCGGACATGCATCTAGACAGGCCTAGACAAGGGCTCCAGACAGGGAGCTGATAATTTTGGCAGACTCCACCTCACTGGTGCCCTGCCATAAATAGCTCTATACCAAGGCTGGAGAAGTTGACCATTCTTAACTCTTAAGCATGCACATCCAGAATATTGAAAAGGACTAAAATAAAATGATCGAATAAATAGTAAAGCCCCTATGAAGAATCTTACCATGTTTTAGACACATAATATGAAGCACCATCTGGACAATCTCCAGCAAGGGCTGCCTCTGCCACTTGCCTTAAAGAAGCTCTTCGATCTCGATAATCATCTGCACATGCTGCATTCTTAGCCCTATCTTTAAGACAGTCGATGCAGTAATCATCACCGCTCAATGTTGGCCCCCCTCCATACTGAAAATATGAGAGAACATGGATATCACCAAGAATAGCAGATACGATGACAAAAAAGACTATAAATAAAATAATATTTAATTATTCAAACGAAAAACAAGAAATAACGTATAACAAATAGGAATCCATCAAGTTTACTTAAAGCTGAAAAGGGGAAAACAGAACTCAAAGGCATGAAAAATATCATAATTATTAATGATATTATCATTCCATCCAAAGCAATTCAATTTACACCACCAAGGGTGCAATTCCAATTAGAAGTGGCTTGTAGCTTATTCGAGACTTCTTTTGGTAACAAAACTATCTACCCTCCTCTAGTAAATGCTGTCATCTAGAAGACAAGCACTATTATCTAGAAATGCAATTAAAGTGTCCAAGTGTCAAGATGACCTTAAGAATCTGACGCAGCAACGTACCAAAACTTAAATGGGCACATGCTTATACCAAAAACATATGAACATGCATATGTGTCACATGGAATTGGTTGAAATGCCACATAGCTCAATAAACGATACAAGATCCTTAGGAATGATAGACAGGAAACCTGTTTCTACAATTAATAGTCATCAACTCATAGAGATCATTACATTGTAGTTTGACAGTGTGCCATGGTAGTCATGCATATCTGATATAGTGCTGCAAGCAGATTGGGTCTGGCACGCGATTAATTAACCAAAGACACTAATCTGATCCAATCTAGCAAATGAATCATAATCCAAAATTTGCTGAGAATTGGAACGTCAATCCAACTCTGGGTAAGTTCAGCTAAAATTAGGCTCTCCTCGGTTCCCAAATGACTTTAATGAGTTTAATCAGAATATTTGAATAAAATTATTCAAAAACACACTTCTTCCTCATTAACTAGGTAAAACTATTTGACTCCAAACACCCAAACAGTTTTAACCTGGTTAAAGCCAATTAAGTACAGAAAAGGTACCATTTCAGTTTTCTTTTTTTCTTTTCTTTGAAATACCAAAATAGTCCTCATTATTGGGGCTATTTAGATGCCCAAGAAGTTGTTTGGCTAAATAAACTCGAATAAAGCTGATAAAGTGGACCTTTCTTTGACAAAAGAAAAAGTGAACTTGATTCAGGTTTATTTAGAAACCAGCAGGACCTGGGTTTGAGGAGGGAGGGGGGTTTGAAATAAGTATAGTTTGCAAGGAAAAAGTGCATCCCGTAGTATTTGAAGGAATATATAGATGAAACTACAGTGCTGAGTACAAATTGGATGGACTATGCTATTGTGCACAAGGCTAGGGAGGCCAATGAGGTAGCTGATCGGAACAAGGAACAAAAGTAAAAGAAATATATGCTTGGTTTCTCCTGCCCATACAGGACAACTGGTGGGATTATTTTCGTAGAAGAGTAGACAATGAAATCATAGTATTTGCAGGAATCTAATGAAATTTTTCTTTTCAGCAAATAAAGAAATTGTGAGAATATAACCAAAATGGACAACTCTCCACTGATTCAAGGTATGCTATCTCGGTACCGGACTCTGTACCGGTGCCACCTAGTTATTGCGTCAGTGCGCCTGGTATAAGAGCCAGTTCGGCATACTGAGTGTCAGTATACACCCCATACCATAAATAGTACCAAATCGGTACAATACGGTATGCCTTGCTATGGCGTACCTTGCACTAAATGAAGCCTCTTAAAAGGCAGTGGACTCTACATACCCAAAAATTGTTGATTTTATTATAGAAAAATTAAACAACAAAAACTACGATTAGATTCTGATAATGTCAGATGTGAACTGCTGCAGACAAAAATGTTTATCAACTAACTCAGGGTGTCAAAAGGATAGAACCTTTAAGACACAGATTCAATTAAAAAAAGATGAAAAGAATTTTTCGCAATCATGTGGAAAACCAAGGTTGAAGCATTAAACCTATCACATCATTTTTAACATTGCTTTTGTGAAAAGGCAAATAGGCAGCCATAGGAAATAAGAAGATTTTGAAGAATGGTACATAATTAAAACAAAATAATCAAGAATATTGAAAAACTTTTATATCTGATATATTTTACAGGGTTAGAAAAGGATTGGTTGGAAAAGAGTATTTAGAATGAGTATCAAAATGGCAGTTTCAACCAATTTTTACCTTTCACGCTACTGGTAGCTTCAGAACACTTCTATTCTACTTGAAACATTTGCAAGACATCTCTGGCTGACCATGTTTTCCCCACTTCTGGTTCATGTTTCCCAAACCACAGGTGATGTACATGCTACACTCTACTGTTCAAATTGATGTCAAGTCCTTGTTCCTATCCAAAACTACATATACAAGCGTACACATGTATATGAACCAAGGGTTGAAACCTCGTGCGCACCTGCTCCATACCAGCAGGTACATAACGTACTGGCCATAGTCAATATTGGGGAACCTGGCTCATGTTGTGTCACACAGAGGCTTATTATTTGGTACACTTGCTTTCTTTTTTTCCTCATATGTACCCAAGCATATCAAGTCACATTACCCCTATACTGCCCCTGTATTAAGAATCATACCATACAGGCCAACCATTGATATGATACCAATCCTTGAGATTTGAATCCTTTTGATCTTTGTCATTCGCATTAACATATTTGCGTACCTTTATAGAGAGGTACTATATATATATAAATTACATTGTACATACAGGATAACAACTTCTAAGATCATCCATCATGTGCAAGCAAATAGACAACATAGCAAAACTCATAAGAAGTGTTTCATACTAATTGAGGTATTGGACTATCAGGCCATCTTTCTTAAATTTTATGACCTCAGCAACTATAATTTAAAGCTCTCACACAGGGTCCTTTTTAAGAGTAAATTGAGGTTGTTCAAGGGTCAAGTCATGTCTTAGGAACTTAAAAGGCTCCACCAGAAACTTTTTGGAGGTGAGTCTTTTCCCTATCAATAAAAACAATATGAAGAATAAGAGGATTTACATGCATGATATTTTGTCTTTGAAAGCAAAAGAAACCAAAGACTTAGCCCTTCCAAGTCAAAGAAGAGTAACTAGGCATATATTTGAATGAAGTGGAATTTTGGGCAGATGGTAGTTAATATATTATACCATAATAGTCAGGCTTGTGAATTGTCTGATACTGGTTGGTTATTGGTGTTTTATTTTGTCCTTTACATAGGCATTGTGACTTCAGTTTTCCGTATCACCCTCCTGTAAGAAAGGGGTAATCCCTTTGCAGCATTTTTTGTATATTTACTATTCACTTATTCATCTTTTTTGCTTCACTAATCACTTACAAAAAGTGCAACCTCCAACAACAATACCAGCTGAACCAGCTGGCACCCACCCTCTGCCTTCCAATTTAGCTCCGTGTGATCCATTGATCCATAACTTCAATGCATGTATATCACAGTTAAAGATAGTCGATTGAATCATAAATAAGATTTAGGTGTCAATTGAAAAACACCATGCTGATGGAGGTTTTCCTTTTTCAGTACATTACCAAGATATGGTCCCGAATGACTATGCTGGTAAGTAGTAATGAAGAAATCAAAGGCCATTTAATAACCTACAAGCAAAATAAATATTGCACGCCAAAATGATGGATTAGCAAAAACACAAAGTGAAAAGAAATTCCAAAAAGCTGAGCAGTCAACTTGTGATAAAAATCACTATGTTTGGCACATGCATTGAACCTGGACTAATATTGAAGGTCGCAATAACGATGTGACACCACGAACCTATAGTATCAAGCACATCCAATGTGAGGGAGAAAATGTTGGGTCCCGTGGGCCAATCACCATGAATGCAATAAGTACAAAAATTGCCACCAAGAAAAATTCTAGGGTTTTCCAAAAATGAAATTATATTTTTCAATATGATTACAAGATTGAAATAGTAGACTCCTAATAACTATTGTCTCTGTATTCAAAAATAATAATAAAAGTTTAAATTTTAGGTTGTGAATGGCATCATTGTCACGTTTCTTTTTCAAAGAAATTAGAAACAGGAATTCTGTTTCCATTTTCAGATTTCTGACAACAAAATCATGTTTGGTAGTCACTAAATTTTTTGTAACAATGGAAAAAAGAAATGGCATAGCCATCAACGAGTTGACCTACATTGGAAGAGGCATGCAATGTGCTTTGACCACATTTTCTTACACAAAAAAAGACCTTTTATGGACTAGCTCCAATATGATTGGGTCAATTTTTTTGCCAGAAAAATATAATAAAGAGAAATTTCCAACTTTCGGTTTTTCAACTGGTTGCTAGACAAGTCCAAGTGCTGGAGGGTGGTCATGTTACCAATCTAGGCCGGAAGATCATTGGAAAGCTAGTTGTTTGACAAGTTGAGGAAAGTAGGGGAGCCAAGCCATTGGATGGAATCCAAAAGAGCAGCATTGCCACTCAAATCTAGGCTGGTCAAGTGCAGGTAGAGGCTGACACCAACTGGGAACAACCTGGAGAAGCGATTGAAGCTCAAGTCGAGGTTCTTGATGTTGTGGAGATTGGCGACGACCTCAAGGACGCTCCCGGAGAAGGAATTGCAAGAGAGGTCGAGGCCTCAGAGCCGAGAGAGAGAGACCAAAGCACGGAGGGGAGAGCCGAAGAGTTGGTCGTTGGAGAGGTTGAGGTGCAGAAGGAAGGAGCAGTGGGAGAGCATGGAGGGGATGGTGCCTTGGAGGTGATTCTCGGCGAGGGAGAAGTAGCAGAGGGAGGAACAGGTAGCAAAGAGAAGAGAAGAGAGGGAGTTGGAAGAGAGGTTGAGGGAGCGGATGGAGGGGATGTTGCCGAGATCTTCCAATAAGTGGCAGAAGAAGGCATTATGGCTAAGGTCAAGGGAGTGGCGGCAGAGGAGGAGGGAAAGGCCAGCGGGAAGGAGGCTTGCAAGGTTGTTGTTGGAGATGGAGAAGGGTTGGAGGAAGGGGAGGCAGACTAAGGGAAGGAAACCAAATAGACGGTAGACAGGCACAGGGACTTCTTTCCACCCTAAAATGTCGTTTTTTTTAAAAAAAAGTGAAAGTGAAATTTTTTCACTTCCACTTTTTCTAGAAATAACGGAAGTTATTTATCAACAAAATAGAAACAGCATAACCAAACAAATTTTTTGCATTGGATTCTGTGTTTCTACTTTTAAAAAAAGAACAGAAAAAAATGGTACCAAAAAAGCCCTCAGCTTATCCTTATCCTGTGGCCCATCACTGAGAATACTTAAACTATAATAAGCATGGTTTATTCAAGACCTTTGAATATGTTATAGCATTAAAAAGATTTTAACTTTCAACATTTGGCACCCCCATTAGGACTCTGCTAATTGTTTAATGATTGTCTGATGTCTCTCTTCTTAGTATTGCATTTTGAGATGTTTTTCCCCATCATGAAACTAAGCACCAGCCATCCATCTGTTTGTTTCTAGATTATCCCATTTTCCTAGCTCTCACGCTCATCAATTTTTCTATCTCACAAGCTTGTCAAGTGAGGTCAGTTGAACAACACATGACAGATATACACATCCAGACTTTCCATTAAGTATAGCATTTGCACCACAAGTGCCGTTTCACAAAAAGAAGAAACTAGAAGGTAAAATGACAATTTAGTATCTGACAGAATGATGCCAGCCACATATATCTATCAGCATAATTACTTACTTTAGACAGCAATTTCTGCCAAGCTGTATTTGACAAACGCTTCATTGATGTAACCATTGAAACAGGAACTTTTCCATGTATGCATTGAATTAAGCTGTTGTCAAGGCAGCTGTAGAAAAATACCAAAATGTCATATCACAAGAGCAACAAGCAGGCCTCCCACTGATCATCAAATTAACTCCAGTACACTGAAGAAAACAGTTCAAAGACTGCAAACAATGGCATAAGAATAACCATTTATAAAAACTAAAAAAATAACTTAGTTGATAGGGAATTATCCATAATCATAATGACTGCTGAGTATAGAACCAATCCTAAAAAAAGTCATGCAACTGGAGGTTCAATTTTTCTAAAGAATTGTTGCTTCATCATGGAGAACCTTCTTCATGAGACAAGTTCATCTAGATGATAGCCACCAAAAAGGTTAGAAAGATGGTCATTTACTAGTTATTCATCAATAAAAATCAATATATACTAATAAATTATGAACCATTACTATAGTCTGTTAAAAGAAAGATTCTCAGCCATTAGATCTTAATTAAAAGCTCTAAGGTTTACTTGCTAATAAATAGAGACAGCATGCCTTTGGCGAAAGCATGCCTTAGGCCCCCCCCCCCTCTCTCTCTCTCTCTCACACACACACACACACACACGCACGCACAAAGAGACAGCTGCAGCACGGCCCATTCCTTTGATTTTTCTCCTTTCTATCCTACCCTTCTGCAGCCTCTAACTTCAACCTCCTCTATCTCAGCATAATTGTATCCTCCCTCTTCCTCTATCTCAGCATAATTGTCTCCTGCCTCTTCCTCACCATGAAATATAGCATCCTATCCATGTAGCTCACCTCCCTCCCCTGCCTCCTGACATCTGCCTTCCCATGTATATAGTACGAGACCAATAGATAGCAATCCTCTCCATCAAGGCATCAATCTAGTAGAACCAATTCTTCTTGTTCTGCCTCCATCCATCATGACCTTACCAACCCAGGTGGTCCCTCCTTGAAGAAAAGCTTCAAAGCCAATACATCTGAGATTGAAGAGACAAAAGGGAGGAGATGGCTAGGGTTAGGATTCTCCTCTATAACCACTAGAAAGCGAGCTTCAAGCTGAGAAACCATGTCCAGCTCAAATTGATGTTTCGAGACTAAAGTGAAACAAGCACATGTTGGCTTGATATTGACTGAGAAGAGATTAAGCTGCACCTTTCTATCTTAAGCCAACCTTGAGCTAGCCATCTAGGTTTTCAAGCCAAGCTCAAGCTGTCCCTCACACCTGTTAGGCTCGTTTAAAAGTATAGTGATAGGCATCTTTTATAGAAGTTTCAAAAACTTAGACTAGAATACATGAACTTCAGTAATATAGGTTTGTTTTTGGGCTCATCAGCTTTTGTCGATGAGATAATAGTCGGCATTTGAAAATTACTTGAAAAAGCCTATATCACACAAAGACATCTCAACCCAGTTTAAAAAGAAAAAAGGTCATGAATCAAATAAGATATTCATAACACTTTATGCATAGGAGCATAACAAGACAAGGTTAATTGAGCATGTGTCTGGTCAAGAATGCTCTGAAATGAATTTCAGCTTGAAATTCAGGACCAATCTCAGCTTATCTCATATTTGAAGAAGCCAAATCAAAAGCCAACACTTGTGCTGATAGATAAGAAAGTAATGCTCCTTTCTAGCTAATTAACAATTTAAAATAATGTGCTCTGTCTCTCATACCAGATATCAACACACTCTTGCTTAATGCATTGAAATTTGAAGCACCTAGCTTATTCAGATGTACATCTATTTCAAGCACTTTCATATATCTAAACATAGAATCAGATGTTCTACAACAGAAAAAGGAAAAAAACAAGGGTAGGTCTTAACTTACGGAGGAGTAATATTGTCTGCCCACTGGCGAAGCCATTCTGTTGAAACCCAAAAATATGAATCTTCAAGTGGGTCAACAGGGGCTTCTGAAAGAACTGATTTTACTTCTTGTCGACGTTCTGTTATATAAGACACCTGCCTATCTTTTCTATGCTGGTAGTCTTCACAAGCATGGGCATATGATGCATTCAACGCTTCAATCTCATTAGACAAATGAGGTGGAAGAGAACTGTTCTTTACATCTATGTCCATATCATTGGCCCCACATTTTCTGTTCAGATAGATGTTGGTCTCCTTGTCAGTAACACGATTATACATCAACATATAAGCATCAGTAGAAGAAAATATCTCATGAATAGGATTGCTGAAATCTGAATCGGTTGTCTGGTCAGTTTTAAGATGTTTTCCATTTGCAATGGATTCCACTTGCCCGGAACAATTTAACTTTGGCTTTGGTGCAGATGAATTTGAGGTGACTTCTCCAAAGGGGTGATAACCCAACTTAGAAACATGCTCATCATCAAATTCCCACCACTGCCCACTGCTTTCATCCTTAATATGTGCAACATAATGTCCACTATTAACAGCAGTGCCCTTGTGAATCAAAATGGCAGAAAGGTCATACATCAAACCTGATTCAGAGGGGTCCCACAATCTTTTTCCCATATTTAGTCGCCTAGGGAACTTAAATGCTGAAGTTATCTTTTTCTTTGTTGTTGTCTGCAGGCAAAAAACATGTAAAACATAGATCAGAATAGCCACTTTCAAGCATGTTCTAATGCATCAGATAGTTCACAATCTAGTGCAAACCCCTAAACCTCCCCAACCTTATGGAAGGCAGGGTTTAGTCCCATGTCTCTGGTGCAACCACCAAGAGAACTACTACCAGCAGCCTATCTGTCACCTTCAACTCGTATAAAATTCAGATATCAAAGAAAAGAAAAAGATCCCTAAGATTGAGAAATTGAACCTTCGGCAAGAAAACATAACGCTTTAGCTGGAAATTAAGCACCGCAGGGAGTGACCGTAGTTTTATGCAACGCGTAGCATCAACTCTAGTAAAACATGACTCGCAGAAGTATTGATTTTCTCCACGCAATTCTTCCAAGCTTAGGTAATCATCTAGACTTTCATCTAGATTATCAAAACCCTTAATGTTCAGCTCCAGTTCATAGAAGTCTTCCATTTTTGACGATGCTTCAGAATCTTTCCCACACACTGAGCACCTTCAAGATAAATATTATTGGGGCACAATTTATTTATACTGCAATGCAATAGCATCACTAATCTAAAATATCAAACAAAGCAATGCAATAGCATCACTAATCTAAAATATCAAACAAAACATTCAAATAGAAGTTGGGAACAAGAACTGTAATTTATAGTCACATTAAAGAAAAAAAGATAAAAGTATACAGTAAATTTTTTTGCTGCTTCACATTACTAAAAATCAATACACCATATCCTCGAATATTTAGATCATGGTTTGCAAAACTGACCAAAACCGCGCGAGGTTCAATGTGTACTGTATTGAATCGCCTAAATCAGGATGTATCGTACCAAACTAGTACAGAACCGAGATGGTTTGAAAGTTCGGTTCAGGACACGGTATCAACCAATCCAAACCGAGTGGAACAACCTGATCAGTTCCACTCGGTATGACCCGGTTCGAGTCAATTACAAGCCCTCCGGTGACTAAAATGGAAGGAAAAGGCACCCCGATGCCTTTCTCCCCTCTTTTTTGATAAGAGCATTAAGGAAAAGGTGAGAAGGAGAGGAAAATTAAGGAAGGGTTTTTTTGTGGTTTTGAACCCAAATCCAAGTCAAGATCAAGTGTAATCCCCCTCTTCTTCATTCTTCACTTTGTTTTCTTTTTATACCTAAAATAGGCCAAAAAGTTAAAATAAAGGGAGACCATCCCAAAATTTTATATTTTAGACTAACTTCATGATATGTTGTGGATCTAAAGATGATTTACGCATTGAAGAAGAAATCATGATTTTTCATTTATCGAGTAATTTTTAGATTAAAAATATATATAGTTTAAAATTATATTAAAAATAATGTTAGAAAATTAAAATATTAATAGCATGTTTGGGTGTGTGCATGTTACTTGTTGTCTTTTGTTGGCAATAATTTTTGTTCAAATTTAGGCACAATTATGGCTACCCAATTCTAAGCCCAAATTCAAATAAATTTCAATAATAAGTGCTAATTAAGACATACCCATGGGCTAAAAAATATACATAGTACTAAGAACCAATATGAAATAAAATAACATCAAAACAACCTTAAAATCACAATTCTAAGGACCCTAAACCTTAAAATATTCATAATAACCAAAAAAAACAAAAATAGTGAATTGGTACCATACAAATACGCTTTTGCATAACACAATAATATAGCATACCAACCTAGTACCAAACCAATATGATATCCAATACCAAGATCGCAAACCTTGATTTTTGGATGATATTAAGAATTAAGAAACTAATAGTTAGATATGCCTAAAGAACAACTATAAATGTCAATGAACAAAATAAGACAACATACACCAATATACCTACACGGAGACAAGAATATGTTTGCATGGATGGTGCATGCCAGCTTTCTATCAGATGATGCATCTATATGTGCTTCTCCAAGAATTGCATATGAACATGTATGCAAGAACCATAAGAGCAGCCTTCAATACATCTCTACTATTACAATGAGAGAGTTTAAACTATTACAATGAGAGAGTTTCATGATCGGACTTTACTTTGTAACCCAATGCCACTTTATTGCTGTATTTTTTTCTGCCATGGCCAAGTCTTTTAAAATTCCAAGAAGAGAAAGTAAATCTCTACTATGAATACGTCTGCGATTTGAAAATTTTAAGGCAGCCCTTCTATCAATCTTCTCTGCTATTATAATGAAAGAAAGTTTTGTGACCAAATTTTTCTTTGCATCCCAAATACTCGTGTAGCCGCACCTTTTTCATTGTGCATGTGTGCATAACTTTTAGAATTTCCGACATAACATAAATATCTACCATGAGTATGGCTGCCATTTGAAAATTTTAATGAGTGCCCTTCTATTATCTTAATGTTATCTATAAAGATCTGATAAGAATCTTTACATATATGGTTTACCACATAACTTTCTCAAGTCTCCATGTATATTAGGTGTTGAGCGGCATCTTAATTGCTTTGCTCTTATTCTCCTATGTATTTTACAAAATAAACAAAAATCATCTTCAGATCGCAACTGTTCATGCGCATCTAAAAAACTTATATTTTTCAAATAATAAAAAACCTTAAATCACAGCCAATATGTCTGCATCGAACATGTCATTTCTGGTAAGATATAGACAGATACAATTTTTAAAAACTTCATCGCACCCCTTGCATACCATCTCCAATTTTATCCAATGAAAAAAATATTACAATCATATAACAAGTTAAATTTTTGCCTGATATTCCACATTAGTTTTAGTAGATAAAAAGGAGCAATAAACTTGACCATAGATTCTGAAATATGAATTCTTCAAATTTCATTTCTTACTCCTTCCCTACTATTGTACTTGGAATTAATTCAGAGTTCAAAATCAAACCATCAAGTGCAAACTTTTTCCGCCTTAATAATTGAACACATTAACCAAAAGTAATAGCTATGCAGCAATTGCTTATGCTTCACAAAAAGAACCACACCAGCAAGCTATTTTACAAATTTAATAATGATTTTGGAATAGAAGACCCAGGAAAAAGTTAGGGAAGGTAAACGTTCAGGTCAAAACATTATAAATCAGTACCAAGCGGTAGCATGAAATGAAATTCTAAAAAAATAACATTGAGCATAAAGGCAATGAGGGGCTAAAAATAATGCCAATCAACCTACAAGAATAATATTGGATATAGCTTTTACTCTTGACTAAGTTGCCCAACCAGCCATGATGGCCAATTTACTAGCAAGACACCAATGACCTTTTGACTTTTTTCCCTTTTCTCAACCTGATGTAGAAACAATATTTGCATGTACAGTTTATGAAGTTTATGCAGATGGGCGATCGATGAATTATGGTATTACTAGCTACATAACACAAGCTAACAGTGAGAAAACTAAAAATTGCACTGAATTAAAATCGTTCACAATATCACACAACTGAAAGTTGTACCTAATAACACAAGAAAGAAAAGAGTAAATCAGTCAAATGAGAAGATATGAACTGAAGATCCTCAGTACTGAGACAGCGGGCTCTCCACTATATATGAAAAGAACATGGGATAATACATTTTTGAAAGTTTGGACCATAACTGCAACACCAGGATTCTCTTAAAAGTTCATGTCTTACCGTGTGACATTTGATACGGTTCCCCGAAACAGATCTTGCACAACAGTTTTGGCATTGGGAACCTTTGAAAGACTTAAAGAACGTTCCAGCAAAGAGAGAAATAATGTGAGGAATTCATGGCTATCCTGCTGAACACCATTGTCCAGCTCCAAAGTTTTAATGAAAGGAGCTGAGTCGATAAAAGCCATCTTGCTTGAGTGCAATTGTGCAAACAATCGCGCAAGCTGATCCAGAACAGGATGCTGCTTTAAAAGGTCTGACTCAACAGAGAATATGCCAGCCCTGAAAGAAGTATTCATATAAAGGCACTGAAGTATACTGTTAGCATAGCAGGTTGCACCTAAATTAGTCAACCCTGCAGGTGTATCTATCGATGGACGAAGGTCCTTGCAAGGATTTGGACCAAGAGAATGAATAATATCTGGCATCTTCTGCCATAAACCACTCTTCCTAGCTCCATTAGGTGGTGGTATGAGCCCACAAAAACAATTAGGAGAATCTTTTGAGTTTCCACGGCAGCCATGACATTTGGGCTTCCATACCAAATAAAGCTGGCATATATCACCTTTCGAGATTTCACCAGTTAAATGAACCTTCCTGGGAAAAGAAGGTAAAACATTAGCAACAGAAAAGACGCTCACAGATAATTATTGCGATCAATATGTAGAAGAGGAAACCAAAAACCTCAGGATCTCAGAGGAAGGATCATTGTTATCTTCAGTCTTTTGTCTCTTATTTTTGTTGCGGGTATTTGGTCTATTCATTGTACCACCAATTTAAATCAAAATCTAAGTTCTGAGCATCCTTCATTTATATGACATCCAAAGAATCAGCTTGAACATCATGAGTCATGTGCACAATTATTCTGTCCAATAAGAATCTGTGCCAAGAATGCATAATTGGTTAGTGCAAGCTGGCAAGAACTTCCTGTAAAGAAAGAAACAGCAACACAATTAAAAGCAGCTAATCAATTGAAAAACAAGTATAACATCAATGACTCCACGAAAGATTATAAGCTGCCAATGGTCAATAGATGAAACTTTGAGAGAAACAGTGGAATGAACATGTAGACCATGTATGATGACAAACAAAGAATAATATTTAAGAAACAGAACACAAATTAAAAATTCTTTCTACAAATAACTAACTAATTTAATTTGAATATGATCTCCCTGAAGTTTCAAATAGACCAATAACTAAGCACGAAGAGTTATTTGTACAAATTCACCAACAAGAAACATCCAAAAAATTTTAACATAAAAGAACTTCTCCGACCCGACTCCCATCCTTCCACATTTGCAAGAAGATCCACCATAATGTGGGTAGTCCTGCATACGTCAGCTCACATAAACCCGACATGAAATCAATCAAAAGACGCTCACATACAAATACCTGTCTAAACAAGAGAAATAAGAAGCTGCACTCTGTCAAGACCTAATTTTCAGCAATCAACAAAGATTATCACATTTCAACCGAATTAAGGCAGGGGAATAGAAATGGAAAGAATGGGACCAAATTTCGGCAATATATGAAGAATTATATCATTGCACGGTGAATTAAGTGACAAGCATAGAAATGGGAAGGACGATCGCGGAAACCCTTTTGCGCGTGTGCAGGAGACCGGAGAGCTGTGTGCAGTTTTAGACTCCAGCAACAAAATGTGATTCAATTCCAGTGTTTCTTAAACTAAAGAAATTGAAAGAAGCACAACGGTAACAAGAAAGAAGAAATTTTGATCTACCAAAGGAATCGAGACTTATAAATCATCCTATCAAGAACGATTAAACCCTAAACTATACTTATTTGTTACGCGACTTAAAAAACACGATCAAGAAACGAAAGAAAAAAACATATCCAAACCTATCGCGATAATACTCCACTATATGATCAAAAAATTAATATATATTCCTAAAAAGTCAAAGATACAGCATCAAATACCATAGAAAACAACTGTGGAAGCAGAAAAATTAACGAAACACGATCGGATCAAAAGGGACAAGGAGAAGGAGAGGAAAAGGAGTTAGGGGAAGAAGAAAGAAGAGAAGGTTGTGATCGAACCTGATCGAAACTAGAATCTTGATGCCCTTCTTGGAGCTCTCGATGCCACAGAACGGGGAGACGACGGAGCGAGAGACTTCCCTCCAAAAAAAGAGACGGTGGGCGAGAGATTTCTAACACCGAAGAGGAGAAGGCGGAATCACGAATAGGGGTAATCGAACCGGGGGTCACGGCCAAAATGCTCTCCCCTCGGGTGCCCGGTTTAAAAACCCCTAAGACTGTCTTCGAAATCCCGAAATTGCCCTCCAGGGAGTCACATCCGGTGAACCTAGCCAAATTTTACGGGCTGAATCTTTGGACATTCCGTGGGTCCCATGGGATTTTTACACGTGTCCAAAAATTACTTTGTTGGTTTGATGGATGTGAACCTGGGCGTGTAGTAGAATTTGATGCCGGCCTAAATCACTCGGCTTTTGAGCCGGTCGGGCGCAAGGAAGCGCCAACGACGAGATTCTTTATTTTAAAGACGTTTATGCCCCTGCCTTTCAAAGATTTGCCGCTAGAGTGGATTTATATAAATCAACTTACCTTTTGTGATAAACCTACACCCTTGTGTCCTTCTCCAATCTAGAAGTTTTTAGGGGAAGATAGGGCAGTGGCAGAGTGTATATGTGAATAAAGGAGGTGTACATATATCAGTTCCCTGGAATATATCAGTATGGCCAGGAAAGAGCTTTATCAACTTTCTCGCTACCTTTCAAGACAGTGTCTGGAGTCTAGCTTCATGATCTCTTTGAGAAACCACTCCAAACTTCTTTTTTTTCTTTTTTTACTTAAATGGGAGAGGCGAGAAAAAGTAGTAATAGTAGAAGAAGGGAAAGAAGGTACTTGTGCAAAAAAAGGAAAAAGGTTGAGTTTGCCTGGGTGCAATCTTAACAAAGATTCCATATGTTATTTATTTGGTAAAAGTTTAAGATATTATAAGGAAATCCTAATTTGTACATCAATACGATATCCGATCTCATCTTGAACCATCCATTGCTTATATATATATATATATATATATATATATATATATATATATATATAGAGAGAGAGAGAGAGAGAGAGAGAGAGAGAGAGAGAGAGAGATATGAACATATATGTATATATTTACATTTATATATGGATATATACTTATATATGTACATGCGCGCGTGTATATATATATATATATATATATATATATATATATATATATATATATATATATATATATATATATATATATATATATATATATATATATATATATATGTATGTATATCTACACACACACACATATATATATATATATGACACACACACACACACACACACACACATATATATATATATATGTACATATGTCTATGTATATCTACATATATATACATATATATTAATATATATATATATATATGTGATCTCTCTCTCTCTCTCTCTCTCTCTCTCTATACATATACATATACATATATATATATATATATAAGCAATGGATATATATTTGTATATATCTTTACATATTTAGTATATATGTACATATCTGTATACATGTACATATATTTATATATATACATGTACACATATATATCTAATATATATGTACATATTAACAACAACCATAAGGCAAATATATAATTAATCTACAAATAATTATCTTAAATCAAATAGATTGATTGTGAGTTATAGTTTAATTTGATAAATAGATTAACTAAGACTTGCAATTTAATCCAATCATAATACTATTAGAGATAGTTTGCCATGCCATAGTATCTATTATAGTTCTTTGCTATAGTATTGTTCTAATATTTTGCTACCGTACCTTACTCTAGATCTATATTTCAGCTTAATATAGAAGAAAGATAATGAGCCCAAAAATAAAACTGAAATGGAAGCTGTAAATAATTATTATTAGAGTAGGAACAATGCTTATAAGAGTTGTAGATCTTCCTCACACTCTAATGTACACCGTTAAATGCTTTATACAGAGGTGAGAACACACGAATATTAAACACACTCTTAATAAATCATAAAAGATTTACATAGAAGAGAGTATAGTTGTGGATGGGATGAGAGATGGTAAAAGAGATGGCGGAATGTTTAAGTGGATAGAGAGGAGATAATGGGAGAGAGTATCAAAGGAGGAGAGAGAGATGTAGTGAAGAGTTGTATAATTGCTAATTTTCAAATCATTACACAGCTCGGCTAAAGGATTAATTTCTTCCCATCATTAAATATTTTATGTCCTAATTCTGATCTCTTATTATAATCCTTCAAACTGAATTATAATCTAATACTTTATATAATGATGAAGTGCTTATCTAAGTAAAATTAATTATTAATTTAAAATTTTGCTTGGAGGCTAAAATAGGTTTACTAGCCTTCCTTTTAAAGGATGACCTTAAAACTTTATAGGGCTATATTCCCTTATAAATAGTATCTGCAAGTTTTTTGTTTAGAATTCCTCTAGTCATATCCTAATAGCCCGGCTTGGCTATTGATGACCATTAAAATTTTCTTACCATTTTATAACACCGTTCTATCCATACCGAAGGATTCTTTCCCAAGCTATATGTTAAGATTATCCTCTCTTTAATTACGTCAAGAAACTGGTCAGCAAATTAAGTAACAATTTGTTCATATTTAATCTTTTATTATAATAATTGTATTTCCTTTGCTGGAACAGCTAATTTGCTTCTTACTATTACTTTATGGAATATGTTGAGATGTTTCCAATGTTGGTCGATTTTTCTTAAAAAAATTAGTACATCATCAATATATACTGACAAAATTATTTTATAAAAGGAATATTTCATTCATAATCTCAAAGGGTACATTTTTTAATCCAAAGGGCATTACTTTTCATTCATAATATCCAAAAAGAGTAGTGAAAGCCATTTTGTATCGATTTTCTTCTTTTATCTAAATTTGCTAGAATTGCCATTTCATATCAAACTTAGAGTATATCTAAAAACCTTAGATCTTTCTTATTAGATCTTATTCATTGGGAATTTGATATCTTATCCATTATAATATTTTATTTAGAGGCTTATAATTGATTGCTAGCCTAGAAACTTCTTTTTTATTTTTAGCCGCATTTTCAACATAGAATGCAGCACATCTTCATGGAGAGGAGCTTTTTCTAATAAGTTTTTCTCAAGCAAAAATTGAATTTCGTCTTTGTATATTTCCAAAGCCTTTTGTTCATTTGCATAGGCCTAGTCTTAGTGAAAATTTTTTTGTTTATTGTACTTAGGGATATAAGGTAGGCTTACTTGATGCTTCTCCTTCTCCTCCTCTAGACCACCATTAGACCATCGTTGGTTTCTTTTCTTTCTTATCTTGACTTTTAACGGTCTTGGCTCACAATGCTCACCAAAGATTTCATTTGAGCACTCATTAGAATCTTAGGTTCTATCAGAAATTTTAGAAATTATTTGAACCTATAGTTTGGTTTTGCTCGCAAGATAAGTAATATATCTTTTTTTCTAAATTTATTGGCAAATTAAAGATAATTATATTAATAAGTTTGAATCATACTATTTATAGCAGGGTGCCAAAGCGAGAAAGAAATTCTAGCCGCTCAATCTCAAAGAGAGGAAGACTCTTGAAGATGGATGACTTTGAAGAGACTTGAGAGTTGGAAAAATAAAAGAGGAGCCTTATTTTCTCATAGGATGATTTTAATTTTTTTTACATTAGATAAATGGTTTAACTAGCGTTGTTAATTTTCTTCGAGAACCCTTCTTGATCAGGTTTTGTTCTTGCTTCCCTCCCCCACCCTATTGCAAAAATTGGGGATGCCGATCTATTGATTGGAAATTCTGAGTTCTACTTGGCGAGTACTGTAAATATGATTCCTTAACATTATCACTATGGGTGAGAATTTCTATATCTATCTATGAAACTATCATAGCTTTGGCAACCTATCATCAAAAGGATCCAAATCATTACGTGCATACAAACTCTTATTTTCGAAGGGTGCATCGGTTGTAATTCTATGGTTTGGCTTGGACCATGGACAAGCTGGCTTAAATAACAAAACTCTTGATGCTAGTTTTCTGTAATAGAAAATTTTAGAGGCATCCACTTGCCTGAGAGATCTAGTCTATTTTTTTTTTCGCATATGGTTCTTTTCTAATAATTCATCAAAGAGATCTGCACCAATGGCCTGAGAAAAAACTTTCTTCAGCACCTAAGCCTTCATTGATGGTCGGGAGTTGTCATCATCACCCTTATCATCTCCGTCATCAATATCATTCGCTTGCATCTATGGCAGCTATGTGGAGTCTAGGGGTTGTAATTGCAAGCCATGATAGAACTATCAAGTCTTTCCACCATTATGGATTGCTTGTTAGGAATCTAGAGTCACTAGAAGTTGATTGCACTAGAGCTACTTGATATTTGAGTTGTTGTCTTTTAGCACACTTTGCAAGAAGATAATTTAGTGCATATGATTGGATTTCTTAGCTTTCGATTTTCACCTTGGCATGATCACTAGTTGTTGCTCCCGAACCCATCACCTAGGTCAGCCATGTGACATGGCCGCATGAGCCCTAGAGTGATGCTCTAAACAGTAAATTACTGAGCAATTCAAATAAATAAATCCATCATATTCAAATAATCCAACTGGTTCAGTTACAAAATCTTCAAATGTTTCTCAGTATCAAAAAGTAAACTAACTAACTCATAACTTTGATGTTCAAACTTCACGCCCAACCCATCCGAAATTATGCATTCTGTGACTTTGAAAGAAGAAGGAAAAAGATGGTGTCAACTTTACAGCCTAGTAAAAATTCTATACACTCACACTAATATAAATATAGTAGATTTAAAATAAGATTACTACAAACCTCATCAAAATATAGGCAAACTTATAAAAACTCATACCGACCATCCAACGTAACTCGATATAATATGCATCCATAATGTAAGTCATCAAACATATAACACTTTCTAGAAAATATGCAAGATATTTTCATACCGTGGTTTTATATTCTTAATCTTCCATTTTATCCAGATTTTCGATCAACCATTATCTTTCTGATTTGAACTATTCATAGTAATGCTTCGGCCTGTGACTGGCAAACCAAGATAACTGCGCTTCAGCCTGCAGTAGCAATCCAAATATTCGTGCTTTGGCCCATGATAGCAAACAAAGATAACTGTGCTTCGGCCTAGAGTGGCAAACCCTAATATCCATGCTTCGGCTCATGGTGGCAAACCAAGATAACTGCACTTCGACCCATAGTGGCAAACAAGAATATCTATGCTTCGGCCCGTGACGTGCAATTCATAATATGTTTAGTCCAAATCCATTTGTTTATTAATCAAATTATTCAATTTCATCCATACTAGAAAAAAAAAAATAATTTTATATTATATTTCATGCCGAAATTTTAAAATAATCAGCATCATATCCCAACAATCAAAACCATAATCCAAGCAGCCATAATCATCGATATTTGGTATTAAAAAGAGAAGAAAATCTCTCTTTGCAAATCCATCTATTGACAAAAAAAAATAAGTTGTATCTTGTCAAGTCTTTGCAAGAGCACCACGACTCGAGTGCCATTAATCTTTGAAAAAGAAAAAGTAAATCTGTCTACAAATCAACTCAATCTATCAAGCTATAAGACCAAAGACCTTTTTGATAGGGTAGCTCCTTGGAGGAAACCAATCCAAAAAATGTTTGCCAATCTATCAACTCCTCTCTTCTCCTCCACCACCCCAAACCCCAGAGCTCCCACTTTTATCTTTCCTCGATGCCTCAGACCCTCCCTTAGGGCCTTCTTCCGATCCCTCCTCACCTCTCTCTTCGTCCTCAAGCGCACCCTCATTCGCGCTTTTGCTGGAGCTCTCACCTACATTTGCCTCCTCCCAATCGATGCCGCCAAGATCAAGCTCCAAACCTATGATATCTTTCTTCTCTCCTTTTTGGATGGATATTATACCGCTTAAGACTATTTTGGTCAATTTTTAAATTTTTCTAATGTAACATTTAGGTTCCATTTAAGTTAACGATCTGACTAATATTTTGTTAAGTTATGTGATGAAGTATTTGATAAAAAATAAACCTTTAGGCATGAATTTTTTAAGTTATTAAGTATAATTATAATTTATCCATTTTTTTAATTTATTTTAATTTTTTATTACCATCTTTCCTGTTTTGGCACCAAACTCCAGGAAAGCACAACCCTGGTACCAAATCCATTTCTAGGTGTACCGAGACGATGGGCCAACCCACTGGCGGAAGCTGCAACACAGCATATATATTGTTGGGTATATTGTTGGGACGCGTAGCGTGGAAATGGCGCGCGCTTCGGCTCACAGGAGAGCAGCTATACCCATTCCGAACCTCTCCTACTCCCAGCCCCGGACTTATGTGCCCTCTTCATCGGAGTTAACAACCGTCTATCCCAGACCGCTCAAATCCGCCACGTATAAACAGTACTCGTCGATTCATACAAATCCTATGCGGTATGAACGAGATGGATTTCATCTACAATACTAACGGTGGAACATTTCTCGCATAGTAATTTATCTACGAGCATTTATAATATAAACATTTCGCCCACTTACCCTCCTTTTTATCGGAGACGCAAACCAACGCCTCCCCCTCTCTAATCCACGGAGAAGCCATTCCTTTCCCGCTTTGAATTCGCCTATTTGAATCGCATCGGATCTCTTGATCGGGCTGTCAAAGGAGCGATGGACGGCGGATCGGCGGCGTACTCGCGGTCCGTGGAGGATGTGTTCCAGGACTTCAAGGGCCGGAGGGCCGGCATGGTCAAGGCCCTCACCGCCGGTGATTCCACCGCCTCTTCCTCTTCTTCCCTCCCATCTCCTTCTCTCAGGATTCCCTCTGAACTAAAAAAAAAAAAATATTTTTTTTTCTTCTGCTCATTAATTCGAGAATTTGATCCTCCTTTCGGGTTTTTTTTTTTTTTTTTTTTTTAATGCAGACGTGGAGGACTTCTACCGGCAGTGTGATCCTGGTTAGGATTTCCACTACTCCCTTATTTCCTTCTGTTGCTCTCCAGTCTCCGGTTCTTTTTTTTTGGACTTTGTGAATATTTGGGTCTATAATCTAATGTGCTGTTATAGCTTTAGGTTCCATTTCTTAGCGTTCTTTTGAGATTAACATCGATAGTATTATTTTTATTGCTAAAGTAGGCTAATCCAAGTGTTTTAGCAGTATCACTATTTTTCTGATTTTTTTTGAATTTATCCATAATTTTCGTATAAGGATATAGTATTTTTTTGAAACGAAACACTCATATATATATATATATATATATATATATATATATATATATATATACATATACATACATACATGTACATGCACACACATACATACATGTACATGCACACACATACATACATGTACATGCACACACATACATACATATATATACATATATATATATCTACATATATATACATCTATACATATATATATCTATACATCTATACATATATATATACATCTATACATATATATATCTATACATCTATACATATATATCTACATATATATCTACATATATATATATACACACACACACACACATATATATATATATATATATATATATATATATATATATATATATATATATATATATATATATTAATATATTAAGATGCTATAAGCTATAATTTGCTCTCATGCAGGCTAACATTCGCACTGATGGTGCATCGATTAAATAATTCAAAAGAGATTTTTTATATGGTCTGCTGTGGCCCGTAATGCTTTCAAGCTGTGCAAATTGAGTTCCGCTAATCAAAGGCATAATGTCTTCTCCGCAGTTTCTTGGATTTTTTGTTGGATTTTGGTGGCATTTTGCTACTGTAGTTGCTTACCAAGTAAAGTTATATTTTTTTCTTTCTGTGTGTTTCTATATGTATATTTTATAAAAGATTTTCCCGCCTTTGTCTGTTTGTTTCTATACGAGTTCCCATGCGTCTGTGCTTTTGTTATAGTAGTGTTTTCCCCTTCTATTTGTTTGTTTCTATATGAGCTTTCTGCATTGAATTTCTTATATGGGCTTATGTTTTATAAACAGTGATGTCTAGTGCAAATAGCCCTACAAAAAGGGGAGAGCAGTAATTACCATATAATGCTGTAGTTTTGCTAGGGTATTATAACCATTACATAATAAGTATAGTTTTATTGCCAGCTTTTATGGTAATTTTTTTAGTTGCACTGATGATATAACATGTTGCTGCTTCTCTTAAATGTCGTGATTTTTTTAATTCCTTAGACCACCATTTTTGCATGTCCGCATCATTGAGTGACACTCAACATGGTAAAATGACGATTCATCGACTTTGCACTGCTACTTATGCACAATTAGGAGGTACAGGTTACTCCATATGGTTTTTTTTTTTTTTTTTGTGTATTATTATTGCATTTACTTTTTGAATTATGCTTTTGTGTTGAAAACACTTCAGAGGCAATATTAGTCCAAAAAGATGTTAAGGGATCAATGCTGAAATAAGTACTTTATGTTTTCTTCCTACATTTAAAAGGAACAATGTCAGGTTCTGTGGAGGTGATTGCAACTGCACATACTTATTTCTCAGGACATTAAGAATTAGTTTTTTTCCATATCTGAAATTTCAACAAACCAAGGCTTGCAGGATATAATATAGGTTTTCTTTTGATTTCTTTTACTGACCAGAACATTTAGAAGCTATGTAGTTTTTCTTTTATAATTCTGTACAATACATTTGAGGTTCAAATGCTAGTTTCCTGCATATTTTTGTGCATTCTTTTGTAGACTATATTTGACCATGCTAATGAGGTCATTGATTATTTTCTTAATGGCATGCATCAGACACAATTCCTTTATTTGTTGGGCGCTAGAGGTTTTTTTTTTTTTATTATAAATTTTGCATTTGCAATAGTTGGACTGGTTCCTTTCTTAACACAGATCATATGATAGGATATCACGGTCTGCTTTTTTATTTCACATATGATTTTTCACATTATAATTGGTGGTGATAATGCTGTTTTTCAAGCACATGAAAAGGCATCTATTCTTGCTTACCAGATTTGTAGTTTGTGTAACCCCTTCCTAGCTGTCTTGCTTGGTCATGCAGGCATCACATGAACAAGAGGTAAGAAGGATGGAGGCCACAGATGGTGGCTGGGATGCGCGTTGGGCATCACATAGACAACATAACAACATGGTGCTCATTTATTCGCATGTCTAGAAAGTACTAGTTTATGGGACAATGATAGCAATCAATGGTCTGCGAATACTTTTTATAACTAAAAAATGTGGACATTTTAAATCCGTTATTCTTACCCAACTAAAGTAGACAACAATAGTCGAAGAAAAGAAACATTACAAAATTTTCGCTTTCCTAATTTATGGTTTGAATGAAACTGGTTGCTGTTTAATGATATATTGATGCATAATAGAGAGCTCGACGGGTGTGTAATAGTTAACTATAATTTGAACCCAATTCCTAAAACAGCTATGTGAAACATGAACCAATTAAACATTTTAAACATAAAATTGTGGGTGACAAACAGGAAAATGTATAGCATTACGTGTGTCTTTTTTAGCCAAAGAAATGGCACAGACACATGGGATTAATGTTCTAATCAAAATCGGAAGTCATATCTGATGGTTCTGTATCCCTACTAAACCCCAAATTATTTAGTTTACAGATGTTCTCTTTTCATAAGATTAATCAGGCCTCCAAAAGTTTGATTCCACATTTCTCCTTTCTTGATAAATATTATGCCACGCAGTGAAATATTTATATTTCATATCCATAACAGAATAAAATTTGGCATTTGTAGTGTAGCATGAGAGGGTGTGAGTTTGAAGTGGGCCTCTCTTAATTCTTAATAAGAAAGAAATACTAAATGCTGTGCAAGTGCTAACAACCAATTGAAATACAAACTTTTAGGTTTGCAATGCCTTGTCAGAAGTGAATTCTGTTAGAGACCAACAGGAATGCTATGCAAAGTACAAACGGCCCATCCCAGAATTCTAGGGGTCTTATATTCCTCTCAAATGCTAATAACCAATCAAAAATCCCTTCGGCTTTGCAATAATAATAATGGTAATGTCGTTACACATGATTGTCAAATTGGTATATATATTTCATGGACTAGCTTTTCTTTTCCTTCTTAAAATTGGATATCAACCTAACTTACATCCTCGATCTTTGTCATCTGGGCTGGACCATGCCTCATTGTATGGCTGTCCTCAAATGCTATCATTAATGAGCCAGTTATCTGACCAAATATTTGTCTAATTGTTTTGGTTGTTAATGTAATAGCTTGTCTCTAATATGTTTCAGCAGGATGTATCAGATTTTTTTTCTTCATGGATGGTGACATATTGTACTGCTTGATACATGCCTAGCGAGTTTACATGACATATGGTACTGCTTGATACATGCCTAGTGAGGTTGCATGCAATAATATATAACGAGATATCATTTCTCAGATGCAGCTAAGACATAGAATCTTGATGATTCTGGACTTTTAAGTGTTGTAAGAAGGTTATGTAGTTTGTTATGCTTCAAAATTTTAACTAAATGTTACATCTTTCAGATAAAGAAAACTTATGCCTTTATGGACTTCCCAATGAGCAATGGGAAGTTAATCTGCCAGCAGAAGAGGTTCCTCCAGAGCTTCCGGAGCCTGCTCTGGGTATTAACTTTGCAAGAGATGGAATGCAAGAAAAGGATTGGTTATCTTTGGTTGCTGTACACAGCGATGCTTGGTTACTTGCTGTAGCATTTTATTTTGGAGCTAGATTTGGATTTGATAAAAATGATAGGTGATTAAACAAACAAAATAAGCAGTATTACTTATTTAACTAGATTTTCCTTGCTTACTCTTATTGCCATTACTGGTAGATAACTTGTAAATTCTTTCCCTGTTAATTTTTTTCTACTTCCAGGTCTATGTGGCTTGAGAATTTTTTGTTTTCTCTAATGCTGTAGCGCTCTGCAATTCTTTGGTCATTTTCCTTTCCCTTTTTCAGTTCTTTTTGTTCATCTATCATTACGTTGTTATTTCTTTATAGTGTTGAGCATATTGCACAAAACAATTTAGTGATTCTCATGAACAAAAACTGTTTCTTATTAAACTTGTGCATTGACTTGACTTCTTTAGTTGCCATTATTTCTCTGCATAATTAAATTTTATGTGCTGGCCCTTATAATTGCTGAATGGTACAAGATACTGTGTTTTTCACATGTTTAAGATTTCCATATGTCAGAAACCAGCTTATTACTATGTTACGATGAACTTTGTTGTTCATTATCATTTATGCCTGGTGATTGCTATTTGTTGTTCATTATCATCTATGCTTTTTCGCTTGGACTTCATCTATTTGTCAATTTATTGATATCTCCTAGGATAATCCATCCTATGGTGAATCTTCGATAAATATCAAACTTGGGTAACATTGGCGCATAGATAGGGTGGCAATCTACTCTGCTCCATTGGGTACTCAACCCGCAGCGGATTCGGGGCAACCTGCCCTGAGCATGATCTGGATATATACAGCTCCTCAAAAATCTCCTTCTCGAGGTAAAAAAATTAATTTGTATGCAAAAAATTGATTTTTCTAGCTTTACTTGGCCCGATTTGTCCAACTCGCCCTATCTAACTCTATCCATCCCGTTTCACCCTGTCCCGAGACTCTACTTGCCCTGCTCTACCTCGAGGCAAGTATGGGGCGGGTACGGGTAATGGCCTACCTGACCTATACCCAGGGGCGGCCCAATGTATTTTGGGGCCTAAGGCGAACTTACTAAGAGAGGCCTTTTTAAAAATAATAATAATAATAATAATAATAAATTTTTAAGAAGAGAAAAATTATAAGAATTGTAACAAAATTAGATGAATTAGAAGCAGGAGATTATAAATTAAAAAAGTATGTTTCTTTAGAAACAAAAAATAGTGAAGGAAATTTTATTGGAATAAAAAGGGGATCAAACTATCCTAGTATAACAGCACTTGGAGCCCATTCAATCAGAAATTCTCCCTTCACTGCTCCAGAAGATTGTTTTCGTTAGTTATAATTCTATGTAAGTTGTGGAGGCCATACATGAGATGATAAGTCAATAGTTGCAAAGCATAAGAATGTTCATGCTGTTTTCCATCAAATTCTCCTACTAACTATTAACAGCTTCTACTAACAAATAACCTATTTGCTCGAGGTGCCAAGGCTGCAAGGCATATCGATCATAAGAAGGATCCCATGAGCTCTCCAAGCTGACCAATTTTATAAAGAGAAAATGATTAAAATTACATGATAGATTACATGGTAGATGAATCCAATGGACTTTCGGACTTTCCCATCCTTTGCCTAAAAAACAGAAAGAAATAACATATGGTTTACTGGTTTAGGCATTTCATCAAACATCTTTAAGCCAGAGAGAGACTTACAAGTTACAACTCAAATGCAGTGCAGGCTGCAGCAGCGAGCGCCGAGCGGGTTGACGACCTGATCTGCTGATCACCTGACGTGAAGAAATCAAAAAGATGGGGTCGTAGTGTCGCACCGTCGTCCGTCGCAATCTCACAGACGTGAGTCAGGGGACGGCCGGACGGGAGCCTGGAGGGAGGCGAGGAGGTCGCCGGTCGCGGGATGCCAGGGAGGCGGGGACGACGGGGAGGCAGAGCCGCAGAGGAGACGACCTCGCCGGCTCGCTGGTGCGGCGAAGACTTGCAGGCAGCCGGGAGGGAGGCGAGGAGGTCGCGGCCTCGCGGGATGCCGGGGAGGCGGGGCGGGGAGGCGGAGGAGATGACCTCGCCGACGAGGCAGCGAAGAGGATTTTAAAGTTTAAAGGCTTGGGCCGATGTTGCAGAGGATTGAGGAATGAGGAGGAGTGGAGCTGTGGAGGAGGATGATGAGGATTTTAAAGAAAAAAAATGATGAGCGATGGCCGATGGGATTGGGACGGGAGTCACCGTTCACGGAATGGCGTCGCGGCGAGACACCCTCACTCCCTCAGTAGCTCAGGCCTCAGGCGTCTTGTCGTCGAGGTAGCCGTTGCCTCCTGCCGTCCTGCGGCCCTGTACTGTACACTATAGGCTGTAGCAGTGTAGCTAGGAGTGGCCGAGACTGCCGAGTGGGACTGGGTGTGGGAGCTGGAGCCTGGGACGCTAGGATTAGGAGTCGTGGTCTGCGGCATGACGGCATCTGCCGGTCTGGCGGGGGCCTTCCTTCAAGCCGGGGCCTTGGGCGACCGCCTAGGTCGCCTAAGGCTTGGGCCGCCCCTGCCTATACCCAACCTGTAGCTATCCCTAAGCACAGTGGCATAATATTGGGTTAAGAAATAGCATTTGACTTTTGAGCTCACATTTTTAGAGCTGGATGTATCTATCGAGAACCTTGCGTACCTAGGTACCTACTTATATGGTCATATGAAAAGCAATTCTTTTTTCTGTTTTCAGGAACCTCATTTGATTGCTTGATAGTCTTCATTTAAATACACACATACAGTTTTTTGTTGGTGAATGAGACATGGTTTTTGATGTTTTCTATCATATCATGATACATGATCCCTTTTTTTGTTAGAATATGTTCTTCATAATTGCTACATTAGGTGGTAAATTGAAACATGGTGTCACATGCTGGCCGATAGTTGGCATGTGCTATGCTGGACTAGTATGGGCACCCATTGCCATGTCAGCTCGTATCGACCATGGTGGTTCAACATAGGTCAATATGGCTTGATATCAAGCCAAAAGTCCTTTGTATATATTATAATATAAAACTTAATGCACAACATTTTTTTGATTGTATTTTCAGTTTCTTAACCTAATTGCCTCCATTGTCAAGTTCCTCCTTTGTTAGTTACCTCTCCTCAAAATTGATCTCCCTGCCTCCAATCATCTCTCTCTCTCTCTCTCTCTCTCTCTCTCTCTCTCTATTTCTCGCTGTCTCTCCCCCATGCCCTCCACCACCCCCTCCTTTCTCTCACTCCATCTAACTCTTTAATTTCTTTTCGCCATCCACACTTTCCACATCCATTTCCAGACTACCGTCAACCCTAATCATAAAGTTCTCTAATCAACCCCATCTAGGTATTTGAGCCACTACCTTCACTAATGCTCAAACCATCATCATAATCCTTGTCTTCTCCCTTCATTTTTTTCCGTTTATTTTGTTATATTATATTGGATTCTTGAATAGGATAACAGATTTTCAATTAAATGGGGCTTGTATTGCTCTTTTGGGGATTTGTCGAGTCATTGAGCTAGATCAAGTAAAAAATTCTAAAACTTGGGTTAAATTTTGATTGATCTGATTGACAAATCCAATCCATTGAGCCTATTGGTGTTTCTTCCTTGGATCACATCACCATGCCTATGCCTTATTGATGTACTTGCTCCTCATCGTTGTTATGAGAGAACATTAAAAAAGGTTTTTTGTTTGCCATATCGGGCTGAACTAGCATCATCTATTTTTAAAACAAACATAGATGCAATCTTTTAACTAAATAAGCATTTTCCTTTGAACATTAATGTCCCAAACTTTGAATCTTATTCTCGTCAATACACTTGGACATTGGATACAATTATATAAATACAATACAACCAAGAATGTTAATGTTAAGAGTTATTGGCCTGAAATTAGGTTGGAAATGACTACTCTCATGCTTCAATTGAATTGTTCATGTTGAGTTATGCCTTTGAAAATGCAGATCACTTGTTTTACTTAAAAAGAATTAAATCTTCTTTGCTAAATCTCAAAAGTTTATGATGAACAAGGTTTTGAGAAAAGGGATTTAGCCTTTGCAGATTAAAATAAATAGGTGGCATTTAATGACCCAAATGCGATCACTATGGTGATCTTAGATCACCGATGATTCTCATACCGGGATAATCTGATCCCCGATGTTCTATGATCACCATATTTGGTATGCTATATTCTAGTGGTCAAAGATCCCCAGATATCCATAATTAAGCTATTTGATGTGCCATAGAAATCCAAGATCACCGATCATGTAATACCAAAACTACCCTATATTTTATATATATTGTAACTACTAAATAGAATTCTCAATCATATTATAGGAAAATACATATGAATACAAACCAAATTATCAAAATCTATCATTCTAGACTAATTTAACAAGACCAGAAATTAATAATGTTGTCAAAGTAACTCTAGGGGATTATCAAACCTTCCCAACTAGAAGATTTTTTTTATGGTATTATCAAACCCTTCTAAGTTAGAAGATTTTTTTTAGAGATTGGCATTTTTTTTGAAACAATTTTTTTCAGTTGGATTGATGGGCATTTTGTCCCCAAATTTCATCCCCATATCATTGCCCTAGGATGATCTTGAAAACCTATCCTCAAGGACGAGTTTGACATCAATGGTTTGGGCGGTGATTTTAGGTGTGGGGTAATTTGAGATCACTAGGATGCAACCAAATGCGGCTCGCTACTTCTACCCACATTACCGTTGAACTTGGAATCATCGCCCCATATCAAATGCCAACATAAGGTTTAAGAAAGGATAAATTGCCGACAGTTTCTACTTAGATAACCAACTTGTGTTCATTGGAGGTTTTTTCTCAAATGCACAAATTATTTTTGAGCATCGTGTTAAGCACTCCTCTTGCAGGGAAAGGCTGAAAACACAACCTTTTTTGCCACCCCTGACTAGCAGAGGACTTTATTAGGTCCATACTTTTTCTCATTCTTTTTTGCATGAATGAAGGCCTATATTCTTTTTGGCATGCTTTAGCTGGATTTTCTTTGAAATCCAACATTTTCTTTTAACTTTATGATATGGTGAGTGACGTAACTTTACAATATGGCACCTCAATGGTTTGCTAGGAGTGGAGAACACTTCATAAACAATTTGCTTTAGGTAGAGGTTAAAACAAGAATAGTCTTGCCTGGGGCTTGTCTTTCACAGGAGGGTGTAATGCTTTGTGCTTATCAAAAAAACAAGAATAGCCATAATTTTGGTGGAAATTTCAGTAAGAGTTTTGACATGGACTTCTAGGTAGCTTAAATTGGAACTTCCAATAATTGCAATCTCCCCTCTCGAAAAAATGAAAACAAATGTACGCCATAGAAAACCAAGAGAAGGAACAAGAAGGCTTCTTGAGGTAAAAAAGGCTTCTTGAGATAAAAACTATCTTTGCTCTAAATGCATTCCTCACCTCCACATTTGCTTAATTCCAACGAATATATGACTTATGTGAGAACTCATTAACAATCTCATCTACTTTACTGTACAGTCTGGATAATTTGCAAATAGATACTAATATAGCATCTTGGCGCCCATTGAGAATCTTTTGAATAGTGAATACATTAACTTTTCCTTGATAGCTTTTAATATGCCAGAAACTGTTTTCAGTTGCTGACCTTTCCTAGTTTGTATTATACAGAAACAAAAGATGACCATTTTTTTGATGATTTAGAAACAAGTGGTCGATGCATGACACTATTCCAGAATTAATTGTCTTGAAATATTAGTTCAAGGGTGATGTATTGGAGGTCTGGTAACTTAGATGAATCATAGGTTTAGAATTTAATTTTTCACATATATCCCTTTTTTGTACCTAGTTATATCAGAGCTTTTCATGGAACATAAATTAAGATGTAGGTTTCCTTTTTAGCCATTTTCTACATGATTTTGTAGTGCTCCAATGTGATGCATCTTATGGATGCATTAGATGCACTGAACATGCTTGTTTTGAACAATTCTTTATGTCTAGCGAAGTGCTAGGGCTTGAACAGGAATGGAAGCCCAATGCCCCCCTCCCCTCCCCATGTTGTAAGTTTGGTTTAAAAGTTAAGATTTGTTTAATTTAATGAGTGATTCAGATTAAGTTTAGGTTTTAAGTTATTTTTGGCCTCAAGGAAGGTCATCTCCAGAGTTCACTTCAGGAAGCTTTGGAGCCACCATGTTTGTGCATTTTTTTTGCTCCCATTGCCTTTCATGGAGCTCATTCTAATCTACTTTTGCCATTTTTGAGATCACTCTCTCATAACTTCCCCTTTGTCAATGATTTTTTCACCTTAAGTGAGTTTTCCACTTCTACAGCTTT
Organism: Phoenix dactylifera; assembly: GCF_009389715.1. NCBI lineage: Eukaryota > Viridiplantae > Streptophyta > Magnoliopsida > Arecales > Arecaceae > Phoenix > Phoenix dactylifera. The sequence continues at coordinate 26,911,396 of NC_052399.1, forward strand.
GCGCATTGATTATGGAAATTAAACAAAAAACTTCTAAGAAAGAAAACTAGCCTATCTAATGGCCAATTAATAATTTTCTAAGAAAGAAAACTAGCCTATCTAATGGCCAATTAATAATTTTATTGTTTCATCTTTAAAGTGCTACATTTAGGGTATGTTGAATGTATGCCCATATAAATAATCAATTTTGCATGGAATATGCTTCCAAAAACTATTTGCCGGTGTACCCTTCAAAACCCTTTCTATTTGTATAAATGCCCTGCAGTTAGCTTGCTGTCCAACATTGTCAGAAAGTAGATGTTTAAAAATAAAAAGACTTTAATACCCTTGACCTGATGGTAAAATGTTGAGAGCTCAAAATTTTAACCAATGGCAAAATAATCATTGCAAGTCTAGTTTAACTGAGTTAATCCTAGTTAAACTAACATAAACCAACAGATTTTGACAGTAGGGACATACTTTAAAATAGAGAGTACAACTTGATGTGCATCTCATTAGAGCTTTTGGAATAACTATAAAATATTTTGTTTGCCAAGGTCTGTAGTGATCTGGTAGTTTTTCAATCAGCACTACAAATAGTAGGAATGCATGGCTTTGCTATTTCAGATTCTTTTTTTTTTTTTTTGCTTTGAAAAAGGGGAAGGGGGGAGGAAGGGACAAGCCCACCCCCACGTAGCAGCCCCCACCCCGCCAGGAGAATGTTCGATGCGGGCAGAAATGACCGTGTGTTGGGCATCCCGGCCGGTTTTACTCATACCCTCCCCACCCGTGGCACCGGCTCGGATACCCCTCTGGGCTCCGACACAAACTCTCTGTGTGAGTACGTCACGCCTGGCACCATCGAGGCTACCAGCGGACCAGTAGCCCTTTCAAACCCCTTGTCCGAGCAGGGAGTATCCGGTCTCCACAATTTAATCGACGCTTGCATGTTTCGAACTTGGAACCACTTGGTTGGAAGTAAGGCCCTGTTCCCTGAGCTACCACCTCAGTGGCTGCTATTTCAGATTTTCTCCAGCATATAGTTATTCTATTAAGAATTTGAAGTTGTTATTAAATGAAATTTCAAGATTGCTTTTTCCAAATGTCTATCATGACTTAGGTAGAAAATTTCTTTTTCAAAATTATGCAGCATCAGCAAAATGTTTCGAGTCATGAAAAATAGTGGGATTTCTGCTCCTTTGTTTGCAATATCCCTTAATTTTTTATCTCTTGTTTAACATCTAGTTAACCTCCTTGTTATTTTCTTATATATTGAACTCTTACCTGTACATAATTGATCAAGAATTCCAGATTTGTAACTTCAGTATCTCCAGCATAATTAGGTTGGTATTTTGTGATGCAGAAAGCGCCTTTTTGGTATGATAAATGATCTGCCTACGGTATATGAAGTTGTGAGTGGAAAGAACAAAGCGAGGACTTCTGGTTCTAACCACAGCAGTAACAATTTCAAATCAAACTCCAAAGTGGTAGAGCATAATTTTGATCCTTTCTTTGAAAATGATCTGAAGCTTTTCCTGCTTATGGTGGATGTGCATCAAAATTCTAACAAACAAGTGTCATCAACTATAGCACTAAATGGTCTCTTGGACCATCTGGTCTCATTTATGCTTGGCACAGCATTTTTACCATCACCTATGCTACTTGGATGATATGCTCAGGACCATATTATTTCCAAAGACAATATTTCTCCCAAAATTATTTGTTGAGTTCTATATTCATTTCATGAATATGCTTCTACCTCTGATAGGAATTACAGATTGATTAAATGAAGCATTTTATGCTTTGTTCTCTTCAAAAGTTTGTTTCTCATTCAGGTACTTTTGCTCCATTTAAATTTGACTAAAGAAGGAATATTTTACTCTCTATTGATAATACCGTAAGTGCTTGATTGTTGGATTCTATTTTTTTTCAAAATCCTTTTCTTTGCTAGTTGTAAAACATTGCGAAATAGGCAAGTCTGTCATTATTTATGAAGGATTCATTGGGAATTTAATGTTAATGCTAGATCTACCAGGATCTTTGGTGATAATGACCTGTGCTATTGTGCAAAAGTTACGCACATATTCTTGCAAGAGCCCACTTCATATGCTGTATATGCTCTTGCACATGTACTTTATGACATGATTCCCATCGATTGCCCTATCCCTTAATATTTTGTTATAAAAATTCTCAGAAATTTGTTGCAAGGGTATGATGCTGCGTAGACCTGCATAAATGATCTCTTGAGGTTTATTGTCTTCATCTAGTTGTGCTGATTAGTGGCTCTTTTTTCCTGTTTAAGAGTCTTTAGGGATCAGTACTACTCTTTGTTACACTATATATCACAAAAACTGGACAAGAGAGCTCTACTTGTTTTTAGAGTTACATGCTAGTCTATTATGCTTGCTGAGCTCAGTTTTTTGTTTTGTTGTAAAATAGCAGCGGACATCAGAATCTCAGGTCAAATACTTGAAAAGAATGCACCCCAAAGAAGGGGATGAAGGTTTGGATGAAGATGATGAAGAGGAGCATGAGGAGACACTCTGTGGGGCATGCGGCGAGAATTATGCATCAGATGAGTTCTGGATCTGCTGTGACATCTGCGAGAGGTGGTTCCATGGGAAGTGTGTGAAGATCACCCCGGCCAAGGCTGAGCACATCAAGCAGTACAAGTGCCCTTGGTGCAGTAACAAGAGGGGGCGCTTTTAACAGGATGGTCACTGTGAAAAGTCTTTTGTAATGCTGGTGGTCTTCTGCTAACAAAACTGAAGTCCTGTCTCGAGCTACAGGAAACTTGTGTTGTGCCAGATAGCAGCACCCACACAAGGGTGTTCTGTCATGCAGCAATGTTACTTTGGAATGGTCAATACTTTCTGTGGCTTTAAAATTGCAAACTCAGTTTTAACCGAGGCTGTGCTTATTTGTTTTCTTGACCCTTTCATCTTAATGCTTGGTGATGGCTCTGCTTCATGTGTCTCATCGTAGCAGATAAACGAGTCCAATATTTACTTCTTGTTGCATTTGTTAAACTTTGGAGTCATCATGTCAGCTGTAAGTGACTTGAATTTTTTGAAGATAAAACCTGTGCCTTTGTTTGTGGAGACAAATGTCTTCTTTGAAACTCTTCAATCCATGCTTAGCTAATTCACTTGGTTATAAACAAAATAGCATGGGTTGAATTGACCAGCAACATGGTACAGTATAACATGAAAGTATTAGCAAAGCTATAACTGTGTAAAGGCTTTTTGAGTCATGTACTCTCTCCTATCTATTAAAATGTTTCAGTATATCCATTTCATTTTTCATCATGAGTCGAAACCAGTTTATTGGTATGCTTTGCGAAACTTATATTTTAATCAATAGGGCGAATTTTTTCATCCTCCACAGGGCAAGTTCCGAACTAGAGAATTAGGTAATGGTAATTTATGTTTAACCAGCTAGCTGGCTGATTGGCCTACCAGAGTTTGGAGTGTGGAAGCAACAAAGGAAGGCATTGTGAACCTGGATTTCTTTCTACCTGTGTCTGCCCTAAAATTCTTAGAACTACTTCAGTGTCCAAAAAGAGGAGAACGTGATGGCCAACTGGTTGATGAAGCCTGAAGACCGTGGAGTAGGCTTTTCAGGACTGCTGGACAATGACTTTGGTCTCTACTGATAGTCCCTTAAAATGCTTGGGCTCTGAAGGCAATTAAAGGTGGCTACTTTGAGATCCTTTGTTAGAAGTAATCAATTTCCTGCCTAATTCAAATAGATAAAATGGCCTAATGGAAGTCCGCTGTGCCACTAGCATAATAACAAATAGGTAGTAGGTAACCTTGTGAAATAGATCTTTCATGTGCATGACCAATTCTTATCCAAGAACCCAGACAAGGTTCTTTATATATTGGTGAAGGAAACTTCCATGGCATCCTTACGAGACTTGTCCGCTAGTTTGGGCAAGGTTCTGAAAATGTTGATCTGATGTCATGATATGATAACTTTACTGTCCTCTTGGCTATTGGTTCTCTATTTGTTTTTTCTTGCCAAGAGGACCAAGTCCTCATACCAGTAGTCAACTTGTGCATCTCAGTTGTATAGTTCCATTGGCAAATTCTAATACTATACAATAAGCTGCTCATGAGTGCCCTTTTTGTGTTCTGGATGTTTTTTTTTATGCCTCTACCTAGGTAAATGTTTGCGACCATCTGATTTATATTGTAAATAAATCTAATTCTAATGTGTAATGCAAATGATTTACTATGAAAGAAAGCTTGCTGCTTTGTCTCAAAGCTTGTCTTCCCAGTATCTTAGCAGTCCATCTCTCGAGATCCAGATAGCATGCATACTCCCACAAACCCTTAAAAAACAACTTGTTAATCTTATTCTTGTCAGTGCCTAGAAAGGATCTCATGTCCCATGCTAGCTAACTCAGTTTTTTTATTTTTATTTTTCTGTTTTTTTGATGGGGATGAACAAGCAGCAAAGCTTATTAAAATTTCATTGATATCATCAAATGTAGTGAAGGCGGTATTCAACTCAAGGATCCTTCAGTCAAAACCAAGAGAGTTTTAACCAACCGGGCACTTTCGCATTTTTCAGCTGCTCTATGGTTTAAGTAGCTGTAGCAGCTTGATAATGCTATTCTCAATCTCTAATAATCTCAATCCATAGAGAAGTCACTGAATGATGCAAAAATGTCTTTAATATTCAAGATTTTTTTTTTTTCTTTTTCTTCTTTTTTTGCTGGCTGAATAACTTGGGTCTGCAAGCCTCTTTCTAACTCCTTTGTATCAAAATTATAATATTGGCTAAAAGCTGGTCTGGAAGTTTTTTTCCTTGCACTCTGTTTACTCTTATTGCATACGGGACAGACAGCTTAAGGAAACCTATGTTATTGCCACCATCAATGCAATAGTTTATACTATGGTTCAAGAGGTTTTCTGAAATAAGAAGAAATAGAGATTAGATTAATCTGCAATTATGGTTTTTAGTAATTAGATAACCATTAACATGTTTTGGTTCAGAAAAGAATTGAAGGTCATCTCATATTTTTGGTAAAAAAAATAAATAAACAATATCATGTCACAAGAAACATTACAATAAGATTAATTGTGAATAACGAGACAGTCATGATAGGTCGACAAAGCGATGGTTAGTGATTCTATAATCGTGAAGATTAATTAGCAATGAGATTTTAAGCATGATGGATAGCATAACCGATGGTATGATAGGCATGATACCTGTAGTTCCTCTTCGCAATTTGGAGGTCAAAACATGTATAATAATTGAGATGCTCCTCGTTTTTTGTGTCGGTATATACCTTAAAAAGTGTTGGCAATGCCTGATTTTTCTATAGTGATTGTTGGATAGACCAATTTAGGAACACTTGCATGCCATTTTTACTAGAAATGTGAAGCAGTTAATTGGTAGAAATGGTGGAGATAGAAAGCCTTGTTCAATGATGGTGGTTGTACTTTAGTATCAAGAATAACATGGCACAAATATTTTGGATTCATTTTTCTGCGTTATTCTTTTCTTAGTTTTGTATATTATGTATTGATGCTAACTGGACTAGATGTCCCAATACCAGACGTTCGACAATGAGTTATGATCACATCTTTCTTGAGACTAATCTTATCTCATGGGATACGGAGAAATAGGTGTCATTGTCCGGTCAAGTATTGAAGTAGAATATATGATAGTTTCTGTGGCTACTCGAGATATACTTCGGATTTCATATGCCTTGCATATAATTAGTTTTCCGTTTATCAAGCCTTATCTTTTATATCATTCAGATAATTTGGGTGCCACTTCGCTTGCTGCCAATTCTATTTTTCATGCTCGTATAAAGCATATTGTGACCTCCTATCATTTTGTCCGTGATTGCCGCTTAGCTTGCTGCCAATCCCATTTTTCATGCTTGTACAAAACAAACTAAGACCTCCTATCACTTGCTCGTGATCTTGTCTACCAAAATTAATATTTTATTTGTTCATTACACAAACATAGCATGCTAATATTCTCACAAAGCACGTTCTATTTTTTCGAGCCAAGCTTTTGGGGGAACCTTCCCAATCGTTTGAGGAGGCATGATAAGATTGAGGCAATATTTAATACAATATTGTAGCCAACTAATGTGATTTATGGCAACTCTTTATCAAATATTTAAAATAATTAGTTGTAACATATTATAGGCAATATTATATAGGTATATATAAATAAAATGAACAAAGGACGGCACCAAGCTTCACCAACTCCTCGATAACAAAAAAAAAAGGTAGTCGATAACAAACCCTTGACCGCAACATATCTAATATAAAATGAAAAAAAAGAAGAAGGACGGCAGCAATCTTCACCCACTCCTTGCCATCATCTCCGTGCCTGCTTGCATTTCCGCACACGAGGAGAAGAAATTTTCCAAAGAATCCACCAAACTCCCCAACTCCCTAGTGCTCCCCTCAAGTTCACCTACCCTCCCCACCAATCCTCTCACACCCAGTCAAACTTGACCGCGGACTTAGTCTCTGTAGGTGCCTATCTTAGTATCTTACACCCATGAGTTGTTAAGCTATTTGTTTTTGAACTCTAAACCTACACCAACGGAGCACTGTAACGCTTCCCTCTCCTTCCCTCGCTTCCTCCTCCCGCTGCCTATAAATAAGCGCTCCTCCCTTCCGCTTCAAAGCCAGCCCCGCCTCTCATTACCATTAGATTAACCACCCTTCAAAACACATACCAAAGACCTCATCAGCACCGTCCATTTCCTGCAATGGCCTCCCCCAGCGGTTCCTTCCGCTCCATTCGGGCCCTCAAGCCCCCGACCCTCCCGATCCCGGCCGACGGCGTCAACCCCATCGCCGTCTCCGGTAGCTCCTACGTCCCCAATCCACCTCACTGGAAAAAGGCCGCCGAGGCCCTCGACTGCGCCCACTTCGACGAGGTCCACCGGATGATCTCCCAATTCTCCTCCCTCTCCTTCGTCAAGATGGAAGGCACCACCCTCACAGTCGCCGCGGTCGCCGCGATCGCCCGCCGCGCCACGGTCTCTGTCGAACTCGATGCAGCAGCCGCGCGTTCCCGCGTCGACCGCAGCGCTGCCTGGGTTGCTGAAAATGTCGACCGTGGCACCGACACTTACGGCGTAACCACCGGCTTCGGCGCCACGTCACACCGCCGCACCAAAAAGACCGCAGACCTCCAGACTGAGCTCATCCGGTTCCTCAACGCCGGCGTCATCGGCGCCGAGTCCCTCCCGTCGAGCTACGCCAAGGCAGCGATGCTCGTCCGTACCAACACCCTCATGCAGGGCTACTCCGGCATCCGGTGGGAGCTCCTGGAAGCCATCGCCAAGCTCATGAACCACAATCTCATCCCCAGGCTCCCGCTCCGAGGCACCATCACCGCCTCCGGTGATCTCGTTCCCTTATCCTACATCGCCGGCGTACTCACCGGGCGGCACAACTCACGTGTCGTCACCCCTGAAGGCGTCGAGATCGCAGCCACCGAAGCACTGAAGCGTGTCGGCATCGATCGACCATTCGATCTCCAGGCGAAGGAGGGGCTTGCTCTCGTCAACGGCACCGCCGTGGGGGCGGCGGTGGCGGCGACGGTGTGCTACGACGCCAACATTTTGTCCCTACTCTCGGTAATCTTGTCGGCCATGTTCTGCGAGGCAATGCAAGGGAAGCCGGAATTCACCGACCCGCTAACCCACGAGCTGAAGCACCACCCTGGCCAGATCGAGTCGGCGGCCATCATGGAGTACCTCCTGGACGGCAGCGACTACATGAAGGAGGCCAAGCTCCGGCACGAGAGGGAACCATTAACGAAGCCGAAGCAAGACCGCTACGCTCTCCGGACCTCACCCCAGTGGCTCGGGCCGCAGATCGAAGTAATTCGAATGGCGACCCACGCGATCGAGCGGGAGATCAACTCCGTCAACGACAACCCCTTGATCGACGTCGCCCGCGACATCGCCCTCCACGGCGGCAACTTCCAGGGGACGCCCATCGGCGTCTCCATGGATAACCTCCGTATCGCGCTGGCGGCAATCGGGAAGCTCGTCTTTGCTCAGTTCTCCGAGCTCGTCTGTGACTACTACAACGACGGGCTGCCCTCCAACCTGAGCGCCGGCGAGGACCCGAGTCTCGACTATGGGCTCAAGGGGGCGGAGATCGCCATGGCGGCCTACTGCTCCGAGCTCCAGTACTTGGCTAACCCGGTCACGACCCACGTCCAGAGCGCCGAGCAGCACAACCAGGACGTGAACTCCCTGGGTCTCATTTCAGCGCGAAAGAGCGCGGAAGCTGTCGAGATCTTGAAGCTGATGATGGCCACTTATATGGTAGCTCTCTGCCAGGCCATAGATTTGAGGCAGTTGGAAGAGAACTTGAAAGAGGTGGTGAAGCACTCGGTGATGCAAGCTGCGAGGAAAGCTCTCTTCGTGGCCGAGGACGGGAGTTTATTGGAGACGAGGTTCTGCGAGAAGGATTTGATCCGGGTGGTGGAGAAGCAGCCGGTGTTCTCTTACATTGATGATCCCGGGAACCCGGCGTATGCTCTGATGCTGCAACTGAGGGAGGTGTTGGTGGAGAATGCGCTGGAGGGGAGTGATGCGGGGATGGTGATGTTCAAGAGGATACCGGAGTTTCAGGAGGAGTTGAGGCAGAGGTTGAGGGAGGACGTGGGGAAGGCGAGGGAGAGGTTTGGGAATGGGGATTTCATGGTGGAGAACAGGATAAAGAAGTGCAGGACTTATCCGGTGTATAAGCTTGCGAGAGAGGAGCTCGGCACGGAGTTGTTAACAGGGGAGAAGAAGGCAAGCCCAGGGGAGTATATTGAGAAGGTTTACCAGGCAATGGGGGAGGGGAAGGTGGGGAGTGTGGTGATCGGGTGTGTGGAAGGGTGGAGGGGATCGGCGGGGCCGTTCACGCCGAGGCCGGAGGTGTCGTCGCCGGTGCACAAGAAGCCGGAGTATTGGGGCTGGTTCGAGCAGGGACGCTCGCCGTCGGCGACCAGTGGGAGGGGGTACTGGAACCTCTGAAAGAGGGGAGACAGCCTACTGCCTACAGGGAGAATTGGTGTGTTACAGTGTTTTCAATTAAAAAACAAGATTCAGCTTGCCTCTTTTTATTTTTGTTTCTTTAATTATAACTAGCCTTGGATTGGCTTAAATTTTGTTGATGTCCGAACTTCGCATTTATGATATATGAATTTTCACATAACAAGTTGGTGTTTGGTTCAATGGCAGACGCATAATTTACGTGCACAACCCTCCATTGAATCAAAGGCTATAAGTCAAATTGCTTTAGCTTCTTAACTTGTTGGCTGCTTTACTTAGTTTGTATTGAACTATGATGCATTGAACTCATGGAGACTTCATGTTTAAAATGGACTCCCTGGAAGCCTTTACATGCACGCGGCGATTTATTGAGCGCGTGGGCACATACGGAAAAAAATAAAAAAAATAAAGAATATACAGATAAAACAAGTATTTTATAAGAGTATATATACTAATATCAATTTTAGAAAGATATTTATGCAAATCTCAATATTTATGAGGATATCTATGCAAAAAATCCTTCTTTTTATTATATCACTTAAGAAGTATTATCGACTAGTGACTCAGGATCCTCTATAATGCATGTTTTGTACGTAGAGACTTGTATAACTCCTAATAGCCATCATGGGATCTTATCACGGAGATGGATGACTATTTGGCATTACCATGTTTCGCATCCAATGCAACAGTGCACCATGTTTGATTCATCTCAATAATAGAATGATGTGGTGGGTTTCAAGAGTTGTACAATCTTTTAAGATATTGCACATGCACCGCAAAGGTTCTACTCTATAGCAGTAGAAGCTAGTCTGGTGAATTGTTTGAAGGTGGCTCTCATCTTATTGAAGAGGTAGTAGACTATTCAAAAATTACCGAGAGCTTTCAATATACCTATATTTCAAAGATGATGTGTTATATATTATAATGTCATTATCCATTGAAAAATAATATCTTATCATTATCAATATCTCTTTATTAGTTTAAATTTTTGGAGCAATCAACCAAACTAATATATACGTGACAAGCTATATAATATATCAAATTTTAAATGCAAATTTGAATTAGCAAGAGATTAAGATTAAATATTTTGCTTCAATTTTTAAGTTGTTCAGGGACATGTAAATATTGTCTATTGAGTGGTAAAGGGATGATCTGTACAACTTATGTGGGTTGGATTGGATTGAGAAAAGAGAGAAATACAGAGAGACTCATGGTGACAGAAAAGATGGCGAACGAGCATCTATGTTGAAGATTGCTAACTAGATAATTGTTTCTAATCTTTAACATTGATGGTCATTGCAACTCAGTTTTCTATCTCATAAGATGTGTGGCTTTCTAGTACATAGATTAGCATGTTTAAAGTGTAAAACAGGCCTAATTATGTGTGATGACAGTTCTAATCGTAGCCATGCTAACTAGAATTATCAAAATTAAACTATTTTTAATCAAAATAATTAATTATAAAAATTAATTACTAAGTTAACTAAAGGATCGATTTTCAGTTTTCCCAAAAGAAAGGAAATCAAATTAAGGAAAAAGGAAGGAAATACATAAGGAAGCAAGTACACATATTTGATTATATATATATAGACATAGAGAGGGATCGGGATATTCTTAAAACAAGATTTAAAACAGATTTAAATTTTTTATAATTAAAATATAAATCATGGTCCATCTCCTGTGTTTTTGTTTTGGTACACCAATATGTGTCGACTGATACCTTTATCCTTCACGGGCATACAAATTAACTTCCCTTTTCTTTGGTACAATATAATTCAACTTCTTTATTATACTTCCTAGATTCGATGATTTAAAAATTGTGTAAATTTTAGTTGCATAAGTTTACACTCTCCTTCCCTCAAAGCTAGTTATTAAACTCGCTTGTCGAATGTGCTGATGGTTAATTTGGAATACTAATGCTCATAAATGAGTCTAATCCCTTTTATTTATTTATTTTGTTATAGAAGTGTTTGAGTTACATAATGAATGATATTTTTTTTCCCAATATTCATACTCCCAAAGCCTGATATTTTTTTTCTCTGTTCAACTATCCTAGGTTTTATCAACTTGATGAGCTAGCACCTTTTTCTGTTTTAATAGTTGGAAGTTGATAATAAAATAATAATGTTTATAGATAAAGCTAAGAGTGCAAGCCAAGAATATCAGCTTATTTTAAATTGGCAGTGAGCCACCATTGACCAACCAAATTTATTTTTATAAGCCACATCATTATTGTATCACTTGGTCATGATCCAAAAAAAAAAAAGAAAAATGTATCACTTGTTCAAACGAAACTCTATAAATAAGATTATAATTTCACCACTATTGCCAAGCAGGCCTGCATGAAAGCTTTTGAATATTATAAATTTACATATATAAGACTAGCATGCAAGTGGACAGAGTCAACTTTTGTTTAAACAAGCATAAAATTTATATCCTAGTCATGGAAACATTTGTGAAAGGCAAATATTTGGTAAAGAAACTTTCAAATCAATATTTTGGTAAACTCATCAACCATGATTATATTCACGATTATACAAGTAAACAAAGGGAGGTACAAAAAAAAAATATATGAAGAAATGCCACCTGCAAATATGTACTGGTTATTATTAAGCCAACTAAGCATGGTTATGAAAATAAAGCTTCCAAATGTAGAGCTGCAAACTCATGATAAAGCTTCCAAATGTAGAGCTGCAAACTCATGGTTTTGGCTTCACTACATTTTTGGAATATTTACAATCATATTCATTGGCTTTGTAATTTTTTGACCTTGAGATAAAGATCAAAAGGATCAAACCTGGAAGAAAATGATTGAACTCAATATAACTCAAAAACAGCTTGATATCTATTTTGGTAATATGCACAATCTGGACCTTTGGGTATAAACAAGAGTAAAATGATTGTAGCAACAGCATGGACTGCTGCAGAAAGAAATCTAGTCTTAGTGCTATCACTTATGTAATACCACTTGATAATACCAATAAGAAATTAGTTTTTTTGTGGGAAATTGATGGGTCGTATACCTGAAGCAACTGATTATTTTCATTCCTTTTAGAAGCAATAATTTTTAATCTTTTATCATGCAGTCTAAATCTAAATTCATCCAAAAATACAATCCATCTCATCTCCTCCCAACCATCTTCTCCGATGACAACCTCTGTTGCCATTGGTTCTCCCATTCGCACATCCGCCTCCCACTCCTTCAGTTACTATGTCACACCCCAAACCTGTCACCTAAATCAAACATGTGACACGATCAAATAATCCTTAAAGTGAAGCCCTAGAGGTTATGTAAGGCCTAAGATGAATAATATCCACACAAAACCAATAATAATCAAATTAATCCAATAAAACAACTAATATTAAATAATCAACTAGTTCAATTAAAAAAGTTTCAAATGTCTATCAGTATCCGCAAAATAAAAGAGATAACAAGCTAATTAATTGCTTGCTGCACAAACTTCTCGTCCCTCTAATTCCAAACTATGCCTCCTGTGACTAAAAAATTATAAGGATATGAGCTTTTCCAGCCCAGTAAGAATCCTGAATTGCTACATCATAAGAAATAATCAAATGAACAATACCAGATAAAATAAATACCATATCAATACTTGGAAAGTTCATACAAATAACGTGCACATAACTCTCATTATCACCTTACCAAAGATGAATATATATATATATATATATATATATATATATATATATATATATATATATATATCTTAAATTTAACCAATTGCTCAGCAACAGTTTCTTATGTCCTGTCATCTATTTTTTACTAACTTAATTTTTAGATTTTATAGTAATATTTTTTCAGCTTTGCACTAACAAGATTAGTTCAAACCATATCTTATCCTTCTAATTTATATGTTACTCTTGCCGAATCAATTTCCACTTTATCATGCATTTTTCTCAAATTAAAAGTATTATTGTTCATATAATCATGCTTTAAATTACTGATACATATGATATCCATACAAGTATATTTGTACTGAAAATTATATAAATCATACCATCACATGCCAGACCAAATTTATTAATATAAAACTTACAATGCAAATCCAATGGTACAAATCAATAATATGTATATATTTATAATGGTAACTAAGTATAAGGATCCTTACCTCTATCAAAGACTGACTAAATAGTAATTATAGACCCACTTCACGATCTACTAGCTGGGGTGCATAATATCAGAAAAAAAACATACAGTAGACTAGTAACTTAGACTGCCTACCAGCGTCCACCAGGGGTACATTACGACGTCTCCCGAGCTCCTGCTTACCTGGGTCAACTATAGAGAGAAGACACCAAGAGAGAGAAAAAGAGGAAGAGAGAAATCTCGGTTATTCATCGATGGAACTCAAAGGAGGAGAAAAAAAAGCCTCAAATAGATGGAAATCCCATCTCTTGGCGGTCTTTGGATCACCCTAAAACTCTAGGGTTCCAAAGCGATTAGGGAGGTTGGAGTCTTCTTTTCCACCCCTCCACGAACCATGATCGCTCAACCACAATTACCGCCCATGGGCCTGGCCTGTTCAGGCCGACCCATTAGCCTAGAGAAGTTGGGCTATTACATACTACCCCTCTGTGATTAGGCCACCCATTTTCTCACCATTTGATGACCATGTTCTCTGAGTTCTATCCTTGTCGACCCAGAGGAATTGAAGAAAGGAGTCAATTTGGTTAGATTCAAAGAGCTTTTATTAGATCCTACCATACCCCTCTCTCTCATTATTCTCTGCGAACTTCTTTGATGCTCTCTCAAATCAATGGGAGATTGGTTGGGTTGGTTGGGATCTGGCCAACCCGACTTCCGCTCGGATCGGGTCTTTAACAATATCAGGTTGAGTGATGCTTTGGGTCGGGTTGGATCAAATCTTGATCCAAATGTTGCAAACATTTCAAATGGTCAGCGCCTTTAACTACAGTTGAGTTCACTGGGCCTTTCGCTGAAGCACAATTCTACTATAAAGAAATTGAGTTATATTTTTCTAATATTTTATTATATTCTTTATAATGATTTATAGAAATTCTAAATTATGTTCTATCGGGACACTAGATTTCTTAGAAAAAGGAAAGCCTTATATTATTAAAAGAGAATATGCTTGTTCTTCGGCATGAAAAAAACAAGAAGAAGATGCTTCAATCTCTAATCACAGCTTAATAAAGTAGCATTGGGTTGTTCCGACAATATATTGAAGAACATGAATGAGACCCATGACGACTTGGTTCATATCCCTCTCATCATGTTGATGTTGGGCTCCATACATACATAGTCGGTGGAACTCTCAACGGGCTATCTGGCTCACGTTACATTCCACAATAAGGCAAAGTGCAAATCCCCATTCGTCTTGTGAAAATCCGTGCGGACGCGTGTTTAGTTCTACATCAACTATACAATGAATAGATTCTTAGTGCTTATATAGGACCAAAGAATCCAAATAATATCTTCCGGCTAGGCTTTTTGGATGAGATTCTGAGTTGTGATAAATGGTATCAGAGCGGATCCATCCATGATATATGTGGACTAAGGGATACTATTGTAGCTTAGGCCGATTTGGTTGATCTATGGCTGGTTATTATTCTTATGATTGGATTTGAATGGATTTGGATTCTCAGTCTGACAAGGACGCCAAGACTTAAATATGAAAAGTTTGTAAAAGCCGTATAGGCATATGTTTAGTCTAATATTGGCCTATGAAATGGATAGATCTTAGGTATTTATATAGAATCAAGAAATTCAAATAACATCTTCTAGCTTGATTTTTTTGGATGAGGATGTGCCACAACTAATAAGTAATAAAGCTATTTCTCTAGTTATATGGGCTTATTCTATTTTTTTCAAAAGAAAGAAAGGGGCTTAACCTTCTATAATCTAACTTAAACCACTTCAGTGCACATTGAACATGACAATGTAGGCCGAAATCACCATCCCATCCACCATCAACTGGAAACTGGGATGTTTCCTATTCACGCTTTTGCATCACCGATAAACATTATCTTCTAAGTTGTTCTCAAAACATCCACAAGGAAAAGACTCAAGAACACCATCCTAAAGCTTCAAAACTCGCAAGGCATAACTTTATATAGGACAACAATATCCAAAAGAAGATTCTCGCATCTCTTACGTGATAATTATATCTAATGCCTCACAGTATGGATATGGTAGCTTAGGAAGAATCATGCAGTTGAAACTCTCTACTTCTGCAACAAGTTTTCTATTTGATTAGGTATTAACAATTTCTACCTCGTGCCATAATTTGTCCTGTGTCAACTCGCAGGTTTGGTATTGGTTTTACTTTTTCAAAAGGACTTTGTGAAACAAATTGGTTCCACCCAAAAATAAAAAAGAATTACATTGAAAAGTCATCATTACCTTAAAGAATGAATGGTCCAACAAGTGCAATGCGTTGTTCATTTAATAATAGATCGAAAAGGAGAATAAGGATACAGCAACTTTAATTCCACCAACCCATTTCATCACCTTCTTTGTCTAGATGCATTTTCTCACACGAAGAAGGACAAGTTCAAAAGTCCAAGGACCTCACCAACCTCTATTCTCCATGCGGTGATGAGCAACCCATTCCCAAAGCAAGAATAGACCGAGAAGTCATCATGTACAAATCCTCTTGAGCCTTTCAAGACCCTGGATCTTCCATGTAAGACTGGTAAGTTACAACTACCCCTCCTGGGTTTGTGAGGGTGGGCATCATAGATTGCCATGACCTAAACAACATCCAAACAAGAAACCATTATTTTATCTGAAATAGAAGTAGTTTTGTCGACCATCACCCTTCAATAATGAGACTACTTATGAATCATTATCCTTTCTCCTCATGCAGGATTTGCAATCCAAATATGATCATCCTTTTTCATAACGTAAATCCGCAAAACATCATAACTTGATCATAACTTGCTGCAAACTCCGATTCTACTTCCTGCTAAATTCGGCATTATGGGTGTCAATTCTGAGCTGATGCAATGCATGCAGGAGCCGTAGGTGAGGGTCAGATCAGGTTGGCGCACTCACCCTTATTGACTGCCATAGCGAGTGGAGCACCAACAATTGAAATTTTTTCCCTCGTATCAGAGGCAACGATGCGAGTAGATGGCCCCATGGGCTGCTGACCCAACTGTCACCTACAACTGCTTGTAAATGCTTATATAAACTCTTGCCATGCACCATCCTGCAAGCAAACAACAAGCACCTCATCGGCATCTCTCCTTCACAGTGATGGCATTTCTTAGTCAACCCTCAGAATCTAAAGGCTGCGTCGTCCATCCTCATCCAATCGTCGACTCGGCGTCCACCTACGTCTCCAATCCTCACCACTGGGAGAAGGCTGCAGAGACCCTCAGCAGCACCTACTTCGATGAAGTCCGCCGCATGATCACCCAATTCTCTGACCTCACCTCCATCTGCCTCCAGGGCACTACTTCCTTGACGGTTGCCCAGGTTGCTGCAATCAGCCGCCGCTCCAGTGTTGCCGTTACACTTGACGCGGCCGCCGCCCGTGCTCGAGTTGACCGCAGCGCCGCATGGGTCGCGGAGCACAGCAACAGCGCCGCCGGCTTCGGTGCCTCGTCCCACCGCGGCACCAACAAGACTGCAGACCTCCAGGCGGAGCTCATCCGGTTCCTGAACGCTGGCGTCATCGGCACCGACCCCTTCCCCTCGAGCTACACCAAGGCTGCGATGCTTGTCCGGACCAACACCCTCATGCAGGGCTACTCCGGCGTCCGGTGGGAGCTCCTCGAGGCCATGACCAAACTCATGAATCACAACCTTATCCCCAAGATTCCTCTGCGGGGTTCCATTTGCGAACTTCTTCCCTTATCCTACATCGCCGGCGTACTAATCGGGCGGCACAATGCACTGGTGACCACCCTGGAAGGCGAGGAGATCACATCCATGGAAGCGCTAAAGCGAGTGGGGATCGACCGGCCGTTCGAGCTCCATTCCAGGGAGGGGATCGCGCTCGTCAACGGCACCGCATTGGGGTCAGCGGCGGCAGCGGCAGCGTGCTACGACGCCAATATTTTGGCCATACTTTCGGTAATCTTGTCAGCCATGTTCTGCGAGGCAGTGCAAGGGAAGCCGGAATTCGCCGACCCGCTGACCCACGAGCTGAAGCACCACCCGGGCCAGATCGAGTCGGCGGCCATCATGAAGTACCTCCTGGACAACAGCGACTACATTAAGGAGACCGAGCTCCGGCGCGAAAGAGAGGCACCGACAAAACCAAAACAAGACCGCTACGCTCTCCGGACGTCGCCGCAGTGGCTGGGGCCGCTGATCGAATTGATTCGAATGGCGACGCACTCGATCGAGCGGGAGATCAACTCGGTCGACGATAACCCCTTGATCGATGTCTCCCGCGGCGTCTTCCTCCGGGGGGGCAACTTCCAGGGCACCCCCATCGATGTCTCCATGGATAGCCTCCGCATGGCGCTGGCAGCGATCGGGAAGCTCATCTTCGCCCAGTTCTCTGAGCTCGTCTGCGACTATTACAACAACGGGCTGCCGTCGAACCTAAGCGCCGGCGCGGACCCGAGTCTTGACTATGGGCTCAAGGGGGCGGAGATCGCGATGGCTGCCTACTGTTCCGAGCTACAGTATTTGGCTAATCCCGTCACGACCCACGTCCAGAGCGCGGAGCAGAACAACCAGGATGTCAACTCTTTGGGTCTGATTGCAGCTAGAAAGAGTGCCGAAGCTGTTGAGGTACTGAGGCTGATGATGGCTACTTACATGGTAGCTCTATGCCAGGCCATAGATTTGAGGCAGTTGGAAGAGAATCTAAGAGAAGTAGTGAGGCGGTCTGTGGTACAGGCTGCAAGGAAGGTACTGAATCCGGCCGAGGATGGAAGCTTATCAAAGGCGAGGTCTTGGGAGAAGGATTTGATTCAAGTGGTGGAGAGGCTGCCGGTGTATTGTTACATTGATGACCCGGGTAATGCGAAGTATGCTTTGATGCAACAGCTAAGGGAAGTTTTAGTGGACAAGGCGTTAGAGGGGAATGAGGAGGGGAGAGTGGTGTTTAAGAGGATACCAGAGTTTCAAGAAGAGGCGAAGAAGAGATTGAGGGAGGAGGTGGGATGGGCGAGGGAGAGATTTGGAAAGGGTGATTTTGTCACTGGGAGTAGTATAAACAAGTGCAGGACTTATCCCGTGTATAAGTTTGTGAGGGAGGAGGTGGGGACGGAGTTATTAACAGGAGAGAAGAAGGTGAGCCCGGGGGAGTATATAGAGAAGGTGTATGAGGCGACGAAGGAGAGGAGAGTCGGAGAAGTAGTCGTGGAATGCATCCAGGGTTGGAGTGGATTTGCATCACAGGAGAAGCTCCAGCAGTACTAGTTGAAGTAGTCGCCGAACACCGTTCAATGGTGGTATATATGT
Organism: Phoenix dactylifera; assembly: GCF_009389715.1. Lineage (NCBI taxonomy): Eukaryota > Viridiplantae > Streptophyta > Magnoliopsida > Arecales > Arecaceae > Phoenix > Phoenix dactylifera. Next base: position 26,929,821 of record NC_052399.1, read on the forward strand.
TGTCGCGTGGAGTACATTTCAGTGTTAGTTTTTTTTTTTAGCAAGTATTCGTGTTCAATAAATCCCTCGGGGCTTGTTTGGTTCGCGGAAAGCATTTTTTCTTATAGAAATATAATTCCTGTGAAACAGATTCCTAAGAAGAGAATGCCTAGAAAAATAGTTTTAGCATGTTTAGTTAACCATTGGAAATTGACAAATTTTTAAAGTGCTTATATTTGGTTGACCATCCACTTTTCTGGAAAAGTTATGTATAATTCCTATTATACCCTTAATAAAAATTAGGTCTTTAGTGCTTCTGAAGGGTCTTTTTGGAAAAGAATAAAAATAGAGCGATTCCCGCTTCATGAGAAAGTAACTTTTCCATATTTCTCATGGAAAAGATTTTCCTATGAAATGTGGGAATCATATTTCCATGGAAATACAACTTTTCCGTCTTTCTTCTTTGAAAACTCCAACCAAACAAGAGGTATCTCATTACTTTTCCGTTGATCACACTTTTCCCTCTTCTTTTTCCGCGAACCAAACGAGGCTCTAGTATGAGCTGTGATTATTGTGAATCAACGTTCAGCTCTTTGACTCTACATGCTGAACTTCAGAACTTCACTTCAACTGCAAAACAGAACGTACAGAACAACTGAAGCAAACTACTTTCAGTTGATTCTTAGATTTTCTGTTAATTAGTTATTCAGTTAATATACCATTATCTACAGATCATATCATGTAAGAAAGTATTCATTAAGAAATAAAAAAGGTTGAGGCCTTCTCCTCAGCTTCCCCTGTTTCCGAATCTTTTTCTTTCTCGTTTGTCAGTTTCTTTACGGTGATCGAGTTAAAGTCTAATTTCTATTCTCATCATAATCTACTTTTTAGGAGCAATTTGATATGAAGTAGTTCCAGCATTCAGTTTAGTTTTAGTTGTTTATAGCTGACTGGAAGCTTATGGCTATCTTTTTTGATTTGGTGCATTGCTTAGTGCTTGTGTCCTCGTTCTACTTGAACCAAGTTTGTGACTGATTTGGAATCTGTAAATAGTTTTAGATAAGCCATTTATTTTTCTTAAAAGTGCTGTACTATGGTGCTAATAGCGAGAGTGAAAAATATTTTCAATTACTTTCTCCTTCACCCTCAACAACGTGAAGGCTCGCTCTTTATCATGTCGTCAACTAACGTGGACTCTCTGTTTATTATTCTTTATTATTTTTATTATGCTTGAGTCATATGTATAGTAACAGGTTTATTTGATATATTTTTAGGGGAATTTGATCCTAAGCCATCGTAATAACACCGTATTCATGTCAAATTGGTAGGATCTTCAAAGCCATTGATGCCGATTCTCAATAGAGATGTCTACAACATGCAGAGCATGAAGTTGAAGGCCTAATTTTTCTTTTCTGATCTTTGGGATTGTTAACACCTTATCTCAACAATTTATCTAGTAGTCTAGAGCAAGTACCATATGGATCAATTTGATGAAATCATAATAGGTGAGAATCACATGACCCTTGCTAGACTAAAGAGTTTTCAACTATGATAAATTTCACAGTGTATAAGTATAGACCGAAGGAGGAGAGCACGATTAAAAGTAGACCGAAAGCTTAGAACTTGGTTATGACCAACCACATGCGCAATATATAGAGATAAACTGAGGTGACTAGCTAACGCGGTCTCAAGAATAATCCCAAATACAAAATAATATCTTAGGCCAAAGTAAAAGAACCAGTTAGTATAAGTTAAGCTAAGATTGAAAAGACCGGATTATCAAGGAATATTTCGGTCAATACCTAGTCAAAATTTGAGATTGGTGATTGTGGTCAGTTACAGAGGAACACTAAAGAAGTTGGCAAATCCTTATTGGCATCAGTTCATGATCATTTGCCTAGGAGTGAAGGATAAAAATAACACGGCTTTGTAAAACCAGCCATAAGCATCATGAGGACTGGAGAGCAACCTTCTCAAAATGTGCTTCTAGAGTTTTTCTAAATGATACGTATTTCATGTGCCAGCAGGCAACATGACAATGTGAGGAACGATTTGGCCTAACATTATGTATAATTAAAGACTCTCATACAGATTATAGAAAATGTGGGTCTTAATGCTTACGTAAAAGTTGTTCGAAGATTGAAGAAATAATGAATTTGGTCTGAAAGCAGAATAAATAATAATATTATATATGATCTAGTTAAGAATTTCACAAAAGTTTTGGCCAAAAGGCCAATACAGGCAATAGTGCTTCACTATGATGGATTCTATTTTATAGGCCCTTCATAATTTTTTCAATTTTTTTTTCACTCTTTGCGGAGAACTTTGGATGTTGGTCTGCGGGCTTCTCCAGAAATTATACTTCTTAGCAAATATCAATCAGCCCTACATCGAAAGACTCGATCTGACTCTTCTGACTAGTATTGAAGATCATTGGCCTGATATGCCAAAGTGTAGGCTGAACAATGAAGACTGTTGATGCCCAAGCCATTAATAGAAAGTTTACATTGAAAGAGGCATACAAGAAAATACAAAGTTAAAAGATCATGCTATTTTATTAGCATCAGCTAATACAATTATGCAAGTATGACTATAAGGTCGATTGTATTGATAAGGGTGTAATACTATAGATATAGCATAGTGTTACACCCTTATCATAGCCCGGCGCTATATCCCTCTACTATAATCTAGCGTGACACTCCTTATCCATTGAATGGTGATATGATAGTGGCAAAAGTATCTTAAGAATCAAGGCATTTGGAACCATACTACTTTCTATCATCCCTTTGATTACTTTCTAGCTGATCTGACGTCGTTGGCATGCCCGCACGTATTGACCCATGCCATCTAACTTGTCACCACTCTTCTCTATTGTACCTAGACAGAAATCTACCAGCGTGCCCCATGATGCATCTGGACGGATCTGAAAGAGCACCAATAGGGATAAGTAGAAAAGAGTATGACGAGAATGGGTTGATAGCCAATACTGCAGAGCATATCCATAAAAAGGACAACAAAGCTTAATACTTCATCTAGCATGCATGGTCTGAATGAAACCATCTTCCCTCGAGTCTTGGCTGCTAAGAATTCTCACAAGACATGAGTTACCGCAACTTAAGCGTGTCCTTTAATTAATTGGTATCATTTTATATTATAAGTAGAATTGTGAGTGATTCAATTGTGACTAATGACAAAAAGTCATGCACATGGCACCAAATTCATGCATCATTGCCTACGTGAATGGATTTTGGCATACTTCTTTTCTTTTTTTTGTTCTTAATAAAACGGAAGGGGACATCCATGCAAATCAAGCCAATGAATAAAAGACACAGTCCTATACCAAAAAAGAAAAAAAGAAGAAGAAAGATACATCCAAGGCTATCAGACTGGTACGCATATGGCACCATTCATGCATCATTGCCTGTGTGGATGGATCCTGGCATACTTGTTTTTTTTTTAACGTTTTTTTTCATAAAATGGAAGGGAAGATCCATGCAAATCCATTCATACCTCACTGCCTATGTGGATGGATCCTGGCATACTTGTTTTTTTTTTTTTATAAAATTAAGTCAATGAATGAATTAAAGATACGGCCAGGACTATCAGACTAGCATGCATATGGCACCAGATTCATATATCACTGCCTATGTGGATGGATCCTGACGTACTTGTTTTATGTAGTTTTTTAATAAAATGGGAGGGGAGATCCATGCATGCAAATCCAATGACTGAAAGATCCAGCCAAGACTATCAGACTGTTACATGATGTAACAACTCAGCATCTCACCCAAAATGGCTAGCCAGAAGGTATTGTTTGGATTTCTTAATCCTATATAAGTACTCAAGATCTACTCAGCGAATAACCGATGTGGGACTAAACACACGCCCGCACGGGTCCTCACATACTCCCTCCGTTCAAGCCCTGACGTCCTCGTCATGCTAAGGGTTCAAATTCTTTCAAATCTAATCACAAACACCACGATCGGTCCGTGGTCAACCCCACTAGATCCGTGCTGCAGTGTCCCATAGTCCACATAAGTTATGGGCCCGATCCACTCTAATACCATTTGTAACAACCCAGGATCTCACCCAAAATGGCTAACCAGAAGGTATTGTTTGGGTTTCTTGATCCTGTATAAGTATTCAAGATCTATCCAGCGAATAGCCGATGTGGGACTAAACACACGTCCGCACGGATCCTCACACATGAAACATCAAGCGAACAAAACCAGGTAGGAAAAACTCTCCTCCAAAAAAGAAGTCCCAGTCCCAGCACGAACAAAAACCATGAGCTTCCCTTGACTTCCATGTACTTGTTTTTCGATTTAGCTGGAACCAAAGCCCAGATTACTTCCTTCCACTACAGGTGCCAAATCGAGCCAAAGATTCTAGCATTTCATTCGATCTAGGTCGTCTATGTCACAAACAACACCAACTTATCCCACGGTTTTCTCCGTTTCAAAGACACCCTCGTCCTCCATTCAGTCCACAAGGGATATTCGGCACGCTCGTCCCGTTCCACGATTTTTGACTTCTAAATATGGAAATTACGATCAACCTCCTAACAGCGACTATTTGCAGTCATTTTCTGGCATAAAGTTCACATGATAAATTGAGAATTCTAAGTCTCTACGTACACACGGTTGTCACTAATGTCAACATTAATAAAATCATCTTATTTTCTAATTATTGCAAATGGAGGACTTTGCACAAGATCCTCCGTAAAAAAAAATTCTTATTAATACCGGCTCTAATGCATGGTTACCCTTTATCTTTTTTTTTTAATATAAATTATATATAATAATAAAAGATTTCAATGGTCAAGTTTTCTTTTGATGCATATCGTACATTAATATTGATGTTATTAATATTTATTAAATATCATATAATTAATTTTAGTGATAATTGAGATGAAAGTATAAAAGTGCGATCTACATACTACTTGAATTAGTATTATTGCCAACAGATAACAATAAAGTTGCTGATTTTTATTTGGCACAGGTTATCGTAAATCAGAGTTTAAATGCGCATTTGGTACAGATTGGGATGATTCATGACTTCAAGCCTGATTACACTGGAGAAGAATTGAACCTGGTCAAGCACACTTGCACCCGAGCAACATGTGTCTACACGTCACAGTCCCTAGAGTGCATTGGAATTCAAAATAAAGAAAGAAATCAACAGTGTTTCCAGCTTCCTTCTCGTCCCATCCCGTGCGTCCATTTGAAGAAGATCGCAACCAGCCGTCTACGTCCAATCCCACGCGTCTGCCCGCGTGGAAGAGATCCCGATCCCTCTCAATCGGGCCACATAATCAGGAATCTCCTGAGTCCCCTGCTTTCGGATTCCCTCCCCATCTGTGCGTCTTCTGTATTCGTGATCGTCCCAGCATCCCGTTCTTCAGCAATTCCTTCTCCTGCATGCAATCTTCCGTTGTTAGCTCCTTCCCGCGACACATGCCAAAGATCCCGTGGCAGATTCCTTCAATCATCTGAATCCCAGCATTCTCCCGCGAGCCCGAGCGTACAAGCTCCATCCATCTGCATCCAAGCTTTCGCGTCCATGTCCGCGTCCCAGAGCGTCCCAGCCGTCCACGTTCCAGCTCTCACGCGTTGGATCGCGTCATCTTCCGAGTCCACGTCTCGATCTTCCGGTTCAGCTCCCACATGTTCCAACCGATCCAAAGCTTCCACGTTCACAGCACACCCCAACAGCCTCTTGCAATGCAAGCGATCGTGATCAGCTCCCAGCCGGGCATCTTCCAGATCCGCATCTTATCCCAAGCATCAATCCCACGCATCTCCAGCCATCCGCATCCATCCTCTTCTTCCGGGATTCATCTCATCCGACCGTCTCCACCGCATGCGATGAGAGGATATCTCTCTCTTGGCTGGAATGGAGGGGTGATCTCTCATTTGAAAAAAACAGAGCCTCGGCCATTCAAAATAAAGAAAGAAACAAAGCATTCTCTGTTTTTCGAAAAGAAAAGAAAAAGAGAGAGGGAGGCTAATATTTTTAAAGGGGGGCTGATTTCTTAGGTGAAGGGTGATGGAGGAACCTTTGATGTATTGCTTTCTTTCAAGTAAATTCTGAACGATTGATCTCTTTGATTTACATATATTAATATGTTCTTGATTCTTGCATACTTATTTATTAGATAGATCTTTTATGGTTTATATTTATTATTGCATGAATTGTTTTGATGTTTGATTTGTCGTAGACGTAATCAGCACAATAAATACTTAGATATTGAATTCATGTTTCCAAATTATATACTCCATGATTAGAACTATTCTATCTGATTAATCCTTAATCAAGAATCGCAGAATTTAATTATTAAAAATAATATCATCAAGGGGGATTCCAGATCTCTAACTATCTTTATTTCATTGAACTTTGTTTATTTACATATTATTCTTTATTTTTAATTCTGAAAACCATCTGAAATTACATCTAAAATTACGCTAATAATACATATACCGTTCCCTAAGGATTCGACTTCGGACTTTCGAGTTTTACTACTTGTACGATTCTCCTGCACTTGAAAGAGCAGCTTTGCGAACGCGTCATTGAGCATATTAATTTTTACAATCTCTCTCTCTCTATATATATATATATATATGTGTGTATATATATATATATATATATATATGCGCTCCCCCTAAATGTCATCCGTGTTTTGCTCAATGAACAAAAATAATGTGGGGCAGGCACTAGAGAAAGAAATATAGGACAGACTTTATATTTTATCATATTTTCTCTACCCATTTTAAAAAAGAAATCTAAAAGTAAAAGATTTCTCTTATTAGTTCTGCGATTTAAAAAAAAAAAGTGTGGCATCCTTTTTTTTCTTATTTTTAGAATGTATTTTTTACCGATATACACTACATGGTCATATGATATATACCAAATAAATTAATCATCTAGCAAGTCAATAATATTTTTAGGTAAATTGATACACCATCCAGAATATGATGTTCAACAACACACAGTACGCGTCGAAGTGATTCGCACTTAGCAAATTAGACAAAGATAAGAAACTGTATACTGATGAACACTATGTTTTATAAATTGTGTATCAATTTACTTAGAGTTATGTACTGATCTAATAGATAACTAATTTTCTTGATGTATATCATATTGCTATGTAGTGCATACTGATGAAAAACATATGCTAGAAACTACGCATCAATTTACTTATAAATGTATATTGAAGTACTACTAGGTGTGGACCAAAAAAAGCTTGTTGTATGTATCAAGAAGTCAATAAATGCATATCATCCGACTATGTAGTGTGTACTAAAAAATTTGATATTCTGAAAACTATATATCAATTTATTTGAAGATGTATATTGTGTTACTAGACGATTAACTTGCAAAGTGTGTATCACTTAATCGTACACTGTCTATTAGTAAATACCATATTCTGGAAACTATATAATGATTTATTTAGAAATGTATATTGACTTACTAGATGATTAATTTGTTTGTTGTGTATCATCTGGCTATATAATATATATCGGTAAAAAATATATTTTAAAAATAAGAGAAAGAAAAAGAATGCCATGCTTTTTTTATAATTATGGGATGTAAACTGTGTTGATAAAAAAAATGTTTGACGTTTATGTTTCTTTTCAGGATAGAAACTAAAAATATATAATAAAACAAAAAAAATATATTTCTTTCACCAGTGCCCGGTTCATATGACTTTGCGCCTACTCCAAGAAAGTCCACCTGGCAAGTAACAGACGTCACTACAGACGTCACCCGTGCCGACCGTCCACGTTCTATTTAAGTCGCCGCAGCGACGACGCGGTTCGACCACATCCAGATCCCTTCGATACCTCCTTGCTTTGTTCCACCGCATTATCGGCAGCAAATGGAGCATCGCCCGCAACATTTCCTTATAGTGGCCTACCCGGCCCAAGGCCACATCAACCCGGCTCTCCATCTCGCCAGGCGCCTCGCCAGCACCACCGGCGCTCATGTCACATTCTCCACCGCCATCTCCGCTCACCGCCGCATGTTTCCGGCCCTGTCGAAACCCGACGAGGAAGTAGAAGACGGCCTCCTCTCCTACATCCCTTTCTCCAATGGCTACGACAATGGTTTCAAAGCCGGCACTGGTACCGAAAACGCCCAGGATTTCGTGTCCAAGTTCAAGCTCGTCGGATCCAGAACTCTCTCCACTATCATCGCAAACCTTGCCGCACGCGACCGCCCCGTGACCTGTATGATCCACACCATGCTCTTCATGTCGTGGGCCGCCGACGTCGCTTATGATCATGGCGTCCCTCCTGTCGTCTACTGGATCCAGCCTGCCGCCGTCTTCGCTATCTACTACCACTATTTTCATGGCTTCGAAGAGCTCATCACCTCCCACAGTCAGGACCCATTATTTACGGTAAACTTTCCGGGACTGCCGCCGTTCCGAATCCGTGACCTCCCAACCTTCACTATCACCAATTCCGACGATCCCTACTATGTGATTCTCCTTGATTTCAGAGAGACCTTTGATATGTTGGACCGGAAACAAAGGAGCTCGAAGCCAAGAATCATGATGAATACCTTCGAGGCATTAGAGGCTGATGCAATCAAGGCAGTCGGTAACGTGGAGCTCATCACCCTAGGGCCGCTCGTACCGTCCCTTCCTTTGCTTGGAATGGATTCAAAAGATAAGGATCTTTTCAAACCGGATGACAAGGGGTACATGGAATGGTTGGACTCGAAGCCGGAGAGGTCGGTGGTGTATGTGTCTTTCGGCAGCATCGCGGTGATGAAGAAGCAGCAACTGGAGGAGGTTTTGAGGGGGCTGAGGGAGAGTGGGAGGGCTTACCTGTGGGTGGTGCGGAAGGACGGCAGAGAGGAAGGAGTCGAGCTCGAAGACGAGGAGAACGGGATGGTGGTGGAGTGGTGCTCCCAAGTGAAGGTGCTGTCCCATCCCTCCGTAGGATGCTTCGTGACCCACTGCGGGTGGAATTCGACATTGGAGAGCTTGGTGTGCGGCGTGCCGACTGTAGGGGTGCCGCAGTGGTCGGACCAAGGGACAAATGCGAAGCTCGTGGAGACGTGGGGGACGGGGGTGAGGACCGAGGTCGACAAAGAGGGAGTGTTAGAGGGGAGAGAGTTGAGGAGGTGCTTGGAGGTTGTCATGGGAGAAGGGGAGAGAGGGGTGGAGATCAGAAAAAGGGCAGAGATTTGGAAAAACAAAGCACAGGAGGCCATCCGTGAAGGTGGGTCGTCAGATGTGAACCTCAGGGCTTTTTTGGAGCAAATTGCAAGCAACAATTAAGATTTGAGAATGTCATCACAAATGTCCAAATTATTTTGTGTTTCAAGTTTATTTAACCATGTGCCAGGAAGACTTAACTTAATGCAATATACCAAGATATATAAAGTGTGTTTCAAGCCTTATTTAATGGTGTGTACTCGGTAAATACTAAATAAATTCTTATCTATGTGATTCTCATATGAAAATTTAATAATTTTTTAAACAATTTCATCACCTAGCTAGAAAATTTGTTAGATAGATAAATAAAAATTGAGAGGGTGCATGTAATCATAAGCAGCATACCATGGACTTCATCTTTTAGAGATGATTGGCAGAGTAATTGAGGATATTAACTGTGTGCCAAGATATAATAAGTAAATATCAGGCTCGATTAACTATGTTCAAATCTTTTATAAATGTGTACCAAGCTTACTTAATTGTGTACTAGGAAGACTTAAATGTGTGCCAGGCTATATTAACTGTGTTCTAAGCTTACTTAACTATGTGTCAGAAATACTTAATTGTGTCCCAGGCTATCTAAAGTGTGTTCCAAGTCGGGGAGCACCTAAGGAGAGAGTTAGGTTGCTGCCGGTTTCAAGGAGCACGTGTCCAGATGTGAGGGTTTGGAGTTCCTCTGGCAGTCCCAGAGTCCGTGTGAGAGACATTTACCACACCCTTCAGAGTGAGCAGCACACAGTATAGGATTGCGGTTGAATCTCGAGGTTCGGTCTCCCCCCACGGGTGGCCATATTTCTCTAAAAGATGGTTTGGGGCAGGTTGCCAATGAGGTTAGTGCTGTGCGAGTGGGGACTGGACTTCATCCTCAGTACCCAGGGTGCCAGTTGGAGGAGACAGTGGACCACGCTTTGTTCCAGTATGTGCGTGCTAGGAGGGTATGGGGGCTCGTTGACATCCCATCAGATGTGCGGAGCCATTCAGGCCCTTTCTTGCAAGTACTTAGACAGTGGGTCATCGCCCCTCAAACTCGGCAAGTGGCCATTGTGGCGGTTTATACAGCTTACCACATCTTACTAGCCAAGAATGCCCGAACATTTGGAGAGACCAGTCCTTCATCCAGGCTTGTCATGGAGCGGGCCTGAGTTCAAGCGGCAGAGGTCACCCACATTGGTCCATTGGATGGGCCTTTGATAACTCGGGCCACCTAGGGCTTTATTTCTGCTCTTGTAGTGCCTCAGATGGTATTTTTCACCTAGGAGCTCCGACCCCTGAGTTTTCTCAAGGTCAAATTCGATGGATGCGTGTTTGAAGGTGGCAAGAGTAGTGGTGCATGCTTCATCATCGGGGGCCCAGATTTTCAGGTGATTGCTGCTGGCAGGTGTCAGATCTTTGACACCTCCATTTCGGAGGCGGAGTTGAGAGCGGCGTAGGCTGGCTTAGGGTATACATGGCGTGTGCTATGAGCTAGAGCGGTCCTACTGGAGGGCGGCTCAGCCACGGTGATCGGTTGAATTCAGAAAAATCTGGTGGCACAGATGGGTGTCACCCCTTACTTCGGGACATCCAGGTCATGGTGAGGAGTGATGTTGAGTTCCAGGTTAGGCACGTTTATAGAGAGGTTACTGAGGCTGCGAACTAGGTGGCCTCGTATGTGGCTGATAACTCTAGGAGTACTCTGTGGGTCGGAGAAAGAGAGTTGCCTAGCGCACTCCGTAATATGTTGTCTTTTTTACTTTTTTGGATGTATCCATACTAGAGGTGTATGAGCCATCCGCTATAGCAGAAAAAAATTCAAATAAGCTCGAGACTTACACTAGTTTAAACATCATTAATTAAATAATAAAACAAATTCAGCTAAAAATGCTGCATGCATACATACAAGACAATGTCCTACTCTCTTAGGAGTTTGGATGCTTAATTACATACTACAATTTGGCCTTCCTCTTTTCCATTGTACACACATACATACATTGCATACATACGTACATTACGTACGCATGTACATAATGCCTTCCCCCTTTTTTTTTGGAATAATGCCTTCCTTTTACCGAGCACAATTTTTGTGAGTAATGCTAGGGGTTCTTCGTCCCCGTGGTAGAATCTCGCAACTCCATATTCCTTACACTTGATTTTTAACAACCTCATATGATCCAATTTTTTAGTTTGCATATATTACAGTATGAGGATTGTCACCAACAATAGTACAATTTAATTTTCTCAATGTAAAAATAATGATATTTGAATAGAAATATAACATCTGACCAAAATCTTAAATAATAATTCTTGGCAGAGGACCAAATTTGGAGCCAAGATCGGGAACTCGGTAAGGTAATTGATCATAATATCATAGATCATAAACCACAAACCTCCATTCCGAAAGTCCTTGATCATAGAACCTATCTATTTCTCTCATGGCAGTACGATATATCAGTTCAGTTTATCAAAAGCATGTCTAATTGTTAGGACAACAGCGAATAGATTCAAAGGATATAGGATAAAACTTGGCAGGGGGAAAACAGCCTTCCATTCCCAACTATTTCTTCAAATGATATAAAAAGCAGACTCCTCTGCATAGTAATTCTAAGTACTAACCTCTTGACTGCCAGTGAAAAATCTTCTTGCAGACCACGAAAGAACAGAAATCTATTTGATCTCAGCACCTACTTTGCCTTGCATTCTTCTCGAAAAACCATCATATGTTATATTCTTCATAGATCAGAATGAGAAAGATTTATTCAGTCAATTATATCCTCTGGCAGGCTATAGCCTATATGCTCGTCTGAAAAAGGAAAAACCAGAGCATAGAGAAAGAGACAAAAAGGCACAGTATACCAAAAGGCAATCTCTTGCAGCTAAGCATAAAAATTGCTTCCTACAGCTAAGCAATTTTATTTCCAGAATTAAACAATTCTTAAGATACATTACAAACTTGAATTAGCTGTAGGAAGGAATTTAACACTTAAATCGACTGGGAACAAATTATCACACACATACCAGCAGATCTATGTAATCTGGGTCTAAACAACAACGCATACATCCACAAGGATGACTATCTTTTACCAGCATCTTCTTATCTCATAGTGAGAATGTGTCAGTATTGGGCTTGAGGAATAAGTTCAGTGAACGCTTATCTTCAGCATCTCTTCGACGCTGCCGACAAAGAATAGCAATACTTGAAATCAAAGCAAAATTGGTGGATTGATGTGCTGCAGCAGAAGAAATATATGAACAATATATTTGAAGAAGGGGAGACTCCATCTTATCAACTGCAGGTCATATTGCTGTGGTATCTGAAAACATAGAGAAAATGAGATTAGAAAATCGATGTCTATTGTTGAAGAATTGTGGCTGTGCTTCAGCCATTTTCACCAAGGAATAGAGAGGAAACAGCTTAAGTCTATGGAAAAACGTGAGTTTTTTTCAAGAAAAGTGGTGATCCGCCCAAACCAGAAAAGACAAATACCCGAAGGTTTCCAAATTACTTCACATGCATGCATTTGGATCTCCACAGATAAAGAGTCATGGCAACTAGTAATGGTAGATATGCTTTTTACAGAATTATTGCCTCATTATGACAACCATCTTAGTATTGTAAGCTGACCTAAGTATGCATGTAATGGTCTTGGCAACTTGTGCTGTCAAAAATTTAATATGACAGATTAATACCCTCATCCTCATCATTTTTGTGGCTCAATTTCACACCTTGCATCTCTGGAACATATTGATTCAAGAACAATTCAATCATTCTCCAGTAACGGTCCCCACCCGAGAGCCATGTGTCCATATGCATGCCACTTGGAAAGTCAACAAATAGACAATGCCGATTATGCTCAACCACTTTCTTATACAGCATCTGCATGTGAGATGGGGGAACCATCTCATCTTGCAACCCGGATAGGAAGAGAATTGGTTGTTTAATCTGCAAAGTAACAAAAAAGATAATCAAATGAGCATAGAAAGCCAGTTTAAGAATGTGCACCAAAAATAAAGGAGCAAATAAACAAGTTGATGGAAAAATTAGACAGTGACAGCACTTGGGATAGCGGAAATGAATTTATTTGGCTGATGATTGGAAAAAGATTGCATGATGTTGACCAATATATAATTTTTTCAGTAAGACAGTCATACGAAATTATATGTTGCACTTTTGCGACATGCATTTGCAATTGTAGAATCAGAATTATGGGTTCAATAATACAAAGCTTTCCCAACATTCAGTACTCAAATATACAGCACTTTCTCTCATCAGTCAAAAAAGCGTAGGTCCGGAGAATGTTCTAAATTCTGTGTCTATATTGTTCATAAGGGTATCTTTAGTTTCTCTTCTTCTTCAAGAAAGTAAAGACTTGGACAAAGCAGCATTTCTGAGATCCACCAATTACATGTTTAAAAAGATGCATCAGCACATATTCTTTTAATTTCTTTTCAGTCTATTAAAGGCATGGAATATTGAAAATATCAATGAATTGGACAAATTGCTGAGAAAGCTGATTATGCATTGGGCTAAATGTATGAAAATTTATTGAACATGCATCTATAAAATTCAGGAATACCATGAAGAATCAGGATCTAATGAACATCAAAGTTAACAGAGCATGATAAGTATAGTATCTCTCCATACCGTGTGGTATATTTGGAGAGTAGGAAATTTCTAAAATTCAGCAAAATTTTGAAAAGAAAATGACAAGAGGGCATGTCATCCTCTGGATCTTCACCTTTAACATGAATACTCACTTGCAGCCATGTCATTGCCTAATAGATCTGCTGACACGACTAAAGAACACAATGGCTCTTCCATAGACTGATGCCGGACAGCAGGGAAAGAAAAGAAAGAGAGAAGGAGAGAGAAGGGAAGGAGAACTAGGCTTCACACCTAGCCCTACCTCAGGGTTTCACACCGAGGTTAAAAGAAGAGAATCAGAATTTTTATTCATAGCATACCCTATAGGATATATTGTTCATATATTTATAAGATCCAGAAAATGCAAAGACCCCCTAAAAAGAAACTAATCTCACAAAAGACCCTCACAATAACGAAATACCAAAATAAGCCCTAAAGGTTATCAAATAACAAAATACCCTAATAAGCCCAAATAAAATAAAATCAATCCAACCATAATGAAACTAGCTGAACCACCCTCCTGTGGTGACTGTAGACCCGAGTGACGGGCGCTCTAGCACTGGTATCCGCACCAGCTCCCCCGGGTGGAAAGAAGTCAACCTAGCACGGCTCGGTGTAGCTCTGGTAATACTCCAACAGGTCCGGATCAATCTATTATAGCTCCTCGCACGTGATCCAAGTGGATTCAAACTTTGGTCATCCTCGCCAACGAACCAAGAAGCGTTGGATGCCTCCATCTTTAAATGTTTTGAATTGAACTTGTTTTTTTGCCTTTTTATCTTGTCGCAGTTCTGAAGAAGCATTAAGACTTGAAATATCTTTTGCCAGTTCCCCATCTGTTCTGGCATCCCTTTTGACAACTTTCCAGCGTTCATTCTTATCATCTAGGTCTAAATCTTGCTTGTTGATATCAACAAAGTTCTTCTCCTTGATGGACTTCAGGTTTTGGATAGCAACTTCATCCATGGGATCAACTAGAAATAGCACTTCAAAATCCTTTTCAAGCAGTTTCCCTAGGAAAGGAGCATTTCTTGCACTCATCAAATTGTTTGCTGCAATGTAGTAGATATCCTTTTGTTCTAGTTTCGTATTCTCAACATACTCGTCTAAGCTAATTAACTCGTTTTCGCTCTGAGAAGAGAAGAACTGAAGGAGCAGAGCAATGTTCATGATTCAATTGATCTTCTATGCAACCCAATTTCATAAATTTGCCAAAGTTCTCCCAGAACTTCTCATAGTCTTTTTTGTTTTCACTGAGAGAAATGCCCAGTATTATAGATCTATTTTAGATTCAGATTCAAAAACCACTATTTTTCCAATCAGAGCCATCTCTCTCTGTCTCTCATTGAGCTTCTCCTCCATCATAGAACCCCCACCACCACCCAACCCTAAAGGAAAAGGGGAAAAAAGGCAATGAGGCACCAGGGCCACCTTCTCTGTTTGAATGCCTCAACCTTTTCAAGAAATTATATAACAATAGTTCAATAGTGATAGATCTAAAAAATCTCATTCAAGAAGAAAGGATGGGTATGTAAAATCATAAGAATAAATTATATTGAAAAAGCATCTCTCCATGTAAACAGGACAAGGCTTGTTATTTACCAATATTGATCTATGATAACAACATCTGACAAGATTATGGTTACGGTTTTTTGCATTATGCCCCTTCGAGTTTTTGGATTCCCATGTATAACCCTCTAATTTGGCATTTTGCATGAACACCCTTTCAAATAAATTACTTTTGAGCCAATGGATGTTCTCCTTCCCCAAGAACTGCATGTGCACATTCCCCCGCATGTGGCTCAAGTGGTGAAGGGTCCCCGTTTGCTACCATTTGGAACCGTCAACCCAACCATGATTAAAGTTATTTGATCATGATTAAAGGTTAACTTTTAGAAATGACAAAACTACCCTCTATCCATAGTTGGAGAAGAGTATTTATGTCATTTTGTCCCCAAAACAGTTAGTTTTAAAGCTAGTCAATGGCAAGGGAATTGATGTAAAAACAAATTATTCAAAAAGGTATTAAGAAAATGCTAATTTACATGGTTGTACGTGCAAAGTCAAAAATGGCAAGGGCAAGCCATGGTGCAATGATAAGGTTGCCCCATTGTAACCTGGTGTCACATGTTCCAAATATGAAAATAATCTATCCACATGCGAGGGCAAGGCCACATGCATCCGACCCTCCCCAGACTCTACATTTGTAAGAGCCTCGTGCACTAGGATGCCCTTATACATGCAAAATTAAAATTGTAAAGGTTTAGATACGCCAAAAGAAAACCCCTTACGCTTAAGCATTCTATTTCTTTTAAATTGGACCAGTTCACTCAACCACATGAAAGATGTCCTCTTCTAGAATTCTTCCAAAAGACAAAGTAAAATGCATGCATCAGCACCTTATCTAGAGCGGTTTTGCTAAAACTGAAATCAAACAAAACACCCGTGCGAAGTAAATTTTCTAGAGTATTAAAGGCTCACCTGCCCAATAATATCAATGGTACTCCATGGTGAGCGTACAAGAAAATTTAAGACCTTCAGTCCTTTTGATGCACTTCCACCAATGAACCACCTTAAGAACGGTAACATAACTCCAGCCATGTCCAATATAGAGGTGAAAGTATTCTCCAATATAATAGCAGAAACCTGCAGTTTAAAATTATGCACTATAATCACTATGCTAAAAATATTCATGCAGAGGAGTAACAAAGATCAAACTTCTAAACAGCAGGACGTTCTAAATAAAGAATTTCAAACAGAATAAATGTCTGAATAAAATGATGGCCAGACTGGTTTGTCCCTAAACTTGAAAAAAGAATCAAGTTCAAACCTAATTTGAGCATTTATAAGGTACCAGTTCTCTTAAATTGCATAATGTCAACCATTTACTTTATTACTATAGGAGCTATCAGTCCATGAAGATACCATTTTCTTTCAATAATATAGTGATCAGAACTATATTTCACCTTACATATACTTATTTTATGGAAAAACCATCTAATTCCATTTAGGTGGGCACCAAAAGTCAAACATAAAGAGGAAAAAAAGAAACTATAAGAACAAAAATCCCAATTTTATTTATTTTCAACCAATATTCAGCAAGTTCTATGTTACTTGGACACTTCATTTTAAGCTATCCGTGAGTGTTGACATTTTGGACACTCGAACACAACACAATACGGCTAGAAACTCCACTTTGAAGTGCCTTGCTGATGCCATACTCTAAACTTAGCACTTTTTTTGGAGCGCCATTTAGGAGAACTCTTAGTTTTAAGTGCTGGGCACTTTAAATTAATTATTTTTTAAATTTAATGTTACCAAGGTCTTGTCGATATTTCAAGCAAAGTGTCCTTATGTTTTAATATAAAATTATCAAGATTACATAGGCACTTTAAGCAAAGTATCACTCCTGTTTTAATATAAAGTAATAACAAATAATATGAACTATGTTCTTAATACAAAGTAATCACAGTTATATAAACACTTTAAGTTAAACATATCATAATTAATTATCAATTTAAGTGTCCCAATATATCTTAAGTAACTTTAAGTGAACCTAGCAAATAACTGAAATAACTTGTAAACACATAATCTATTAGTTTGTTTGTTAGACAGCATCTAATAACTCTCCATCCCCTTTTAAATCTCTCTTTTTTCAATAGGCAACAAAATGCACTATATGTTTGTGTATGCATGCACACTTGGAGGCAACCATGTCCAACTCTTGAGGATTCTTAGAGTGCTAAGTGTCTAGAAAACATTGATAAAATATCCTCTTACTAAAATGAATATCTGTGGTTACAATTTTAGCAATGATACTTGATGATAGAATCTTCATTTAATATCGATAGTGCCAATGAATGATTGTCTAAAATTCTAACCTGGATAATGAAAGAAAAGGAAAATTATAAAGATACTACTACATAGGAGAGACGTCAAGAGTGGAAGTAGGCTTCCACATAAAGACTATAATGCTTATCAGTGCCATTCAAGGAGCTTGTTTGGTTGCCCTGTAACCGTGTTAAAGCTCCACTTCTTATTAGGCAAGCAAGCTTTGCTACTTGGTCATCCATGAGTATGACCATTAGTCATAACTGAAAACTACCAAAGTTTATCCATTTCAAAGGGCAGCCTCTGAAATGAGCAGATATTGAGCTACAACTTAATCACATTTAAAGTGCCCTACAGCAACTTATTCATCCAGAGTTTGGGGTTTTGCGTCGAACCTAAACTGATTAGGCTTGCTTATCATGATTGTATATGTATGCATTACCATGTAACTCTTAGATCACATCTAAACTCTTGGTACTACTAATATATCCTTTACTCTTGACTTATATATCCCTAATAATCTGTTTGTTTATAAATATAGCTTATGAAGCTACTTTACACAAGAACAAGGAGTAATATAACGATATTCCAAGCTATTTGTCATATGAGCACTCCAATCAATGAACATATTGTACGCCATTTTTTCAGGAGTTGAATTATATTTCTTCTTCATGTAAACTTATGGTAGTTCATTTACAATGCTCATGATGAACACCATCTTTCACAGTAACATAATAAGTCAACCCCCTTGCATTGAAATTCACAAATAGGAACTTGATTGGTTAATAAAAGCGAGTTGTGGAACTTGAAGGGGAAGAAATCGAGATTTAACCCATATAATAGGAGAAAACCAAATTTAAAAGTTGTAAATAGACACCCTCACTCAGCCAATTAAAGAGCATGATTATCTATTAGCTGCTAAGGAATCCATTCTTGATGATCCTAAGCAACCATTAGTAAAGATTTAAGGAGACAGAGCTTCATTTCAAAAGAAACCTTGATGGGAGGCTGATGTGGGATGAACTTCTAGTGTGCTAATGAGTTGATGAAAACTTGAAGATGATATGTTGAACCGATCCCTATACCAGGCATATTGATATCGTATTAGCACGGTATCGGTATGGGGTCCGGAACCAAGATGGCGAATCTACTACCAGTCGTACAATCCTGTTTTGGTAGTTTTGAAACCATGATATGAACATAATACATTTCTCCTAGGTCATATTTAGCACTTAAACATGTGAAATTAAGCCAGAATATATGGTATCATTCTAACTGCTCTTGCTTTTTTCCCTAAACCACCCATACCAAATTTCATCAAATCAAGTGTATTAGTTTTGTAACATGAAGATGAAACTATAATTGTCCTTGAATCAACAATATATTTATTTAACTTACACATGCACAAACAAAATCTGTGCCACAGAAGATCTTGAACTTGGGATTATTTACATAAATGATTATTTAAAGTGAAGGTATTTGCGATTAGGAGGCTTAGGATCAGCCTCACTTTTCCAGGACCACCCCTTTTGAGCTTAGATAGGTTTCAGACTGAATAATCATTGAATGCCAAATGAAGGGAAAAAAAAGATTGCTACGTGTAGGACTTCAGTGAGATGCTATTCTTCATGTGTTGGTGTGCACATGAACATACTATCAATGTGTAGTGAAGTACTTCATCAAGATGCTAATAAAAAGAACAAATAATCAAAAACCCTAAGCTCAATGATATCATAAGGCACAGTATTCATTCGAAAACAAAAAAGGAATCAGCAAAATTTTATATGTAGATATATTTATGCATATTAATATGAATATACTTTGTGATCAATAGCTGATCTCAAAAATTTTCCCGTCCACTCAACCCTCTTCCTGCCGCTCTCCAACTTGGGTGAAAGTGCAAATTGTGTGCAACACTGGAGCCACAGATGATCTTGCAAACTAAAGTGCTGATTGTATAAATTGCAGTGATCAGATGTCAGTAATTAATATATGCAACCTTTGATGAGCACAAACATGAAAAGGTGTCAAGATGTCAGTGATTAATGGATATGGTAGAAATGGAGGAGAGTTTTGCAGAGGGCATAATATATGCTCGATTCAGACAATAAATAGTTGAGGTAAGCCAGGCCATTAAGATATTTGACAAGAGAAATCTTTAGAGTATCTGGAAAACAAAGAGAGGAATGCTTCAATTATATTTGGACGGAAAGCAACATGAAATGGAAACAAAAGGCTAAAAAGTAAATGGCTTGAGCAGCCAAGCAAATGGAGCTAACAAGTTCTAGTCCAAAAGGGGAAGAAAATAAAGTCTACAGTCTTCAGATTAATAAAGGCAATGGGCAGATGCAAACAAGAAAATGTTTCTGTGAGAAGACATGCCTTGTCAGGATTGTTTTTTGTAAGAACTGATCCTACAGCACCTCCAAGAGATCTTCCAAAAACAACTATTCTGGATGTATCAATGTCTTTTCTCTGAGCTAGATGATCAAGTGCTGCCTGGTCAAGGCAGGAAAAACAAAAATCACAAGTTAAAACTGAAGCGACCAAGATATCAGTTGAAACTTAAGTTGAAAAGCATATTCACAAACCTGAGCATCATTTGTAATGCCATGTTGTGAAGGGTAGCCATCACTTGCTCCATATCTGTCAATTGAACAACAAAGTTAGAACATCCATAAAGTTCCTAAACACATGTAAATGCTAAGGATTTTACAAGAGAACCACATAAAAAGCAGTTAATCTTGGAACAAAGGCATACCCTCTATAAGAGAGCATAAACACATTGCAGCGCAGCCTCTGCATCATTATGCGGACAAAATCAAGACGATGAGCAATATCTAGAGCATACAGTAAAGGCCATTTAACATAAGCTAAGCTGGATAGAGTAAAAGACACAAAAAGAGATGCACAATCATTAGGATACTCCCAGCATTTTCTTGGAAGAATAGTATTGTCGGACCTGCAACAACAGGAGCACTGCTATTATAAATTGGGACCATGAAAGAATCAAAGGTTTCTCCAAACCACTATTACAAAAAAAAAAAAAAGGATTCTCCAAAGCAAAATTGCCTTTTCAAATATTCCAGAAATTCAAAAGAATAAGAAAATATTGTAGGCATTTGAAACAGTAGTACCCAGATAAGAACTTTGCTACGTATAACTCTAATCCTAGACCAGAGTTCACAACCAACGATCTTTTTTTCGGAGCGATACCCAGGATTTGAACCCTTGACCTCCTCCAAGGGCAAGCCATTAGGGGAAGAGGTGCCAACCAACTGAGATAACAGTTGGCATAACAAACGAGCAATTCAAGCCAATTTTCCAAACAAAACGAACAGCATATACCAAAAGAGAACTAAAATCCTAACCGTAGCGCAAGGAACTTGGGAAGGTGGGGGGTGCACCTGGACAGTTGGGGAAGAGATTAATGAACCAAGCGTGGAGGCGGACGCCGTCGGCGGAGTGGAGCCAGACGTCTTCGTAGGAGAGGCGGAGGCGGGCGGGGGTGATGGGGTAGGACTTGGTGAGGCCCGGGAGCACCGGCACGTACACCAGCTTCTCCTGGAACGCCACCAGCAGCGCCAGCCCGACCACCACCATGGCTCCCACCCCGTACACCAGGGCGCTCAGGAACGATACCATTCCTACGGCTCCGCCTGGTGGTTCCGCCACCCGGGAATTCCTTCGAACGAGTGATGGGCGGCCGCGGGAGATCGGGAGATGGTAATGCGGGCGGGTGGAGGAAGAAAGCAGAGGGGCGGAGGGGCGGAGGGACGGATCGGGTCACCGCCGGTGTCACGAGCCGCGCGTGGGCCGTTGCTTTGTGATGACGTGATCCGAGCCGGAAAGCGGGGCCGGGCAAGTGGTACGAGTGGGAGACGCGTGTCCTGCTTCCTCCAATTGCAGATAAGCCAGCAAACAGCCTCCTACACTGCTCAGTGAGTGACACGTACTTCAATTTAGGTGGGGCCGGAGCTTATTAGAGGAAAATATTGGTTCTCTTTTTGGGTTTGATATAGTGCCAAGTCTTTTTCACCGTAGTTTCAATGCACATAGCCTCTAGGCCAAGTTAACCTCTTGGTTTATTCATCACTTTCTTGTGTTTGGGTCCTTAAAGGATGAGGGCCAGAGTATAGATCTCGAGCTGACTTCTCAAATAAAAGCTCATTTTGATGCAGACTAAAATGTTAGGAACTATCAGATTAAAATGTAATATGAATTATTACTTCAAACTACATAAATAAAAAACTTGAATAATTTGAAACTTTCAACGGATAGGTTAAAGAAGTTGTTATGAACAACTTGACTTAAGCACAAAATTAAATGAGCTAGCTTGACCTTGGTGCAATAATAAAATAAGCCTAGCTAGGGCTAGGCTTGGTTTGGGTTATGATCGGTTCGTTTCTATTCCTAGAAGGAGGTTTTTCATATTTGTTGAGTTCATATGTTGATTATTTGTTTTTAAGGCCAAGGCAAAGATTATATAGCACAAAATAAGTGCAATTATAAATTTACTAATCTCTAAATCCCATGTGAGTTAATTAAATAGGTAAGGAGATTTGATGATTGACCGTCCATGGTCATATTTAATTTATGCTTCAACATGCTGACCAATTGATTTAATTTAACCTATTTGATGGAAATATAGGTTGGCATGGTTTGCTGAGATTGGTGCCAAAATATAGTCTGTTAACAAGGAGAGAGGGAGGTTGGGAATGGAAAGGGGAGGGGGGCAAGAGAGGGGAGAGATGGGCAGAGATGAAGAATAGGGGAGGAGGATTAGGAGAGGGGGAAGAGAGTAGAGGTGATGCTACATGATAGGATCATCAGTTTTAGCATTATGAGTTTGAAGATGAGATAGATATAACTTTACAAGAATATATGTATAAACATTATAAATAAATTTTGTAAGGCAAAATAATTATAAACTATAGAGTTCTAGTACGAGGGTCAGAATCCATGATTGAAATTAGACCGGACCTCCTATCAAGCCAAGTTTACAAAGCTGCAACTAATTCATGAACCTAATGAATTGGGCCATATAAGTCAAGTCTGAATCGGGCCACATAGGATAAACAAGAACCAGTTGATTATGCCAACCCTAGATTGCTAGAATCATTTACTAAGTTTACTCAAATCTAAATGCACGTCTAAGGTGGAAAACATCAATTTTCTTATCAATTTATTCAAAAGAATAATTCTTAGAGAAAAAAGATTGTTTCAGCTCATTCTATTAATAACTACAAACATGTTTTATATATTTGATGATAGGACTGTTATTACTTCTTTTTTTTCTTAAAGAAGCATTATAATAGATTTTATGCTAGCATATAAGTTGGGATTGCCATTCAGCAACCTGTATCAATTTTCTTATGAGAATATTTTACCTTGTATATCCACCAATATTGATGTAGATGTAACAAAAAGTAGTTCATTACTGATAATGATTTTGATGATTTGTATAGTTATAGCATCTAGTTGGTATTAGTTGTCAACAAGCATATAGAATGGAATGGTGACTGCTTGGGTCCTAGGACATGTTCAAGACCCCAATCCCCTCAGAATTGGTTGGTCTTGGTTCATATTCCGTGATAACATATCTAATTAAATGAATAGAGCAAAGAAAGTTTTGCAGCCTCAAAAGTTTATGAAAAAATTTAGAAAGACAGTAGAAAAATTAAGCATGCCATGTCATAAAATTTAATTTTAGAATTTCAAATTGATTGAACTCTTCTTAGTAGTTTGTTTTTCAATTAAAATTTTTTTATAGGTATGCCACCTCTGTATTTCATTAAAATGACATGGTTTGTAATTACGTAGCCTGAAGAAGGAGGTCTACAGCTTGTTTACATAGCCCTAAAATAATGGAGGCTAGTGGCGGAGAAAGCATGAGCTTAAGGTGGGTTCTGGTGACAAGTGCTAAAAATGGCCGTGAACCAAAGTCTCTATTAGCTTGAAGGACTACCATGGACTCCCTCTTTCTAATAATCTTATGATAATACTTTAATAGATCTTATATGATAGAATAATAATATGATAACATAAAGTAATATAATAGTGTTATATATAATTATAACATAATACAGAAGAACTGGTTAATTTTAAATATTAATTAATTATCTGAATAAAATAATAGTTTATAATTAGATAACTTGGATTTTATATCATATAATAAACAATATTATACTATATTATATTATAATCAATATAAAATATAATAATAATAATAATATAATATATAATATCTTCTCCATAATATTATAATAATTAGTATCCTTGTTTCCTGTTTCATCTCCCTGTTGACTCCAGATATCAGCACTGTTTCTGCTTTGACTCTTCTCGCCGGTGGCTAGCTGAGATTTCTCTCTGTTGCGGGAGGGGGAGGGGCCTTAAATTTAGTCCCACATCGGCTAGTAGCGGGAAGGTTCTGTGCCTTAAATAGGGGTTGGAAAACTTTTCCTCTCGAGGCGCCTTTTGAAGGGCAAAACCGTGAGGGCAGTGGTCTCCCCCCGTCTGCGCTGGACGCGCGGGCCGGAGCGCCCAAAGGGCAGTGGTCTCCCCCCGTCTGCGCTGGACGCGCGGGTCGGAGCGCCCAAAGCGGACAATACCTCGGGAGGAACGCAGTCCTCTTTCTCTGCTAGCTCAATGTGGGCTAGGCTGTTGTGTGAGGCTCCGGCAGAATGACGTCCCCGTAACAGATGGCGCGCCAGGTAGGGGGTTCCTTCTCCGACCGTTGACTACCCCTCAGGACTGTGGAGGCTCAATAACCTTCCCGCTGGGGTGGCTATGTTGCGGGAGGGGGAGGGGCCTTGAATTTAGTCCCACATCGGCTAGTAGCGGGAAGGTTCTGTGCCTTAAATGGGGGTTGGAAAATCTTTCCTCTCGAGGCGCCTTTTGAAGGGCAAAACTGTGAGGGCAGTGGTCTCCCTCCGTCTGCGCTGGACGCGCGGGCCGGAGCGCCCAAAGCGGACAATACCTCGGGAGGAATGCAGTCCTCTTTCTCTGCTAGCTTAACGTGGGCTAGGCTGTTGTGTGAGGCTCCGGCAGAATGCCGTCCCCGCAACACTCTCCATCAGCTGGTTCATGATCCGTGGGATCCGAGGTCGCCTGGCTCGAGATGGGCCACTCGTTCGATAGCATATCTATAACAAGCGACCATGTTTGGCCATCTTTACGTACCTATATATCTATACATCTATCTCTCTCTACACATGTATGTATATGTATGTATGTACATGTATCATGTGTATATATGTATGTATATATAGTATTTGTTTATGTATATAACTTAAGCTAGAGATGGGTCAGCAATGGGATCCGTGTCAGTTGGAGAAACAAGCCTCTGCTGGAGCTCTGGACAAAAGGTTGAGTTATTGAGGTGGTGAGATTGGGTTGCTGTAGCAATAGCTAGCCCAATAGGGCAAGAACTGACATGTATATATGGACGCATGCACATGCATACGTGCACATGCACGTATGCACAAATCTTTTAAAGAAGAGAGCCAAAAGATAGTATATAATGCATGCTAGATGAATAATTTTTGAAACTATAACCATTATCTGATTTCTATTGATGTATTTATACTCGATTAATTTAAATCATTCAATTTACCCCATATATATATATATATATATATATATATATATATATATATATATGATGGAAAGCCATCAGTGAAAAACTAGTGGTATTTGACTTTGCTCATTCATTAGATGAAGTAAGATATATATATATATATGTAGGGCACGCTTGTGTGTGTGTAATAACTTCTCTATCTAATAAAACCACCATGACTTAATAGCAGTCTTTCATGGCCGAACTGTCTGTAGTAAGGGTGGAGGAGGTTGAGGTCCACAGGGACAGATCCTATGCACGAACTGTGACATATAGTTTAATTTTTAAGAAAAAACCCATAGTCTAATTAGTACAAGTCTAACCTAATACAAATGTGATGTGACAAAAAATATTGAATTATTATCTTTGGCCCCTAAGATTATAGATAATGTGTACCCGAGTCTTGAGTTTGATCAACCATGCTAAATCTCTAAATTTAATTTATCATTAGGGGTCATGATGAGAAGAAAATTGAGGTCGATTGGCATCATTCTTGACCTCGGTCTGATCTAACTGCAACCCTAAGCTTGAAATAAAATTGGCTCTGGGTGTTCTTTCCGACATTCTCTTGGACAAAGCAAAGCATGGTCCAAAGTAGCCGGGATGTAGCAGAATAGAGAAGAAGTTGAATAAGTTACAAACCACTTGCATCATGCGCCATTGCAGCACATGCAGTTTAATATTATTTCCTCGGCTAATTCATGCCATGTGGATGAATGTTAACTTTTGGATGCATAATTTCTATGTTGATCTCAACTACTTTAATCTGTGCTTGTGAATGGCGTACGTCATGTCCAAAGAAAACTAAAGTTTGAGTTTGAAATCAATCATGTGTACATAAGATATACTTGAGGAATAAACGAATGGTAGTTTCAATACCTACACGGAATATTGCGTTGAATCTTTGGAAGATGACATGGCTCAGCCATGCCTATGTGTATCCTGATTTTCTCATTGACCTCATGCAAGAGTTTACTTTAGATTCGAAGTCTACCTTCATTTGCACTTGCTACATGATTATATTAATGTTTTGCTTAACATTTGAAGATAAAAATGCCAAGAAAACTAGATCCAAGAAAATTAAAGACATTGGCAACAGAAATGAAATACTATCTCAACACTGGTGTCGTCACCAAGCATATGTTTGCTTTAGATGTTGGTGCAATTAATTAAGGTTGTGTTTGGCATTATTATCAGTTCTCTCTTTTGCTGAAATCTAAAAATAGACTTATTAATTTCTTCAAGAAGAATGGATTACTTTTATTAGCTTTCACTTTTTTCAAAAGCTACATTAGAATATTTAAAATAAAAAATAGAAACTACGCTTATGAAATAGAATTTTGTTTTAATTTTTTTGTTTTAGTATTCAAAAATTGAAAATCTGTAATTGCAGTGGTACCAAAGAGGGAGTAGGCTAATTACAAATATTATGCCTCAAGTGGGTCAATAGGAATCTTAGATAATGGAAATGGACCTAGTCCAGTACTATATCTTGGCTTTAAAGTTCAAAACTTGGTTAGATTTTTTGGATGCCTTTTTCAACTATGACTATGTCTATGTATCATGTTCCTTATTTAATTTTGCGAGATCCGCCCAACAAACATAGATATCATTGGTGAACCAACCCAATTTCTCTTTAATGGACAAGATATCATGATGATGACAACAACAATGACTGACTATGATAATTATGATGATGATGGTGTTATAGTAGACATAATAACATGCAAAGAATCGATGATCTAGAATCATGCAAAATCATAAGCTGCAGATTAGATAACATATCTTGCACCATGAATCCAATACTAGCTGATTCTCCCATTCAATGTTTGATTTTCATGAGTACACACAGAGAGAGAGAGAGAGAGAGAGAGAGAGAGAGAGAGAGAGAGAGAGAGAGAGAGAGAGGCTGTGATCCTATATTTATAGATGTTACTTGACCCCCTTATCATAGTTGGAGTACTAATAGGATCCTATCTCCTTATGCATGAAACTAGGAACAGCGCCCTATCACAATTGGAAAATGCTTTGGGGAAGGTTTAGGTTTTATCAAAGCTAGGGCTGCAAATGAGTCGGATCGGGTCGGGTCCTGAGTGACCTCGACCAACCTTGTTTCTTATTTAGGTCCTAATTTTGGACCCAGATCCAATCCGGTTGAAAATCGGGTCGGATCCATGCCTACAAATTTTGACTCAATGGATCATTCAGGTCAGATCGGGTCTAGGTTCGGATCTATGTATTTTTATATTCAAAGTTCCACTATATAATAGTAAATAGCATCAAGCAAAAAAATGGGTTGGGGCGGTCCGGGTCCGGATCGAGATTAGGTGAACCGACCCGACCCATAAAATAAAACGGGTCCAAATTTAGGACCCAACTCGGCCCCGAGGGTCCTAAAGTCGGATCTTACGCGGGTCGGGTCGGGTCACGGATCGACCCGACCCATTTGCAGCCCTAATCAAAGCAATGTCCAAAGGAGATCCTAATTAATAATAATTTATATCGCATTAGAAAAAAAAAATTCTAACACTCTCGCTTGACCAATAGTTGATAACAAAATAATATCTCCCCGATTTTTGTCAAGAAAATATTACAAATTTGCAAACAAAATTCCTAAACACAATCTTAAAATTGGCCGAACAAAGGCACTAATTTCCCAAATCTCCCAATCATCCTGATCCTAACTAATGGCTACGCAGGGACCTTTAGAACTCAAATTAGTTATAAAATTGCAAGGGATAATAATAGGCACACATCTTAATAAAATTTAAATAATTAACAATTTCAAGATCAGGTCATAGAGAATATAGTTAAACTTTTTCCCATCCTTTTTCGAGCCCAATGGTGTTGGGTCAATTTTCAATGAAAAAGGGATAGGATAGATTGATTCAAGCGAATCTATCACAAACAAATTTCTGTAAGTGTCTTAAAATTTCAAAGAGATAACTGAATCAGGAAAGTGTTATAGATTAGAACTTTTATGAAATAGAATATAGATTCGGGGATTGAACTTCAATTTTCTTGTTTTAAGTTATTTGGATTTGGATTTGGATTCGATTTAAAACCCAAACCAGACTTGCACCCACAGTCACTACCTGCTGCCCTTCTCCTTTCCAAACCCGACGAGAGAAGGAGGCGGCTCAAAAACCATCTAAAACCTGTTCCTTTATTTGTTTATTTATTTTTAACTCTTTGATCCATTGGATTAGATTTCTCTTTCTATTCTTAAATCCAGTGATCCGAACGCGGGTGATTATCCAAGAACCATGAGTTTAAACAAAAAATCCAAAATTCACTATAATTTATGCAATTACAAAAATAATAAGAAATCCCTTAATTTATTATTCTCATATTATTTGATTCCAAAAAATCATCTAAATTAGACCAAAATATATTAATTTAAAATGTTTAATCTTTTATTGCTCGCATGACCATATATCATGGCACCATGGTCAGATAATACTGTTACCGGCAGCGGTAATAACTGAAGTATACAGGATCTATGGTTTAATCTAGCACTTGCTTTTTATGAGATGGAATCTTAAATTATAGATGTTGCGAGACCTCCCATCTATCATGATTTAAAAAATCTTTCGAGGGAGTTTCTGATTTCATCAAAACAAATTAGAATTTCAACAATTAATGATAAACTAACTTAAAACAAAACAGGTGAGACTCACAAATTAGGGGTAGCGCCAAAAAAAAAGAAAAAAAGAAAAAAAAAGAAAACCTTTTGTTTACAAGGTGGCACAGCACCTGGGCATATGGTCTTCACCTTCTTAATAAGCACTATTTTTTTGTCCTTTTCTTATCTCTGGAAACAAGCACTATTTATTTGTCTGCTTTCATGCTCATTATGAATTCTTTATGTTATTCAATTTCTTCTCCAAGGCGTTGCTTGCAGGTCAGCTCGCAGCCATGCTGCCTTCCCTATGGTTTTGGTGACCACCTTATATATTTTCTAGATAATTGGATCACGAATGCTATAGAATCACAAGAAAACTAGCAACAATTTGGCCTTACTCTACCCAATTTTTTTTTTTTTAATGTACTTGTTCCTTGAGCCTTGTAGTTGTGTTTTCCAGCTCAGTTGGGATTTGTACTGATTTGAATGTAAGAAAACGTTACATTGGGTGATTGTGTTGCACTCTTTTTTTGGCGGGGATAAATTGAAATAGCACCACTTGTTTGAGACGAGCACCACATGACACTATTACTTCTTTATTCTTTAAAAGAGAATGTTAGCAAATTTGATAAGTTAGCTTTTTAGTGTTGTTGCTCAGAACTGGCCCGATGAAGGCATCGAGCTGGCTGAGTTGCTGGAGCACTCAACTCATCCGCCATCTAAATCGGAAATACTAGATGAGGGTTGCTATATGTCTTCGTAGTGATAGCTCAGACGCCGAGCACCTCCGAGTTGGTGTTGGCAGAGGTGCCATTCTATTCGGTGCTCCAACACTAGATCCAATCTGAAATAACAAAGACAAAGAAATCCACCAACCAAAGCTTGTCGGTAGGGGATCTTTCGATGCTTAAGTTAAATACGACTCTTAGAAAATAAGAGAAGACTTTAGAGCAGCAGAGAGGCAGCATAAGAGAGTCCAAAAAGAATTTACCTAGAGGTCCTTTGGAAACACAATATATAGGTGAGAGCCGGAGCTTGTCACCGAGTAGTTCAAGCATGTATGCTGACAGTTATGGTAACACCCGTATATCTTATTCGTAAATCATGTTCGCACTTTTTGACCACGCGGATCGCTCATTTATCGTGTTTGTTTGGCAACAGGTGGCGATCATGGATGAGCTGCTACCAGCTAGTGGAAGAGTTTGAAATACGAAGGACTCTTCGCACACCCCCTTTTGAGTCAGCCACATAGCAAGCTTTGAATAGTCAGCATGCGGTTAGATAGCGAGATTTATTGATTGGTTTGTCTCATCGGCTTAGATTAGTTGCAAGATGCATCAGTAAGCACCATAACAACAACTTTGTGAAAAGAGAAGCTCCTCCAAATATCTCTTTGTTTTGAGAAGAAGCATCATTGCTAGATGGCAACGGGCAGGGACCTGATATCTTTTCTCCAAAAGAGATCCAAGTGGTTATAATTATTAATTTTTTTATACAAAGTCTATCATCCTTTTTTAAACTCCATGATCACTTTCTACGAGGGGCATATGACTGTCCTCCAATGGGACCATCACCTAACTTGAACAAGAGTGGTCCTCATGCAATAAAGAACGGAAGATTAGCGGAGAATTTGCTTTTAGCTAGCAGGTGGCCTAGTGGGTGCATATTTCATTGCTCGAAATGCTTTTTGGACAAGAAATGGGCTCCAAGACTAGGAACCATGTATCAAATAATGTATTTTCTATATACCTTCGCATGCATGCATAGAGAGTATGTTTCATGTGAGATCCATTGAGGGAATACAATAGAAGCACAAGAGAGGCACCATGTAAGCTTAATTACTTTACTATTTGAATCCTAATTAATTAGCAGTACTCGTTCGTAAATATACTGAGATTTGCTTTGGTGCTTAATTTTGTAACATGGGTATTTCCCAATTCCTATCATGACTGGTTCATATCACCGGCTTTTTTTTGGGTTAATGTCTTTACATCATCACCACTTTAATGGTCGTCATTTTGATATGCAAGTTTCTGTTCAAAAACAAGAAAAGAAAAACGATGACAGATTGGAGAATTATGGGATGCTTGAATGGTTTGAATAGTGGAAGTAGAGCTCAGTCCTTTGGGCTCCATTTATCAAGTGCGCATCTCGATGCATCGTTATGAAAATGAGCAGTTGTGATTGGTGGCATGCATGGCTGTATAGTACATATAATGTAGGGTATAATAGATAGAGATACATGTAGCATAGGAAGCATGCAAGAGAAGAAACCAAGTTTCTTAGAGATATGAACCCTTGAAAGTAAAGATTTATTGTCTTCAAAAGCAAACGATAATAGAAGCATGTAATACCAGAAGTTTGGTGTGAATGCTATCTTCTGTATCAATCGCCAAAAAGAATTTCTTCAATATATATGGAAACGAATACAAAAAGAAAATAGCAACGATCCCAAGCATGTCAGTTTTTTTTTTGAAAAAATTGAAATGTTGGAATCTACGACATGTCTTCTTAATTCTGCTGAATGTTAGTGTGATATATATATATATATGTAGAGATATAGTAGTGGATGTTGATCATGTTTTGGTGAATTGCCTAATTGCCACATCCATGTGGAACTTAAATTTTAATTCAGCATGACCTGAACCTATCTCTGCACTCCTTTGAAGCTTTAATGGTGGTGATATTAGCCAGAAAAGGCCTGAATTCAAGCCTTTGAAGCTTCGAGTTTCTTGATCTTGTATGAGTACCCAAAATCTCCTCGACGAATAACCGATGTGGTACTAAACACACGCCTATACGGGCCCTCACATACACACGCCTCCGTTCAAGCCCTGACGCCATCGTCAGGCTAAGGGTTGAAATTCATTCAAATCTAATCGCAACCAGCTTATGGTTAGCCTCCATGAATCTATGCTGCAGTGTCTCCTAGTTCACATGAGCTATGAGCCGAGTTCGCTCTAATACCATTTGTAACAACCCCAAACCTCATCCAAAATAGCTAGCTGAAAGGTAGTATTTGGGTTCTCTGATCCTGTATAAGTATTTGAAATCTTCTCGATAAATAACCAATATAGAACTAAACACACGCCCGCACGTTTTCTCACAACTTATTATCATATATCATTGCTATGTGGCAACCATATGTCTTTCTATTTGCTCTACTCTTGAAGCCGAGTTACAAGCAGCATGGCATGGTATATGTACTGCAGTATTCAGATATAAATCTACACAATGGAAGGTGATTGGATTACTGTAATCTAATGGATCAATAAAATACTTAATAAAACCAGTCATATACTTAGGGAAGGAAACCAATCAGCTGCTTGGTTGGCAAATGCAGGCTCAGATTTTTTGATGCTGAATTTTGGAGCATGACCCTTCCTCATGACCCCCCACCTTCTCCATTGTGTTATAAAAAAAGGGAAAAAAACAAAGGACAAAAAACAAAAAACAAAAACCGAACCATTGGAACTCGGCTACAGCACTTTATCCTGGTATGGATCTACATTGATCCAATCCAACTTTGGCCGATCCTTTCGCATCCTGGGTCTTTTAAAATGGAAACATATATATTAAGTTTGTGACTAACGGACAAACACTCTTCCATGGACCTTGCATTCGTGCCCAAATTTAAATATATGAAGAAGGGAGCCGTGTGAAGTTTAATAATCGTTGTTTGAGAAATACTTAATGAAGAAACTATAGGAACAATTGCTTCTAGACTTTTAGGACTAGTTTTGTTCGTGGAAAAAAAATTTCTCACTAAAATATTTTTTTAAAAAGCCGATGTCTGGATATATGATGTTTGAAAAGTAATTTTTTCATATTTGATTGATCGAAGAAAAATAGCATATTACAACATGACTTACGTTTAGTTGAATATCTACTTATTGTATAAAATATCTGTTATGCCTTTAATAAAGAGAAATATCTTATCATATTCTATCTAAAAGCTTAAGAATATTTTTGAAAAAAAATATCCTAATTTCTACCTTCTCATATTTCACAAAGGTTTTTTTTCATAAAATATGAATAGAAAACTCCGTCTAAATATAAGGTATGTCTCTATTTTCCTATTGACCCTGCTTTCTTTTCTCTTTTTCGTGCGAACCAAACGAGGTTTTAGTAGAGATAAGTTCTACTAGATGAATGCTCAAAGTATGTTTGCTTCCAATAGAGCTAAGCGAAAAACCTAAAATGATGAGGCTTCCAAGGGGATGCTGCTGCTTTTAGGTAGGTTAGCATCTTTCATAAATTAAGAATCCACCAACATAGTGACTTGCAAATGCCATCTAGATTAAACAATGCTTTAGGACTGAACTAATTATGGGCACTTAGGATTAGTCTAATGCAGACTTAATAATTGAAGTTGGCAACCCACATGCTTGTCTCTATCACCATGCTTCTTTTCTTCCTCTCATGTTATTTTCCCAACCCTGCAACTTCCCATGGCCCACATTAATTTAAGACCTGGCGAGGCTTAATGGCAAAGGGTGAACAGTACTGTGAATCACGTTATGCGATCAAGGAACGCGCATGAAGGTATGGGAGATAGATCTTATCAAAAAAAAAAAAAAAAAAAAGGTATGGGAGATAGTGGTAGGTAATAATAACTTAAAAGGGAACCCACCACGTAGGGACGATTTCGAAAAGATAAAAAAGTACCAAATATATGCGAAAAGATGGGTAGGTAAAGAATGTGATTCGATGAACCAATTCTTGATCTACATGTTAGGATTAGTATAAACTTATATCCAAAACAGGCTTTGAGTTAGCTAACCAAGCTTACCACCTTTTGTAACCATCGACATGGTGGTATGTGTCATGTGAATGCTCCTTGATATGCATACATTCAAGGGTCTTATGACATGAACCATCATTAGTTTGAGATGAGGATATTAGTTAAGATAAGCTTGAGATGTGGCCATTCTATGACGTTGTGGTCGGGCACCATTCATGATTTCCATGCAGAACAATTGAGGACATATACACATGCACACTTAAATATATATATAGATTTGTGCAGAGAGAGAGAGAGAGAGAGAGAGAGAGATAGAGAGCTTTGATTTTAATAATTTACAACAACAACAACCCCAGTGGCAGATACCATACACTAGTTAGGGTGCCATAACAGCGAGAACTTCATCCAAAAAAATTAGTAGGAAAGTGTTATCTAAATTTTTAGACTTTGTATAAGTACCCAAAATCTAATTATTACATAACCGAGGTAGGATTAAACATATGTCCTTTCGGACCTTTACATACTATACCTATTTAAGTCTTGATGTGTTTACTAGGTTGAGTTTAAGGATCTAAATCTATTCAAGTTCAATCCCTAGTACCACAAATCAAATCATAAAGTATGATGATCAACCTGCGATCAACCTAAATAGACCTGTGTTGCATGGTTCTTTAGTCTATATGAATCATTGATCGAGTCTACTCTAATATCATTTGTCACAATTTAAGATCTCATCCAAAAAAGACTAACTATAAAGTATTATTTGAATTCCTTAGTACTCTATATCTACTTAATATATAGTCAGATATAAAACTAAACACACGTCTGTTTTTTTCTTACTATTTTTGCTCAAACTAGCCTCATTTATTAAGTCGAGCCCCAAAAAAGAAAAGAGAAAAAAAAAGGATAAGCCTGGTTTTCTTTCCAATCGAGCCCAGCTTAAAAGAAGCGTTGCTCGTGATGCATCGATTGCACGATCAAGATCAAAGTGTTTGTCCGTTCAGCAGCTAGTCGGTGTATATAGTCCATTCAATAAGTCAGCCAGTCCTGATCATGCCCAGTCTGCTAAAGAACTTTTCTCGAAGTCTGTTAAACCGAAGAAAGATGCTCGTCTCCTCCCCCACCCCATCCATGTCCCGTGTGCTGCCATTATTCAAAAGAAGCTTTAGGTGGTCCTGGTCGGAAACATCTCTCCCCACCATCGACTTAGGACTTAGGATATAGCTGGCATGGTTGGTGCTTGGTTTCTACCCAATAACTCAAGTAAAGCTAAATCCTAGGAGATAACCATCACCTCTTTCTTTCGATCTTTCCTTCTTTCTTTCTTTTTTGCTGGTAGGGCGTAACCATCATCACCCTTTTGACTCTTCTTGCACCAGCTACTTATCCGGAGCTGCTCATTTAATTCGTTACATCGGAAACAACGAAACTCCCAAATGAATGCTTCCGCTTGCCACAACTTCCCCGCCGCTGTCATATTTAAGTGCCAAAAATACGACACTCATTTATGACGGCAGATCGATGGGCAAACCGGATGTCTTCTCCGAAAGCCACAAAAAAAAAAAAGCTGAGTTCCGTTGGTGAGCCGATTCGGCTACTCTGTTGTTACAGTATGGGGCAAAGCAATTACATCTTACTCATAGATTATAATATGGGATTAGCAATAACAAGTTCTTGGTACCATTCCTCTTGCAATGGATTCACTTAGTTCAAAATTTTGTTTTCTTACTAAAATATTTTTTAAATTTTTAAAAATATAATGTATGAAAAAATAATTTTCCGCACTTATGTTTGGTTGAGCATCTACTTTTCTGAAAAATTATATGAAATAACTATTATACTCTTAATAAAGAGAGAGGTTTTACTCGTAAATTTTGATGGAAGGATATTTTTGAAAAAGGTGGAAAAGTAGCTTTTTCTTGTCTTCTATGACTAGTTCTAAATTTAATGTACGTACACACATATACTAGATATATCTAAATTGCCTAAAATATAATCTGTTCGATCAAGACCAATGGTTTAAAGTTGTAAGTTGTATAGGTATAACATACTTTAGCTCATTAATTGCATTGCTACTATTCATTTTATGCTTACTTGATACATAGGTCATAGACCTCTGAAATAAATAATTTTCATCTCTAGATATTTTTATTTGAAAAATTATATCATTAATTTCACTATAAAGCATTTCGAACTAAATGCACTGATAAATGCTCACCTAACGCTCTATATATATTGCAAATAAAGCATTTCAAAATATGAACATCATGCAAGCAAGTAGGCGAGAAGATGTGAAAACATCCTGACATACAAGATGAAAATTATGAGAAAAAAAGTATAATAATGAGAGAGAAAATATAACATTTAAATCATGCTTACTTTCTTAAGAGACAGATTAGGGCCACCCTATCTTAACAGCACAAAATACAGCTCTTGAGATTTTGGTCTGAATTTACTTATTGGAAAAAAATCGGATATCAATCTAATAAGCAATGAAACCTTATGTTGCATCATCTTCCCCCCTCCCTTTGCGTGGTGGTAAAGAAAATTACATAGTAGTGATAAAGAATATACTTTTACTAAAATGACCGATACGCTTTTGACTTTAATAGCATCAACATGATTTACTAATCAAGAGATGTAAAATGTTCAAACCTTTTTGTTTTTTTTTTTGGAGTCACATCAAGCTCTTTTAGCTCAATGGACAAGGTTAATTGATCCCAATTTTAACCAACCAGATGAGACATGCAAATTGATCACAGTGGTTCGAAACATTACAATCTCAACACTCAAGAGTATCAATTATCAGATTATAAAGAAGAGACCAAGGTTTTACATATGTTTTAGAGCATAAATCATTCAAAACTATCTTATTTATAAACCAAGTTTTAAAGAAACTTATTTCTTAATTGAATGAGTCGAAACAAGCTGGTTTACATTTGCAGCCCTAGCTACCAAACTATTTACAAGGCAACATATACTTCATATTTTTCAAAGGTGATGCATGCCTTTGATTAACATATGATTGGATTAATACAAAAAAAAAAGAGGAAAAAGGAGGCAAAGGACTATTCACCCGTTCCCCATGTTTGTTTTAATGCTTCTGGTACTGTTTCCCTTTCAAGATGGCAGATGTTACGTCACAGATCATCTGAAAAGTTAATAGATACGAAGGTAAAAAAATATAATAAAACAATATATCCAACATTCTGGATAACCTTATGACTTTGGATGCAAAATAGCTACAACAACATCCATTGCATGATGTGGCGCTTATCCATTGGTCTTGTACTAATAAAAGCCGCAGATACCAGGCTAGACTTCACTACTGGACGGCCAAAAAAGTCATGTCCTGAGATCATCGTGATTAAATAGACCATGTAGCAACACTCTATTCTAATCCGCCTCTTGATTGGTTGATAGAAATCACTTAGAGAGGAGGATACCAAGTGAGGTTCCTTATGCATTAGCAATATGGTTTGCATTGCAAAATTATGCGCTATATAAGATTTATTAGATTTATGTTGAAAATATTTATTTTTACACAACTTTTTATTGTATGTAGTGCATGTGAGAAAAGCATGGATAGCTATTACACTATTTGATCAATAAATCTTTTAGTTGTTCGTATGCACTATAAGCACACGCATGCGTTCATTTAGGGCGCATTTGGTTCGTAATCGAAATCAAAATTGGAATGAGTTGGAATTGGAATCGGAATGGCTATATCCTCCAATATTTTTGGTTCGCGATGGAAATTGAAATCAGAATTAGAATAAAATTTGAATACGAAAAGAAGTTAGAAATTTAAATAAAAATCATTCATTTTTATTCTCATTTCAGAGTTTAACTCTTCCTAACCAGACATGTCTCTAGCGAACTCTCAATACTTTTCTTTGGAAATAGAGAAATAATGATGTATGCTGTTTTAGTTTGGTATAGAAAAAAGATGCATGAAACTAGAGAGAAAGCATGAGGGCATTTCTTTTAGAATCTTGTAATGTTGCATCATATAGCAATGGTATATCATCACACAAAGCCCAGCCCCCCTGTTGCTTATAGTATTAAGGGTAAGCGGTATTTCGCCAAACTGCATGATATGCAATATATATCTAGCAACCTCTAGAATGATAAGGTGGCACTTATGAAGTTTAAATATATAGTTTTTGGCAACAAGTTACATTAATGTAACAACAAGAAGTTAATATTAATTAATCACATCAAAAAGTGGGGAGGGAGAAAGAGAGTGTGCATGCCTGTGTGAGGTGGCGAGGTTGCGGCCAGTTAGCTCGTAAAGAAGTACGTGACTCAAAATTTATTTATTTGAGTTAAAGAAGAGAAGAGAGAGAGAGAGAGAGAGAGAGTGGGTTGTGGTGGCTTGTGAGGGTGTCGAAGCCCATTAGGTTAGAAAGTTTATTTTAATGATTTTAATTAATTAATTAATTAATTTATACATGCCTAAAACTTTTCTTAATGGGAGATGAAAAGAGTGGAATGGAGCCAAGGCTAGAAAAGATGAAAGAGGTCGGAGAGGTGGCAGGAGGCGAGAAGTAGAGAGAGAGAGAGAGAGAGAAGAGCACTGATGCAAGGCCAAGGGTTTCAAGCTAGGAGACATGGCTCCCCCACCTCGAAAGGTTCTTCTCTGTCCCAACTCCCAACCACTATTGTCCTCTCTCTCTCTCTCTCTGGTCTCTGTTTTCTTGCTATCATTAGCTTTATTTTTGGATAGAATCTCTTCTATTTCTGATTCTGTGATATCGGTTGCTGCAGACGATGTGTAGGGTATGTTGATTTTCTGTTTATCGTTCTGTTTGAATTGCTTTGGGTGATTGTTTGATGTTGGGGATGTGGGGTGGTAGGAGGTTTGGTTTATGAACATTCTTTTGAACCATTTTGGGTGCTTGGGCTTGTATTTCTTTTCAGTATGCTAGGTTATTTTTGATGGATTTCGAGAGTTGGGTGTGCGATTTTTTTGCTTTCAAGGAGTACATAGGATTGGTGCGATTGTTCCTATTGGATGTGATTTTGATTGAACTGCTTGTGTTTAGTTGAGGGGTAAGAAAAATGAAGGGACTACTTGCTGGAATTCAATTTGAGAAAGGGGTTTTTGGTAGGATTTGGTTGTTTGGAATGGAAGTTGTGAGCGGGAACTTGATTGTTTCGATGGAAATTTGCTCGACTCCCCTAATATTTATTCTGCCAATCGCAAAGAAAGATTTTCTGCTTCATCTAGAATTTCTATCTGGAGCACAGAAATTTTAGTACTTTCCCCTCTTTATTTAATGGATGCTATGGTATGAATTTACATGCTTTATCCGCTCCTTGAAACGGTGAAAGGGTGAGGCAATTCTGCAAATGTTTGCTGATCATATAGAGTGGATGTTTGATTAAATGAAGGAGCGAGAGTGCGGTGCTGATGTTAAAAGTGATGATTTGCTGGCATCCTCAGTGTCGCCATGAAGAAATTTGTCTAATTTTTTAGGACCATGGGAACTAAGTTAACTATAGAACTCATGGAATGAAGTAGACAGGACAAAATTTGGGTAAATCTATAATTCTCAAAGGTAATCTGGTCTCTGGGATGGGTCATCAGATATCTAGGTGGATATTATGCAAGAATTTAAGAATCTAGTTGTTTCGTAAGGCCTTTTTTTTTCCCCTAACTCTCCAGTCACTGACACAAAGCCGTGGCACATGTATTTAGCAGTTTTCTGTTCCTCTTCAAGGCACATGATTCAGGCTATTTCCTGCTCATTTATTGCATGTAGTTGTGTTGCTTCAATAACATATCTTGGTCTTTACTACTGAGTTCAAGTGTTTGAAAAGGTAATCTAGCTATATTAGAGGTACTAATTATATCTAAATATGAGTTTTTTGGTAGGATGTTGAAAAAGTGTTTTTCGACTTGCTGACTTACTACGAGTAAGTGAAAATGTTGTTAAAGGAAAATTAAATTGATGGACAAGATGACTATTAGTCTATTTCTCTTCTGTATTAGAAATTTTGGCAGGAGAAGTTAAATATGGATGTGTATTTACAGGCAGGCGAGAATTTTGAATCTTGTTTTATTAATAATTTGTCAGATTCTGCGTGGTTTAACATAATGAAGCTTCAAGGCCTGTGTAGTATTTTCTCATATGAAGGTAGGTGGCGAGGAGGACCTTGAGAGAGTATAATGGAGAATTTATGAGCCCAAAGTTTGTAATGATGATTCAGTTGAGGCATAATCCTATGATATGTTAGCTTGTTGAATGCAAACTTGATTGCACCTGCAATGAGGCATTACTTTACATGTGGGACACATACAATTCTGTATGTAGGAGAAGACCAAGAAGCTCAATTAAACATAAGTCAAAGGGAAATATTTTAAGGGATAGATCGTTGAGGTTAGCATTATGATGAGTCAAGGTGAGCTTGAGTCCCTTATGAATGACAATATATTGTATTACAAGATTGAAAAAAGTGTTGGGAAGCTGTAAATCACTAAACCGTTGTTTTAATATTTGATGTTTTCTAAATTGGCATGGGATTTTTTTTTTCTACAATATGAAGTATAAAGCAAGAGACCAGAAACTTTTATTTTTTGCTGATTTCTTGCTTGTTTTCTTATTTATTGTAGTCTCTTTCTTTTTATTTTTGATATTAACTGTTCTATGATGAAGGAAGAGAGTTGGCAGTTTGTGCTACATGACATTAAAGTGCAACTGGGGGAGATGGTACATCTCATATCAAAAGACCATCTGGTTATCCTTGGTGGCAACTGAGAACTATCTGATCATATTTTAATTGGATAGTATCTTTACTGAAATAAGATAATCTGTCGAGGTTGCATATTATACATAAGGCTTCAATCATGGGATATGGACATATTCACATATTTAAGTATGGAACACCATGAATTTATAACATTGTGTGGTTGAACATACTGTGATAAAAGAAGGGGGAGGGGCTTCTGACCATAGTAAACATAACTTGCATGTATGTAAACATAGATCTCTGAAGTCCTGGTCACTCCTGGGTATTTTTATATGGTAACTTTCAGAAAATCTCTTTTTGCTAGAAAATTCTAATGAAGTTACATGCTTGTGGTGGCAAGAATAAGAGGCATGGAATGAGTGTTATAAGTATTCTGTGCAGTTTCCCTGATTTAGGAGTAATGACTGAGCTAGCAAATATCATTTGAATAGCAGAGATAGTATTAAGTTACAGTGATTTAAGATATGTAACATTACTATATGGATTGCCTATTGCATCACATGGGCTTTGAGCAATGAGGGGAAAGAAGAACCTGCAGACTAGGTTGATTAATGTTAAAATAAAAGGTGAATGGGGCTATGAGTTATGATGTGAGATGGGGTGGCATGCGTAACTCTTAACTTCTCAAGCCTTAGAAATGGGACTTGGAAACTGGAGTATCCTTTCTTGTAATAGGAATATAAGGTTTTGGAGGGGTCTTCATTGCCTTTTGTTGGTAGAAGAATAGAGTAATTTGGAGGAAGATGTGAAAGTCTTTAGTTCATAACTGCTAGAATTGTAATAGGGAATTTGTTGGTCTGGCAAGTTGTTTCTTGGAGAAGGAAAAATCAAGGAAAATGAGGAATTTTGTTTTATCTCCATGACCTTCAAGGTCGTTATTTCCTCATGATTTGGAAGATAAGAAAGTCTGGAAGCCTGAAGCTAAGGGAGATTTGTGATGAAATGTTTTCACACCTCCTGCATGGACACTGAATTCTTTGTTGACCGCTAAAAGGGAGGGAAGTTTTCAACTCTAAGAAAAAGGTTTTTTCTATAAATTGTGTAGGTCCAGACTTCCAGCTGACTATCTTGCATGAAGCTTTATGCTGTACCTTGCATAGAAGAGTACATAAGGACATTCTTTCTTGTTCCATGCATTGCAGATTTTTAGGTCTGTTTTCCAGATTTTTGAGACCCTTTTGATGGACTTTTCAGTGTTGCATGCAATCTCTTGTTGTTCGTTTCTAGCATGCTGGAGGAAGGCTGGTGCATTGACAGGTTTGGATAGTGATAGAAAAGGAAATATGCTTTTATCATCTCTAAAATGTTGGTGAGAAGTTTCATGGAGAAAGGAATAGAAAAAATTTCACCTCCCTTTTCTATATTTTTGGTGACTGATTTGGTACCTTGTGTAGTAGAGTACATAAGGACATTCCTTCTTGTTCCATGCATTGCAGATTTTTAGGTCTGTTTTCCAGATTTTTGAGACCCTTTTGATGGACTGGTGGGAGTTGTGTGAATTTCTTCTTGTTCATCTCTAGCATGCTGGATGAAGGCTGGTGCATCGACTGGTTTGGACATATTTATCATCTCTAAAATGTCGGTGAGAAGTTTTGTGAGAAAGGACTAGAAAAAAAAAAAAATCCACTCCCGCTTTCTATATTTTTGGTGATAAGTTTTCACCAACCTGGTACATATTAATAGTTAGTACATAGTACCATTTCGGATTTTTTTCAGTTTCAACTTCTTACCACGTTTTATATATGAAGTTTTCTTACTTTTTAAAAAATATTTCATGTAAGATATATCTGTAATTCTACCTGTTTTACGATATTATCCTTGACCCCTTTGTTCTTCTGTAGAATTACTTAGTAATTTAGTTGGTTAAGATTATAAGGTTTGCTGGTAATTATATATTACTTCATGGGCATTCTGTTAAGCAGAAAAGTTAACACTTCTGCAAACAAACTTTTCAGTGAAAGTGGCTTTCAATGCTTCTAGCGGATGTTCTTGTCTTTCTTTCAATTTACCATATTTTTTGAATAACTCAATTATCATTAACAGGAATGAAGTAAGCACAAGAGGAATTTGAGATCCCTAGGGTTTTGGAACTTGTGTGTTTGTCAAAAAGAGTCACCGCCTGGCAATATAAGGCTTTTGAGATGCAGAACCTTAGCAACAAAGGCTCTGAGCAAAGCTCGGTTTATTCAACAGCTAATTGTCTAACCATTTGCCCATCATGGTGGAACTCTAGCGGGCCAAACATGCTGCAATCTTCTTATTCCAAGAACTTATATATGAACATGGGCACCATAGCACAACAATCTAATCAGATGAAGCAACCTGTGCATCAATTGCCTGACCAAGACTCATCATCAACTCAATCAACTGGTCAATCCCATCAAGAACTGGCGGCAAGAATGGAGGGAAACCTTCATGAGCAAGGTGCTTTGGCACATTCTGGTATGATCTGCTATGGAAATTAATCACTCAGCAGAAGTTTCCAATTAAGATCTGTGTTAAGTAATTTGAGTTGAGTTTTTCCAAATTACTTTCCTGTCCATAAAATATGCAAAAACAGTTTTATGGAGGGCTAGAGGGTTGAAATTTTAAATTTTAGCTAGTTCCTTTAGTCATTTTGTTCTTTTAGCATTATAATACTTTTGAAATTTATGCCTGTCAGTTTTCTCCGGATGTTCTTAATCAGTCACATTTGAATTTCTTCCATCCATGAAACTGACTACAAACTATTTACAGTAAGCAATATAAATTGTCATGTTATGTTTGTAATCATCTTCAGTCTTATATCTTCTTCAAAGATTGTATCTACTTACATTGCACATCCATTGTGTAACTTGTACTAATAGGCACATTTTCATTTCCTTTCCATTTCTTTTACTTGTCTACTTACAAATGACATCTTATGTACTTGATAGCCAATTATATTCTAGAGTTGTGTGTGAACATGTGCATCTGCATATGAGCATGGTTTGATGGGATCAAGCTAAATTGCAAGAGATTTGTTGTTTGGATGAAACAAATGAGACGAAAGTAGGCTTTTATTCTTAATCTGAAAATCCATTAGAAGTGGCTTTGAAATATTGGATTTGGAGAAATGTTATGAGAAGTTAAGGACAATGCATACTTTTCTGAAGTAAAATTTATTAAATTCAGGAACTTATAATTCCACTGCTC
Source organism: Phoenix dactylifera (assembly GCF_009389715.1). Taxonomy (NCBI): domain Eukaryota; kingdom Viridiplantae; phylum Streptophyta; class Magnoliopsida; order Arecales; family Arecaceae; genus Phoenix; species Phoenix dactylifera. The sequence continues at coordinate 26,973,398 of NC_052399.1, forward strand.
TTCTGGGTTATTTACTCCTTTGATCTACTATAATAGGTAATGGTAGCATCAAGATTCTCCATACTGGTCGGTACCATACCGTACCAAGCATACCGTACTGGTAATGAACCAGCATGCAGTCTCATATCATACTAATACTTGGTACTTTTTGCAGTCTCATACTGTACCATGTACCGGTACGGGATCTGGTACCGAGATGACGAATCTTGGGTAGCATTGTTGTTAATCTTTCAGAAGTGGTTTGATGCATGGTCAGCAGTCTTGGGAATGTTGGAATGCCTCATTGCAAGTGGAAAGGAGTATGAGCACAAAAGTGAATGTTATTAGCAATTCTTCTTCTATAAGATATAGCTAATTACTAGCTTGAGACCTGCATATGCAGTTGATGTTTTTTTTTTCTTTGTGGGGGTTGGGGGAGTCTTCTATCCAGCAACTTCCAAGAAATAATTGATGCTTATACTGAAGGGAATCCATATCAATATGTTCAAAGTACAACTTTTACCTCCTACACCTTTTATCTTCCCTAAATATTGATTTTTCAGCTCAATTTTAGAATGGAAATAATTTAAAGTTCAAGTGTCACATGTATCATCTTTATTCATGATTCTCATGTTTGTATTTCCGATATTCAGAGCATGAATACATTTGGTATCTAGGCAGTGATAAATATTTGAATATTGATGAAGTATCTCTTCAAAGTTATCATGAAAATGTGATGGGGCTTTCTTATGATTGACATTCTTTATCTTGTTAAAGGATTTCTTGCACTAAGGGACTTGATGTAGCTTTACATGCATTTAAGAGACTGCAAATCCATCATCAAGCTTTGTTAAGATGCATCTTTCATGAATTAGCCTGGATGTCAGTAAAAGCTGGACAATGGAATGACTCCTAGGGGACTTCCTCGATCAGGTTGAACAATTTGCACAACATATACTTGATCGCAATGTACCAGTTATCTTCAGTAAGAATGGAGAGTGCGAGGCTTTTGCTTGTGTCCGTGCATGCTTGAGTGTGCACTGCATGTCCATGTAAATATTTTAGCCATTAAGGTTTGAAGGTCAAATACAAGGGACCTTGTTCTCCCTGGGCACAAAACTCTACTATCCCTGGGCAAGAAGACTTAATTTTGGTCGACATATTTCTATGCATCTTGCTACATTACAAAAGCCCTCTACATCATTGAACCCGTAACCAATGAAAATCCTGGAACACGATACATATCTAGGACTGCTTGGGCTATGCCCCAAATGTTTTTATGTTAATTTTTGTTTTAATTTCAAGGTTATCTGCAATTCAAGTGCCAATCAGTGAATCTTCATTTTCTTGTGTTTTTGTTTGTAAATTTTACTTTTGAAAAACAATATATTTCCAACCTTACTTTATTGGCCAGTCCAAGGTGAGAGATTGGATAACTAGATATGGTGTAAATGTCCGGTGTTCAAGCTTTTGATATTTGGGTACAGTTTGCAGTAGTGGCCAAAAGTTGCCAGTCATTTTCTAGGTAAGTAATTTTTTCTGTCTGTATGGTGGTAGTACTTTCTATGAAAGTATGTATTTGCAGCATGCTTTCGTGGATACAACATATATATTCTGCATTCAGTATCACAAGTTTTGAATTTCAAAATGAATTGTAATCAATATGGCAATTTCTTTTTGTTGTATAATTGTGAATCATCATTTGATTTTAGATAATTCAGAAACTTTTTCGTGGGGTATTGCTGCAATGTGTATTTATTGAAACTTGGCAACTTGCTGATGTCACCTTTCTCTCATATGAACAGGCGTCTGATGGTGTTACTGTACTTTCATGCAGGTGATAATGTGACCTCCAGGAAGCAGGTTGAAGGTCATGCAAAGCAAATTTTATCTCTGGGTACTGCAGGAGTTGCCGGTCAACCTCAAAAAATTGATTTTAACCAGTCTATTGTGAGTTCACATTAATTTTATGGAACTTAATATTTGATTATATTCACTTTCAGACATGTATTTTTACATGTTTGTGCAGTTAATTGCATCTGCATGTGTTTGTTTGATTGGTATTCTGTTATTTCCATCACAGGCTTGCATTCCATGCCCTTATGCAGATCCATACTTTGGAGGGATTCTGGCTGCTTATGGATCGCATGCTGTGGTTAGTATTCTTGGGCAAATTTCCCTTTCCTGCATTACCTTTTCTTAGACATGTTCTTCTTACCTGTCATGTGTGCCTAGCTGTTGGACTTTTGCATGTGATTAGAGCTAAGATTGAATGAGAGAGACAACATGAGAAGAAAAAGGGTTACTTGTGTTTCATAACAATATGAAAATGGTTAGATTCAGATTTTCTTAAAGCATGTAATAATCCAGGCAAGAAGAAAAGAGACAATTTCTGTTTCAAGTCCAATTTAGTTCCATTTAGCTATTTTCGGTGGATGGTGTATGATTTCATCATTAAGGTGATACTGCTTTGGAAATTGGATTGACAACTACGAGTGAAATTTTATCATGACATTGTTGTGGTTCAAACATTTTCATGCAGCAGTAATTCATGCTAGTCATGGTGGATTTGCTTTTTACTCGATTGTCCTTTGAGTCCTGTTTGACTGATGTATGCCTGGAGCTGTTGAGTTTCTTGCTATATGTTGTTGCAGTCTTTTGAAAATTGTGTACATCTTCATAGAATTTTTGATGACATGTGTTCATGCAGCATAATATAGCACGTCATATCTAATTTTTCAGTTGCAAATAAAAGGCAGAACATACTGAACGAAACAGATACTGCAATTTTATTTCCACTCCATGAATATTTGAAATATAGAGGCCCTACTGCTTGGAAGCAAGGGGTTAATCACACTTCATTACAATGTGCGAGGCAAGGTATTGATGAACATTGCACTTGTTGCTGGTATAGCAGCATGCAATAATCTCCACCTGCAACAATGAGAGGGTGGCACAGGTTTACAACTATTGGTAAGTTAGGGTTTCCATGTTTTGCAATTTATGCTGCAAAATAACAGTGGATATTGTACTCTGAGCTGGTCCAGGAAGGCACAATTATTTTCTCCTACCCAACAGTAATAGTGGAACAAGTAGACAGATACTTGATGTTAGTCAATCAGAAGTTGGGCAGACCATAATTTTATTTTTGTTTAATGCACTGATTTTCTTGTTAGAATTTAGTTTGATGCTTAGTAATCTTTACTTTCTTTGTATATCTTTATTAATGCCTTTACATTTACTTTTTGATGATTGCATAGGTGGCTTCATTATATCTTTGACTGGATTTTCTTTTTTCCTTTTAAAACTATGCGATGCTTGCACTCTGTTACTTAAAATTGCTGTTCTAGTTGAAATGTTCTGTGATAGTTTCACATCATACTGGGTTGAGATTTATGCAGATCTTTCATGATGCTTGTTGAAACATACACTTATGTACTTGTACACTAATGAGGAACATGCTTCCCTTGCTTTCTATTTTTTATTATTTTTTTTGTCTGGGAGTATTTTCAGAGTTTTTCAATACTCAGAATAAAATAGGACAGACTAAAATATGACACATTTCAGCTTTGAGTTTGGGGTATGAGGTGTAGATGTCGGTGCTTCCATCTAAAGATGAAAATTTTGGATACTACTGTTGGAGTGTATGGAAATGAACTTGAGTTTTTAGTATGGTTGTTTATTTCACAAGTTCATAACTATAACGAGACAAAAAAAGGGAAAAAGTAAGTGAAAGTGCCTGGGTCTGGTTGGTTTGAAGCTTGAAACTCTGGTTTGGAGTAAACCACTAGATCTACTTATCAACTGATTGGGCATCTCCATGAAGGGCCAGTTTGAATGTTAGAATACTACGCTGCTGGTGTGTTAAGATGCCATTGGCAAGAATTTATGTTGAAGAGGGAATTGCAAGGAAGGAGTTGGAGCTAGAAGTGGCAATGGGTTAGGTCAGGTTGGGTTGAGACTTGAGATATATTAGGGAAAATCTGTCAGCACAAACCTAAACAATTTATTAAATAGGTAAAAGTCAAAAGTCAAAAACCAAATCTGACCTGTTTATTAAAAAGGTAACTTGACATGTGTAAACTGTCTAACAGGCAAGTTGTGTTGGGTCTGTGTAACCTATTAATCAATCTGAATCTATAAACAAAAACCATTTAAACAGGTCTTAAATTGCTTAACATGTTAAACAGGTCTTACATGGGTTGAGTTGTAACTGTGTAGACCTAACCCAATTACTAAACAAATTGAAACAAGTTAGACCAGGACTCCAAACCTAAATCTTGTACATTTAATAAATGGATTAATTCAGTCTATTCCTTGCATCCTGATCCAGTTTATACGAAACCCAAATCCACTTAACTCATGTCAGTTGTGGGTTGAATCATGGATTTCCTCCCTTGGTTGGAGAGAATTGGGGTACCTTTTGTATTATTAACAATCCCTATTCTTTCAGATAAGATAAATCCTTTGGTTATGTTTTTTTCAAGACCAAAAAATCAGGTTACCTGATTTGAATAAATTTGGAGGGGAAAATTGAAGGTTAAACTATTCCACCTTTTTTTTTAGGAGTAGTTATTGGAGTAAATGGGTTAGGCAGACAAAAATGAAGCATTTATCTTGTACCAACTTTTCAGCTGAAAAGGTGATTTAGTCTAGATGCTCAAGTAAGTGTTTGGTTCAAAACGGGTGGCATAACTGGGTTAAATGCTTATATTCTTTTTATTCCCTAACCACATGCAACCTTTGGGAGTGGAATCTATAATCTCTGAAAAATTGGGATGAGGGAAATGGATGGGGCCACATGACTCTATAACTTCTGTCTTCATCATTATAAACTATATCCCTCTATCGGGGTGCCTTGCCAGTCATGTAAAGCAATCTGGCATTTAAACAGGGCCTAAATCTAATTTTGTGCTTGACAGAAGGGTCTAAACAATCCTCCTTACCTATTCTCTTTTACAGACCAATGCAGTGAAAAACGATCTTTTTGGTTGCTTCTTTCTCCTGCATGAATTACCCACTCAAACTGCATTCTGTCTAGTGTTTTGGTTGTTCTATTTTTGATTAACCATTACGTCTTTATTTGCTAGCATTTCCTTCTATATAATCTTTTTTTTTTTTTTTTACATTAGTGTCTTTGCTCTCACATAGCAGCATTATCTAATCTGCTAATAACATGCCCAAGCCAGCATCTTTTCAAATCAACAATTAATGCATGTATTAATACAGTACATAAGAAAATAAGGTAATAATGTATTGATGATGCATGTTCACTGAGTTACTTACAAGACATTGTTCATTGCCTGCTTGGATGCCTTTGTGCCATATCTGCCAGCTTGAGGTAGATATCTGCTTTTTTGATTTTCTTGGATATTTCTATGTTAATATATTTATGGATGGAACATCATAAATGCAACTTGCAATTGATAATTTATTCTGCCTTCTTGTAGAAATATCATATATTAGATTGAGATTTATACTTGGATTTGCTTGTCATTTTACTTTTAGTACTCCTTGCTGGATGAGTGTTCTACTTTTCCATGGTAATATGTACAGGAAACTGTTCTCTCAGTAAATCTTGCCTAAATTTCTAAAAGAACAATCATGTAATATAATCTGTTGCCTTATGAGGGTGACATTTGACAGATATTTTATTGATTGATGGCCTCAATTTTACTCATTATCTAAATCATGCCTCTAGGAAAATCTCTTGCTTGTTGATTCTGAGAGGCACTCGGCGGCCCCTCTTATTTGTGTTTCGGAGGGAATTACAATCTGCCTTCTTTACCATTTACACATAAAATTTAATTATTTAAAGTCCATAATACACAGAGACATTTGTACATGCATGCATGCATGCATGTGTGCATTTGTAAGTTTCTTCACTTATGTATAAGCTTCTTTTGCAGTTTGAACGTTGGCTCTGTTTCATCAGTGAATTTTGGTCTGATGACCAGTATAGGAAGCTGCAATAACTTAAAATACTTGCTTATGTTTGAGGGTGCAAATATGTACTTATAAGGATTTTGGTCCATGCTTGTTTTACTGAATTCTTGAATTAGGGACTGTACTTTTTTATTCTGCTGATTCATCTTCATCATTATTTTTTAAACATATTTTAGAGGTAAAATTTTCTTCATCTTAGCATCCCTAATCAGTTTATACTTGAAAACAGATTCACCCCCAACTTGCTGGAATGGCACCTTCTGCTCGAGTTCCCCTGCCGCAACCTCTGGAGGATGAGCCCATATATGTCAATGCAAAACAATATCATGGAATTCTTCGACGGAGGCAGCTGCGTGCGAAGTTAGAGGCTCAGAATAAACTCATCAAAGATCGAAAGGTAGCTTATTAGACATTTGTGGGTCCTGCCCTCTTGCCCTTCGTGTTTTTGTTTCTTTTTCGCTTTTGTTTTGTTTTTGCTCCAAGAGATGAAGTGCTATCTAATTCGAGTTAAATTTCAATGGGTTTCTTTTCGGGCACTTTAGTTTGTGCTTGTGCCATGATACCTCCAAGTAGTATAAACTCTTTTATGAAGCATTCTGTGGTTGCATTGCCTTTTTCATATATGAAACGAAGCATTCTGTGGTTGCATTGCCTTTTTCGTATATGAAAGGGTGGAGTTCTTTTTATTTTTTCTGCATTTTATTATATGCTATGACTGTTCTAAATTCATTGTTCTATCAATCTGCTGCTGCACATCTTTTTCAGCCATACCTTCATGAGTCTCGGCATCGTCATGCAATGAAAAGAGCAAGGGGATCAGGTGGGCGATTCTTAAACACAAAGCAGCTCCAGCAGCGGTCCCAGACTACCACCACCAAAGACAACAAGAATGCCGCCAGTTCCTCTCTGCTGCAACTGGGTGGAGGGGGAGGTGGAGGGAATGGCACTACAGGTGCTGCAGCCACACCCACTTGCTCCGAGGTCACGGCTGCATCCGATGGTGGTTTGTTCCAGCATCAGGATCATCATCTCAACTTTTCAACTGACTTCCATCCCCGTGTTGTCGGGGGGAGCACGCAAGGTGGGAGCAGCAGAATTCATAGTGGTTCCCAGCAGCGGGTCTCGGTTATGAGGTGAACATGGGGAATTTACCTGGCACTGGCTGTGGTCTGTACTTCGACATCTGTCTGGTGTTTCCTGGGCAATTCATCCTTGGCTTTAATACTTATTTTCTGAAAATTTCTAATGTTAGATGGCGTCATTAGGAGGATCAAAAACTTAAAAAGTGTATGGTAATGCTAATGCTGACATTCTCTTATTTTGGCAATGTGTGGATAGCCGGATGCTATTTCAGATCTGCTATCTGGACTTCCTGCTTTTTAATGGCTTTGCAGCAAGATTCAAGGTAGACAACACTGATTTTACTGAATTGAGTCACCAGGACAATCCTAAATGTGGAGCTGCAACCAGTTCGTTAATGGTTCACACTGATTATAGGGTAATAGTGAAGTCCACTCTCTGTGGTACATGGAAGAACCCTAAATAGTTTATGAACTGAAATATTTGCAGATGGACTCTCTCTCTCTCTCTCTCTCTCTCTGTATATATATGTATATATATGTGCTGTCTATGGTACTGTCTATTAGACATTAGATAACTAGATCCACATCAGACCTCCAAGTCTACATCAAACATAACTCGCTCTACGTCACTTGCTATGTAGGTGTCTCCGGCTCTGATCTCAATAAGGAGGGTGAGTTAGGTTGAATTGTAGCAATTTGATGTGCAGGAAGATATTTCTAATTCCATACACAATTCTAGGGAATTTTTTTTTAAACCAAGAAGAAAAGAAAAGAAAACCTGCAGGAGAAACTGGGAGTGAGAGCAAGAAAAGTGGGGCAGATTCTTGAAAGGAGGACTTGGGATTTTGGCAGTATAATTGAGAAGAGAGAATATTTTCTATTAGGAAACTGGATAATTCGTGATAAATACGTTGGTCCTAGCCAATTACAGGGCGTGGGAAATCCGGGAGAAGGAGCCGTGGCTGCTTAGCTTCTCTCTACATTATAATACAGGAAAAAAGGACGTGGTGACAAATTATCTAGGGACAGGGATTCTTGCACGGATTGCCAATAGGAAGCTTGAATTTAATAGTAGAATAGAAGTAGACGTCTATAAAAATTTAATCTATTGCATCTAAAACTTTAAGCCTACTAAATGTGTATGACTTTTTCCAACATTCAAGTTGGACTTGGTCTAACATCTCGCCATGAAAAGTCTGATACACGTCTCTCTCTTTAATCATTATTCCAGTGGATGGCAATGACGTACGTGTGCCGATATATTGAACATCACAGTGAAAAGCCCATCTCTCTGGGCTCAAACCACAGCTTGTCCACGAGGAAATCCAAGCCTCCAAGGAAAATTGTGACTAGCTCGTGGCATCCAACAACGCCATCATTGTAATTACAAAAAGCTCCTATCTTAAACTAACTAAGAAGGAGAAAAAGGCCTCTATTATAATTACTGCTTGTTATTTACTGAATTTTCAATAATTTCTTCCAAGGAGGTTGTTTCTTTTTTCTTGCTTGTTCATTTCATTTTCCCAATGAAATGAATTGGTGAGTGTTCCTTCTGTTATTGTCTAGAAACACAGAGTGTACAAAATGGAGAATTTCCATGTTAAAGAAAGAAAAGAGTTCAAGGACACTTTTCTAGTTTTTGGTAAAAATAGATTTATTAAATCAATCTAGTAAAAATATATCCCTATCGTATGAATCGTAAAATAAAAAATTTGAAATCAAAAGCAATATCTAACTCAGCAATCCATAGAGTGGTGTCGGTCTGATTAGCCACATAACTCACCATTCAGGGAGGGTTTGAGGATCCTAGGTCTGACAAAGTGAAAATCTTGAAGGTATCTAAAGTTGATAAAGGTAGTTAATTATTGAAGATCTAAAGTTGATAAAGGTAGTTAATTTACTTGTACGTTTAGTAGTTAGTTTGCCCAAATGAACGAAGTTCAAATGGGGCACGTGTGATCCCTTTGGCCCTCTCTTACGAATGAAGATAGAGGACAAATCCTTCTAAAATAATTTTTTTTTTAATACAAAAATCTTTCTAAGATTAGGAGTAAATTATATTTACACTTTAGCATAAAAAACATATGTTTACCTTTCTGAGGTTTATTTTTATCCAGTACTTTAATTCATAACTTAACAAAATATTAGTCAAACTGTTAACTTTTAATGGGATCTAAGTGCCATGCTAGAAATTTTTTTAACATGATCAAAATAATCTTACAAGAATCTTTCTAAGCTTTACGTTTATTACACTTACACCCAATATTTTGTAAAACCTATAGTTAAACTCAGCTAAATTAATAACATTAGTGAAACTATTTATCTATTATGAAAAATCAAAATTACCACTTAAAAAAATAAGGCTGCTCTTTCACTTTTCTGACTCTCTGATCTCTTTGAAGTCTTCCATCTTTGAGAAACTTCTTCTTTTCGAGATTGAGTAGCTAGGATTTCTTTCTCACTTCGGCACCCCATCAGGAGCGTCCTTTTCTAATGAGCAACCGACGACAAGCTTTTTTCTTAATCGATATCCGGTGACGAGCATCCTTAATTTCTGACCAGTATTCGGCAACGAGCGTCCTTTTTTATCAGATTTTGCTCTCACTTCTCCGCCCACCACATCATAGAGATCAAGAATATTTGTGTATCATTTGCTGATTCTGAGTTCTACATACTCAATACTATAGATATGATTCCTTAATATTATCGCTGTGGATGAGGATTCTTATGTTTGCATATAGAATTATGAATACCTCTGGCAACCTCTCATCAAAAGGATCTAAATTAGTACGTATATGAGAACTCTTCTTTTTAAAGGGTGCATCAATTGGGGTTCCATGGCCTGGCTTGGATCATAAGTAGGTGGCTCAAGCAATAAAACTTTTGACACTAATTCTCTACAACAGAAAATTTTAAAGGCATCTACTTGTTTGTGATCTGAGGAAGATTTTTTTTAACCCGCTCAATTCGAATTTCTCGAAAGATAACTAAAAGAAGATAGAAGAATTTTGAAAGTAGGACTTAAGTTCCTTTTCTTTCATTGATGATTAAATAAAATGAGGTACCTAGCCTTTTTTTATAATGTGAGGTCCGTCCTTACATAATTTGGGTCGGATTACTCTTCCTAATCATAGTAGGATTCTTTTTTCTAAAATAGATTTCTCTAGTAAAAATTTTCTAGAAAAAACTGAAATTTTCGAGGAGGTAGATCTTGACTTTTACATCAACTCCATCTTTTGTCGCTCTATCTGATTCTTCTTGGATAGAGAGTTACATCCGGTCAAAGTCTTATTCGAAAAAAAAATTTCGGTTTGACCGGCCCATTTCAAGCCCGAAATGATGGAATTTGGGCTCGATTGCTAAGGGTGCTACGCCTAAAGGGTGTGGTGGCATGCCGTAGATCCCAAAAATCTGCCAGATTAAAAAAAAAAAACAATCTCAATCGAAGATTGTATGATCAAGTTATGACCTCGAAAAGTTTGGTCTGCGACTCGACTTTTAGATGTAGCAGATCGTTTTTCTAGACTCTGTTTAGCTCTGCTCGTAGTGGCCAAAGTAGTGCACATCGATCTGAAAATCATTTTAGATTAACCTAAGAGATTTAGATTGCTTTTTTTTTTTGGGCAGATAACTCTTTTATGATGATTTAATTAAGCTCTAGATCCATGACGCCTCTCATCTGTTCTCCTTCTTAGATAGATACCATATCACTTAAGGTTAATTTGGTTATTTTTAAAATTTTTTATGTGGTATTCATATCTTTTTAAGTCAATGATTTGGCTAATATTATGTTAAGTTATGGATTAACGTGCTAGATAAATACTATAATTTTTTTAAGCTACTGGATGTAAATATATTTTAATTTTTTTATCACTCAGAAATAATTCTAACCTTTTACTATTGGTACGAGAATAATAAAAGTTAATTTCGAGGGAGTTTTTAAAATTTATCCAAAAAAAATAAGGGTGGGAATCCTCCGGCTAAGGCAATCCCCTTCACCAAGGTGATCGACCTTGTGTTTGAGTTGGCAAGTGGAACAAGGAAAGACGAGATAATGGATGCGGGTGATTCAAATCCTTCCGAAGCCAACGATGGTGAGGGTCAGGCCACGGTGGAGGATGGGGAAGCGAGGAAGATCTTCCAGAGAAGACCGATGCTTGATTTGGAGGGGACGGGGAGAAGCACCCGGCAAAACAGGAAGAATCTGAGGTAACCACCCTTCACTCTCTCAGTTATCATGAAATCTTGATTTGGAATTGCCGAGGGGCTGGGAAGCCTAATTTCTCGCCTATTTGTAGAAGAATCTTTGTCTCTCATCATTTGAATGCTTGCATTTTCTTGGAAACCCAATTATATGGTGCCTCTATTCAGAGGAAAACATAAAAGATTGGGTGTGTCTCTTGGAGGTCTCTCCGATGGGCTGACTGCCTTCTTTTTTTTTTTTCTTTGTTTTTTTTATTTTTTTATACAACGGCTGCTCGTCTTAGTTTAGTATAGCCACAACAACAATCTGACAGAACTGTGGAGGAGGGGTATCCTAGTCGATCTAGAGAACCCCTCTGAAATGCTGTGTTGTATAGGTGGCGATCTAGTCGACAGCTCTGTTCGCCTCTTTATATACGTGCATTACCTGAAAGGTACTGCAGTCTCTCACCATCTGCCAGATATCACCAAGTAGAGAGTTGATTGCCTTTCAAAGGAGAGAGTTAGGCGCTGTGGACTTCATTTCTTTTTATCACACTTTGATCAGCTTATGATCTCATGAGATTATATGAAGTCACTATGTGAAGTCACGCATTATTTTTTTTTGGCGAGATCACCTTGTGCTCACAAGAGATTTCATGATGGAATTCGCCTGAGTTTCACTGTATTGAGACATGATGTAGATTTAGTGTATCTCAACCCAAGCTTATTTTGCTAATTGGATTTGAGACAGATACCATCCATTCTGGCTAACAAAAATAAATAGTCTTCATCTTAATTTCCTGGAAGCAGTGCGAGAAACCGGTGGGCTACCTTTTCCCAGGAGATTGACAGTTAATAGGTCCATTGGTCAAGAAGCTAGCAAATAAAACGTATTAGACCAAACTATTGACTTCTACATAGAAAAAAAAAATGTTGACTAGACTGTAATAGTTGCTTAATATTCACAGAAAAGTTCACATTTTTGGTGGGCTCCTTCTCCAGGTGGGAACACCTTGACCGACTTCAACCTTCTCTATGGCTCTAAATTAGGCCTTCTTTTGGTTTAATCCCTTTAGTAGGCCCTTCCATGAAGGCACAACAACTTGAATGCTCTGTTTGGTCCAAAATCTTCACCCATCAGTCTTTATCTTTGATGCTTATCCCTTGTCTTTAGCTTCCAAACTAGTCTCATATTGCAGGAATGGTCAAGATCATTCATTCCATCTGAATACAGTGACCTTTTCGAATCCGAATTGTCGTCTCGCAAGCCTGCAAAGACTGCAGTCTGTGATCCATCTTCAGATGCTCTGATGTCACAATTTGATCTAATAGATCATTTAAGTTTCAATTCATGGTACTTTTATGTTACAGTTCGGAAAATTGACATGGATCTGATGGCCACTGTTTGTGCAAAAGAGTTCATAAGTTTGTCACATTGAGGGGTGTATTAGCTTCTGACCTTACTATTTTGATTGAATTATTCACTATCTTTAGATCAATGGTAGTTTTTGAAATAGGTTATTGCTCCATTTCTTTGCAGAAATTGCTACTCAAATTAATTATGCAAAGTCAGGTAGTGACTTAGGTTGATTGGCCCATCCGAAATTGCTTAGGAACCGAAATCATCATTTTTTTTTATCAGGAAAGGACTTAAAATAATGCATCTGTTGGATTAAGTATATTATTGATTTTGATGGTTTGCCCAATAACGCATCTTGGTCAATTGAGCCTATCCTATTGGTGTTCCTGTCTTGATTAAATATCAACATGTGAGCACTGCATAGGATCCTTTGCCTTGCTCGAGTTGCTAAACCTTTGTGAAACATACATGGTGGCGATACAAAATTCCCATTTTGCTGGTCCGAGAAGAAAATTCATGACATCATTCTTCTCATATCAACCGAGAATAAATGCTCATATATATATATATCCTCAAGTCCTTTATCAAATTATATTTTGGATAGTTAAAGCACAGCATTTTCCAATGGAGTTTTTGAATCTTCCATGTGTTGTCCAGCTCAAGGAGAGGTGATATGTAGCAAAGCAAGAGTCATGGCTCATGTGAGATTTATGCAATATGTCTAGCCCTATATAAACCCAAATCTCTAAGTTGCTTCTTTCATGATGTCAACAATTCAATCGCGCAATAGCCGCTTCGAGATTTGCTCATGTGGATGGTAGAAAGATATTCGACTTCTATGACTGTTATGTAATGCGATTCAATGGTTGATGTTGTGAAAAAAGATCATTCTTTTGCACGGAAGATACAACTCGAACTCTGATTAGACCGGATTTACATGATTGCAACTGCTAAATATACTACAAAGTTGAGACCATTGTTTCAATCTCACAACTAGCAACACACACATACAACGGAAAAAAAAAAAGAAAAAAAAAAGGGCCCACCTTCCCATTTCTCTTTGAAAAAGAGAAGAACCAAACCCAAACGCCACTTCTATCGATCCAACCACAAAAGGCTCCAATCCAAAAGAATCCCCTAAACTTCCACTAGCTACATCTTTCCACCTCATTTAACCCTTATAAAAAAGAAAAAAAATATATATAAAAGAAGAAGACCGGATGGTTAAGAAAACGAAACCTAATCCAACGGGCCCTCTTCCTTGCGCTTATCTCTCGAGCTCCATGCCCCTCATCCCCTTCCCCATTTCAACGAAGCTATCAGACTCCCCGAGCCTCTTCTGCGACTCCAGGTCCTCATCATCGTCTTGAACACCCTCCTCCTTCACCAACGGGAGGTACTCCGGCGCCTCCGGGTATCTCCTGCACAAGAACAAGTACAGCAACATAGAGAACACCGCCATGGCCGCCATGTACCAGCTGAATTCGATGTTAACCAGCGACTTGGCCCGATGGAGTGCCTCATCGCTATGGCACCTCACCACCTGGTGCCCCTCCTCCGTATTCATGAAGCAACCCTTCGGAATTAAGCTTGGAGTCCACAGCATGAATCCCATGACGACAAACCAAACACCTTGGAACGCGATGCTGATCGACCTCACGAAGCTCACCATGAAGCTCCTCGGCAGCCCGATCCCGATCAGAGCGGTGGCCAAGGATACCACAATCACCGTCTGAAGGAGCCAATGGTACTGGCCCTCGACGCCCATGTGGTCGGCGGAGTGGAGGTGGAACATGAGCAGCTGCTGGCCGAACGCGACGGCGCCGAGCAACAGCGTCATGCCGTCGCGTTGCTTCAGCTTCGCGCGGTCCAAGGCGATGGCGAAGGCGGCGTAGATCAGGAAGGTGAGGGAGATGGAGGCGTGCTCGAAGTTGTGGAGATGGTTGGAAGGGATGGTTCCATCGGCGTCGAACGGCTGATGGGCCTCCGGGCCGATCACGAGCTCCATGGCAATGGAGGCCAGGCTGCCCAATATTATCAAGACGGGCTCGAGGTATCGGAAGAATGGGGTGGGGAACCATGGCGGGGCTACGTAGGATTTGGGGTGGAGGCAGTGGAGTTTGATATGGTTGAAAAGCTGCCACAGCCCAATTACCAGGAACCCAAACCCAGGGGCTACATGGCCTACCAAAGTGCCCATAGCTATCAACTAAACAAAGAAGGAAGCTATTGGTTGAGAGAAATGAAAAAAAATAAACTTTAAGATTTATGGGGACATGAGAGAAGTTGAGAGAGAAGTTGGGAGGAGAGGAGGGATTTAGGGGCTATGGGGGAAAGGTGGTGGGAGGGTTTTAGGGGGGATTTAAAGAGGAGGTTCAAATGAGTCTGGATAGTTCCTAAGCGCTAGGCTGTATGTGATGACGCATAATGTGACATGAGCTCATGGGTGGGCCTTCTAGAAATAGAGGAATGGCCTTAGTGCCCCCTAACCTTTATCTAAAACTCTCTCTTAACGAGATAGAAAGAAAAAATGGATTGAATTCTAGAAGTCTTATGTTAGAAAATTAAGTTGGTTTTGTTCTATAGTTTGTGATGGGAAGCAGTTGACCTTAGAGAGGATTAGGGGCAATTTGGAAGCTTAGAACTTTGATTCTACTTGTAAAGTTTCGTCTTTCCCACGCAAAAGCGCCATGGCGTTTGGGGAGGGTTTTAATTCAACGCACGCAGCTTGCGATGACTTCCACGGAAGCTCTCTGGAACCAGCTTTCATGTGGTGGTCGCCACAGGGGGAACCGGTGTGGAGATGCTTGGGGGCCACGTAAACCACTAGAAGGGCTTAGCCAATGCGCCGCCATCCCGCAGTCCTACCGGGCTACCGTTGACCAAACAGACACCAGAATTGAAAGATGGTTTTAAGGTGGTCAGGATATAATCTAGCTTGTGATTCACATTGAAAGGCTTATATTTGAAGAGTAAACAATTGAGTGAAATATTTGAACAGTTGATTAATTGACACCTTTTTGAGGCAAAATTAGGTTTCATAGCCTAAATTCGACTATAAATTTTCTAATTCTATACCCAAATTAGATCCAATTTTTCAAAATATGTAATTAGAATTGGCAACAAAATATGATGTAAAGTACATAACAAATCACTAGCAAAAATATGTGATTAGATCTGTACGAAGGAAAAAAAAAAAAAAGAGCAGCCAATCCTTCTAGTGTTGAAATGTTTCTTGTAGTTTTAATACATGACAAATTTCTAGATACTGAAGAAGAATCTAAGGGAAATTTTCATTATTTTAAAATAAGAATTTTCCTTTATTAAGAGTTTGATAATGCCAGCCAACTGGATAATGGATATTCCTTATTACATAAGTATTTTCCCTTGTCAAGAGATCTTTAATTGTCAAACTGCATTGCTATTAAGAATTGCCAAAACTAACAAAACGTCTTATTAGATGCATAGGAAAATACAAGTAGGTCTCATAACAAGGTAGGTTTGTGTCTACATACTTGAAAAATAAAATAAATCAAAATTAATGATCCCATAGTATTTTTGTAGACAAGTCGTAATCAATTCTTTTACCCAAATATTTGGTCATTAACTAGGAATAGTTTGGAAGCCCTATTAAGAGGTATGGTAAATCTTGTCTAGATATCTAATATCTAATTATATTTTGTTCCAGAATTGATATAACATATCACAATCACAGATAGTGTGTTAGGCACGTTATATTGGCTGTCCCTGCATGTATTTTGGTTGTTTTATTTGTAAGATCTTTTGCTTTACATGTGTTTAAACAAAACATTCATATAATTCGAGATTAGAAAATAAACCTATCTTGGCAGTTATATATGTGCTTGTGAATTGGGCTTTATGGAAAAAATATTGGACACTCCGACCTCGGGCCTAATCGACCTTCCTGTCAGACGTAAACCAAGGTGAACAACTTCGGCTCGGTGAACGACTTTAGCTCTGATCGATGAGTCGCCAGCCGCGGAGAACAATTGGCACAGGTCAACAAAGGATGACAACCCCAACAACCGACAGCCCTGTCAACCTATGATCATAATAGCCCCACGTTCCACGTCAGCCCAGACGAACTGACCCCCACGTCGCGATGAGACCACTGGCCGCTGCCTAGCATTATTGCAAATCATGTTGGCCCAGGTAACAACAAGGTTGGCTCTCCTATATAAGGAAGAGTGGCATGCAACTATCGAGCTTCCTTTTCTTCTTGGAAAAATGCTTCCTAGACGACTTCGCTGAGATGTTAGTGCGAGCCGATAAATATGCCAATGCCGAGGAGGCCATAGCCTTCTGCTGCGAGTTTGCTAGCAGGAGACCCCCCCTAGGGAGATAAGAGGTGGTGCGAGGAGCAAAGAGAGCTGAGGAGCATCTCACTCCGACGCAAGAAGAGCTCAAGACGGCACAAGAGCCCTCATCGCCAATTTGAGAGGTACACCCCTCTCACTGCTCCGAAGACCCAGATCCACATGAAAATTGAAGGCCGAAGCATCCCGACCAGGAGAGCTCAATAAGCTCAACCTAAATTGTGAAGGCTCGTACCAAGTGATCGAAGTTGTACGACTAGGAGCATATCGACTGGAGCAGCTTCATGATGCTCCAATTCCATGGACATGGAACTCCAACAACCTGTGCGTCTATTATCAGTGAGGTGCATTGTAGTCCGAGCTTATCTCTAATAAACAATTTTCTTGTTATGTTTCTGTCTCTAGGTTGGACAATCATGACAAATGTATTCTACTCGGGACATCCCGAGGATGCCTGGGCCCCAAGAAAGGAGACACACCGGAGATGCCTGGGGCCTCCATAAACTGAGTTCGCTTGCGATTCCTTTGAGACCTCAGTTCGAGGATGAAAGGAGATGCTGATCTCCTCAAGACCGAGCCCACTCGGATTTCTCCTAGGTGGCCAACCCCAAGGATGCCTCGGGGAGCATACTCTCGAGACGAGAAGACCGAGCCCACTCATATTTTTCTAGGTAGCCAACTCTAGAGATGTCTTGGGGAGCATACTTCGAGACGAGAAGACCGAACCCAATCGGATTTTTCTTGGGTAGCCAACCCCAGGAATGCCTCAGGGAGCATGCTCCTAAGATGAAAAGACCGAGCTTACTCAGATTTTTCCTAGATATCCAACCCCAGGGATGCCTTAGGGAGCATAGTCTCAAGACGAGAAGACCGAGTCCACTCGAATTTCTCCTAGGTAGCTAACTCCTAGGATGCCTCGAGGAGCATACTCCCGAGATGAGAAGACTGAGCCCACTCATATTTTTCATAGGTAGCCAACCCTAGGGATGCCTCGGGAACCATACTCCCGAGATGAGAAGACCGAGCCTACTTAGTTTTTTTCTGAGTAGCCAACTTTAGGGATGTCTTAGGGAGCATAGTTTTGAGATAAGGAGACCGAGCCCACTCGGATTTCCTCTAGGTAGCCAACCCAAGGACACCTTGGGAAGCATATTCCCGAGATGAGAAGATCGGCTACCACGTCGAAATGTTTGGCGTGCCAACCAACCTCTTCAGGCAGGAACAACCTAAATAGAAGGTTTAGCCCACTCGGAATCCCTCGAGAGCCAGACTTTGGGAAGATCAGCCGAGGAGCCCAAGATAGGCTCAAAGTTTCACAAGACGGGGGGCTCGGTGAGATGACCCAAACTCGAATGAAGAAATGAACAGAGATGA
Source organism: Phoenix dactylifera (assembly GCF_009389715.1). Classification (NCBI taxonomy): domain Eukaryota; kingdom Viridiplantae; phylum Streptophyta; class Magnoliopsida; order Arecales; family Arecaceae; genus Phoenix; species Phoenix dactylifera. The sequence goes on from NC_052399.1 coordinate 26,991,661, forward strand.
GCCAAAATTGAAAAAACTGAGCAAAAAGAACCACAGCAAAAGTTCGAGACAAAGCACGACAACCTATACTCAAATAAAAAACAAACAACGACATGACGCAAACTAAGACCAAAGTGATCAGATACTTAGGAAATTCTTGTCTTCATTAAAATTATGGATTTTTATACTAACCTCAGTAGCGGCCAAATAAAAAAAAAAAGAGTACATTAAACTTGGTTCACCCAAGCAAAAAGAAAAAGCAAAAATGATATGGTCAAGAGCTTTGTTCCTTGCTCCCGTCGCTACTGAGGTACCTAGTTTTCTTTGGTTGAAAAGATGTAGATCTTCGCGAAGATCCTCGCCCACAAGGTTGTCGCCCAGGCGCTGGGTTCTTGGGCGTAATCCGCGACGTCAAGGCCAAGATCCAGGACTAGGAGAGCATCCTCCAAGATCAGCTCCTTTGCCTCTCCCCCTCAACGCCTTTGCCGTTAGCGCCGTTGACCTCGACGCCTTCGCAGACTCCGGGGTTGCCCCGCAATGATGACGTCTCGGGATAGCCCAGATCCGATGATGCTTAGGGAAGGCCATCCTACTCATTTAACACCCCTCACAAAGGTCTCGCCCTCGATCGAGGCAACTGCTCAACTTCAATTGCCCGAACCAGAATATTGTTCGACCTCAGAATTGGGGGGTAAGTGATGGAGAAAATACTGGATACCCTGACCTTGGGCATGATCGATCTCTGTGTCCTCAGACGTAAACCGAGGTGAATGATTTTGGCTTCGATCGAGGAGTCACTAATAGAACAACAGGCACACGTCGACAAGGGTTGACAGCCCCAACAATCGACAACCCTATTTGTCCATAATCATGGTAGCCCTACGTCCCGCGTCAGACCAACGTCGTGCTCTGCCCACACGTACTGACTCCCACGCCGCGGTCGTACCATCAATTGTTGCCTAGCATTATTGTATGTCACATTAGCCTAGGTAATGACAAGGTTGGCTCTCCTATATACAGAGAACAATCCGGAGGACTTGAGGTACACAATATGCTACCCTTCATATCCCTTACTCTGTTGAAATTACTTCTTTCCATATTGTTATCTTGTTGTTTTGACTTAGGCATGGGAGGATCTTCTACCGAAAATCTTCTGACAAGTGGACTTCTTGCAGGACACCCAGCGGAAGAGTCTATTGCCCAACGCCTCAACCAACCTGCTAGTTCGTCTCCAGTCGACCTTAGGATCGTCCGAGCTGCGCTTCTACCTCGGTCTAGATACGATGGTAATAGGATGAGTTTCCGTCCTCTCACTTTTTTTTTGGCAAGGCTGCTTCTTTTTTGGTGAGGCCTTTCTGCCTTTCTCTAGTATATATTAGACAACCTTTCATTTGTTAACAATTGACCCCAAAAACAAAGGATACATATTATTTATACCATAAAATCTGGCATAGATAGCATACTTGATCAAATCATGTTGCACCTATGTATAGTTGTATTTGCAATCAATCTTATGCTCGAAATCCAATTGATACTTTGAGCTAGACTTGATACACTACAGCAATATCTGTCAAATAATATGTAGCACACCTCGCATAAAGACAAGATGCCTAAACCAACTCCTTTTTTGGCTTATCAATTTTTTGGGTGAATATCTTGCTCTTTATCTTTTCTTTCTCTTTTCCTATTTTCAAGCTAGTCAAAATTTTTCTATTGTCATATTAAGCAATCATAGACTATTTAAAATATTTGTCGGCAAGTGTTAATCAAGAAATCTTAGATTTTAAGAGCCCTTGTTCAAGATGTCAAAAGGCTCATAAATATATTTATGTACCACAGCTATCATAAATGAACTCGTGTCTAGTGGCAGTTGATACAACAGGAAAAATTGATCTTTTAAATTTCATAGAAAACTTATCTCTACTAATATTTAAAATTATTGTTATGGTTCCAGCCGACGCTAGATTCAACTAGGTTTGCTTAACTTTTTCTAAAAGTTGTAGAAGCTTTTAGCCCTCCTATCGTTGGTGGTGTAATAGAGATTGAGTGAGAGGGGGAGCCATCGAATTACTCATTTATAATAACTTATCTTCTATCGAATGCCAACTTGCTAATTAAGTGAAGCTCAAGATCTAGCTTTCTTGTGACTGTAATTAAGTTAAGCTTAAGCTAGACTAGCAGGATATTAAGCCAAGTTTGAATTAACCACATGAACATCTTTTTTTTGCTTTATTTTGTTTTTGAGAAAATGGTGGGCAAAGCCCATCCATAGTTCAGGGCATGGAATTGCAAATAGGCTTCTGGTGGTATTACTTCTTGGTAGGTTATATTGGTAATGTTAGACTATGAATTAGTTCAAATCTTGCAGTAAACTAATTTTTCTTAATGATAACTTTTCATCGTTCTATTATAATGATCATATTTAATATTTTTGATGGCTCATTACATCATCTATAGCAAATTGGATAAGATCTAACTTGATGTGCCAAAATCACATTAATAAACACATTGATTGTATGTTTGAGAGAGGGTGGGAGAGAAAGGAGAGAGATCGAGTGAGCGAGCGCTCGTTCCTCCATCAAGATTTCAAATGTACTATTTATATGGTTGCAAGAAAGTTTACCAAAGTATTTTTCTTCTCTTTTGAAAATCAATTTCTTAATTTCTTTGTTTCAATAGAAAATCTAGAAATTTTAAAAACTTATTTATAATTTTTTTAAAACTTTTTTTTCACAAAAAAATCTATTTTTTCTCTTTCCCATAAATTTCCGATATTTGTATTTTCTATTACTTGCCACTTACCATACCCTCCAAATTTTAATACTATCCCCAAGTTGTTTGTTTGTTTGTTTGTTTCCGTCACAGAACAATTGCCCATAACTCTTATGAATTACTCAATCTATATGGTTCAACATGTTCAGATGATCTACCAAAGTACGCAATCTGGTCTGAACAAAATATCAGTTTCCTTCATTAATTTGAAGTCACCATTCACTTAATGAACTGAATATTCTCAATTTGAATAGGTCTAACTAGATTATTTGACCTTCACCATATTCCTTCATATCTAGGTCAGGCTTGAATGCATATAAATGGGATCAAATGCCTTTTGATTTTAGTTAGCTGGAGTTTGGTCCCTTGCGTCCAATGTTACTAGAAGCTAACCTAAATGGAAAATTATTTGCACCTGCTGGTCCAAAATCCAATAAAGACCAATGTGCCAGTGTTCCAACCAGTACATTCGCAAGGCCAATATGCACCAAAATCATCTCCATGGCCACACGATTCTCACATTTCAAACAAGATACATCTTTATCATCAACTAATATCATTGACCTCTGATTACATGTACATGTTTGACAAAATGACAGCTAACTGTAATTTGCAATGGAGTCCTTAGCAGGTGATCTCTACTGCATAGAACCTGCTTGTCGAATTGAGATATGGTTGAATTTTGAAGCTGCAAGGACTCAGTTGAGTTCAAGATGATCTACTGGGTCACACAACTGATGTCTATCATTTTGAGCGTGTCATGCCTCATAGGAGGAGAAATTATTTTCAACCATGTATCACTACAAAAAATTATGGTTTTGCCGACTCTTCCCCGCCGACGCTATCAAAAAGCGTCGGCGAAAACCGAGCGGGGTCGAAACTCAACGACGCTTTGTTTTAGCGTCGGGTGAAATTTAGATACGACGACGCTTTAAAGCGTCGTCGCAGGCCAAAAGATACGACGATGCTTTAAAGCGTCGTCGGAGGCCAAAAGGGGCCCAACTCCCCCGATCCCTCCTTCACCCAGCCGCTCCCCCGATCTTAGAGACGACGACGCTTTAAAGCGTCGTCGGAGGTCCCTCCTTCTTCACCCAGCCGCTCCCCCGATCCCTCCTTTTTCTGCCGCTCCATCCGCCTACCCCACCATCCGCCGTTCTTCTTTTAATCCCACACCGGAGACCCCACCCGTTCTCCCCTAATTTCTTTTAATCCGCCGCCGCCTGGGCTTCGAAGCAGGGGCACTCGAGGGCTCCTCCGGATCGCCGTCTGAACCAGCCCAGCCACCACACGGCTCCATCGGGGCTGATCACCCGGCTGTAGTTGAACCACTCGAGGAGGACTGCGAGAACGAAGACGACGATGAGCGCAAGGGCGTATATGCCGCCCCTATCGCCCGGCCAACCGGAGAAGAGGATCTGGGCGTTCTTGCCCCAGGAGAAAGTCATGTGCATGTCGTCCATCCCGTGTCCCATGTCGCCCATGCCTTGTCCCATATCGCCCATGGGCGCCATACCATGATGTCCCATGTTGCCCATGCCGTCGTCCATGGCGGAAGATTTTGCCAGGGCTATACGAGGAAGGGTTTCGCCGTCGTCCATGGCGGCCATGGCCTGGTTCCCCTCTTTCTGTTTTAATTTTTTTTTAAAAAAACAGGTTGCTATATAAGCGTCGGCGTTGAGTATTTTCCCGACGCTTTCATTAGCGTCGGGAAAGTTCTGTTTTTGCCGACGCTAAGAGAAAGCGTCGGCAAAAACCGGACCCACGCCCACCTGCCCGACGTTTGACCCACGCTTTGCGAAGCGTGGGCTGGAAATTCGCCGACGCTTATAAGCGTCGGTAGAGACAAAAAAAAGCGTCGGGAGTTCTTCCTTCTTTTGTAGTGTATGCATGGCATCGCCTGTGCACGCAACCAATCACAACTAGTTGTTTTTGTAGGTCTATTCATCAAGCGCTCATCTCGATGCACTGCTACATGAATGAGCGATTGTGATATATGGCGTGCATGGCCATATGGTGCGCAAAGAAGGAGACACTTAAAGACCGTGGCCATTTGACATATACATGGATGGGGCCACCAAAATTAAGGTTGGTGTCACGAGCACATGAGGACGAATAAATTCTGTCAAAGGCGACGCAGATAGGTGGCGTGGGCTTGGAACAGTGCCCCACTGAAAGAATTAAGGAAACAAAATTGTGTACTTGTTTTCTTCAAAGCCTTAATTAGGTGGGAGAATATTGTTCCAATCTGTGTCAAAAACGGGAGAATTCTAAGGGCATGTTTCTCCAACATGGAAGTCAATCATCTGGTATGTTTCTTTTTTCCTTTCTTTTATTTTTTTTCTTTGAAGAGATAATTGGAAAGGTACATCTAAAGCCGATAAGTTATTAAATATATATCTTAAACATGATGTGAAGTGCCTGAATTGGTATTAAATAATGTTTACCCTCATAAGAGCATATGAAGCTGAATTCTTTCTAGTGAACTTGGTCATCATGCTAATTAGCCACCTCCCTAATCAACGGAATACTAGCATACAGAAAAATACTTTGAGTTTATTTATTCTCTTTTGAAGTTGGAATAACTTTTATAGCATTTGGGGCAGGTATAGATACAAGTAAGCATTTAGGCTGCTTGCAGGACAAGTCCATGATGCAACCTTACAACTAGTACTAAGGGAAAAAAGATTAATCCGCTTGCAGTTTTTATTCTTGATCTTTTTCCTAAATTTTATATTAAATGTCAAGATATTTAATTATATTTTTAGATCCTTTAACTCATGAGAAACAGATTCAATGTTTGTGTTTGTGAAAAGCATTAGGATGTAATGTATACATTTTGCTACCCTTGGCAAATACATCTTAGACGATATGATGGCCCAAATAGTGTTGCTGGTATGGTCACCAAAAGAATTATTGGTCTTATCTATTTTAGCAACTAATTTGGGGCCCTAAAACCGGCGTTGTGAGCTTCATCGATCCTTGGATGGTTCCTCCATTTTGACTATGATTGTCTCAAAATCATCACCATTTGTAACTAATCTGGTAACACCTTATCAGCATGGTCATTTCAGCACCAATGTCGAAATTGCGACCACCTAACTAGCTACCTTGACACCATTATCTTGCTATTGCTATCGTCATCTTATGCGCCATGAGAGGTGGTGAGAAAAATATCTTTGTTACATTTTGCATGCATGTCAAAATTCTATCTGAACTTTTACTTATAATTATTTTGAAGAGAGAAAAAAAAAAATAGGTATGACATTTATGTCATCTTAATACTCCAAATGCCTTACCTCTATGTGTACATGCTAGTTTCTTGTTCAGGCTTTCTATCCAAACCTGTTGAGGCCATGGAAAAGATAAGTCATCCCAACAAATTACCCTAAGAGCTACAAGTCAGCACAACATTTGATTTGAAGCGACATGAAAATTTTGAATCCCTCCACCCCTTCTACTTCATGAGGGATTTACATTTTTCACTTTTTTTAAGGGAAAAGAGGGGAAAGGAACCTTCCTTCATAGATTTGAAATTTAGTATATTTGATTTTATCTATCAGGTCCATCTCCATCCTAATGAATGACTCTAAAGGTTAAAAGTTGGGTTAATATCTGGTTTGAAGTAAAACAAAAATTCTGCATGCCTCACACCTCCTGAGAAGTAGATTAGGTTTAAACTTATATCCTTGTAATTCATGATGGATTTTGTATTTGTTTTTAAGAAAAAAAAAGGGAGAAAACTCTCTCCTTGATTAGTTTGCAACTTATTATTTTTGATTTTATTCATCAAGTCCATTCTACTCCTCATTTGCCCTAGCCCTATAGTACTCCTAGCTTGATTCCTTTGACATACCTATGGCTAAGAGTATAGCTATGATGGTGAACAAATCATCAGTAATAATTTAAATATTCTTTGGAGGGTCTGCCCAGTTTGGTTTGGTTCACCCTGATCTCAGTAAAACATTAGTGCCATGTCCTATAAAAGCAATTTCATTGCTTATTTTTAACGCAAGCTCTGTTATCATGTTCATAGTAACTTCTTCTGAATAAACAACCGAGAAAGGCAATATAATCATAAAGTTATTGTTGCACTTTAGGATTTCCAAATGATAGTTCTTTTTCCTCCTATCTTTTTTTAGCTTAATGTAAAATTCAGAAGGCAATTATTTTCGTCTTCAAGAGAATTCAACTTACATATCAACTCAAGCAGGATGCCAAAAAGTGAAGTTGAAGCAAGTTTGTTTAGATTCATTATCGAAATGCTCTAATATTCCAAGTGACAAGTGTTGTTGAAACTAGCTTTGTGGGCTTAATCTAGTTGAGTTGTAAAGAGAGGGGTTACAATAGGAGCATTGATATTCCAAGCCTTCATATATAATATCCATACATATAGGGCGCTACACTCAAGAACCTAAAAAAAGTTGGTTTCTTTCACAATCCTCCTAAAACAAAACAACTATTTGTTTTAGTTGTTAATAATATTATAATACTTATAGTTTATGTCAAGATTCTCAAACTTGAAGTTAGCAAGGGATTAAAAAAAATCTTGTAATCTTAGTCCATGATGTTAATTTAGACATAAAATACATGATTCTTCTTTGAATAGATCTGGATTATATCAATTTACCAGCCAAGTATACCGTTGTAAAGTTTTCCTTTTGAGCTTCTTTTCTGGTGCTCTTTTTGGATGGGGGGAACTTTATACTGTATTCTTCCTCTGTTTGGCGATAACTGTGTGCGAGCCATGCATACAAGAAAACGATGGTTTGTGGCACACATGACATGATGCCAAGGTTCATGCACCTCTCTACTACACCATAATGTTGAATTATTTTAACATAAACTAATATGAAGATAGATGCTTATAGTTTAGGTTGAAATGATTATTATGAGGTTGCATGCATTCATGTGGAAAAAAGCATTCTACACTGACGCATGGACTCCTTTGTAGCCTTCACCCTCCCCTGACACCTGACTCACGTCCACACCTCTACACTCCAGCTGCCTGTACTCCATGCATTTCCACTCCGGCCTCAGACACAAATAGGCTGTTAAAACCAAGACTCCGGCGAGAGCCCAGCTGAACTGCAAGTTAGCTAATGCCATCGCCCTCCGACTAGCTTGCTCCGTCCCGCATGCAACTGCACCATGCCCGCCGGCGCCCTCCGATCCCGTGGCGTGGCAACCCGCAGGCACAAGCCCCGGAACCCATAGCGCAAACCCCATGACCATGAACCACAACCCCTGGAACAACACTGATGCCGACCTCACGACTGCAGCCGGAAAACTGGTTGGAAAACCGGTGCTAATGGCGGTCGCTAGGAGCGACATGGCCACGATGAGTTCGAGGAGCCAGTGGTAGTGGCCTTCAAGCCCGGCATGGTCGATAGAGTGGAAGTGGAGTAGGAAGAGCTCTTGGCCAAAGACAGAGGTGGCAAGGACTCCAACAAGACCAAGGAGGGCCTCCGAGGAGGAGGAGGAGACATCGACTGCTAGGGCGATGGAAGAGTATATTGCTACATGGAGGAAGATGGTGGCGTGCTCGTAGTTATCAGGCTTGAAGGAGAAGGTGAAGAGGGGGTAGTCGAGGAGTTGGAGAATGATGGCGAAGATGGAGAAGGAGAAGAGGAGGTAGAGCTCCAGGTGTTTCAGGATGGCGATGGGGGTGGACAAGGGAAACCAGGTTGTGGAGGCGAAATGGGATGGGCCTTTGAGCTTGTAGGTTTTGATGGTGTTGAGGGAGTGCCACAGGCCTAGGAGCGTGAAGGCAAGGGCAGGGACAGCATGTCCGATGAAAGTTCCCATGGGCAATTCCTTCTTGTTCCTCAAACTCTTAGGCATTCTTCTCCTGCTTAAATAAGTCAGGTAATAAAACTGTTAGGTTATACTGTAGTTTTACTTTATGTCACCATAACAACAATCGATACTGTAATCTGAGGGTGCTCGCAATCACGTAAGTGGACTCCAGGTAGGCTGCCAAAGCTGGTGGTCACTTAAAACATAATGGAGGACGTTTCTCTTTATCTTGCTACATCAGTGCACTGCACTCATCCCAAAAGAAAAGAAAGCGTTCTTGCGTGGAAGAAAAGCATATACCATGTTTCTTTCTTGAGGCAGAGAGAACAAGCCATGGATCACGATTTGCTTTTAAAATAAATGACAAATTGAGTGGCCATGCATGCTTAGCTAGGGAAAACTCTCTGGAAAATTATAATAAAGAAGATATTACCATTTTGATTTGTAGAACAATCTGATTGTGTTTATTGTCTTCAAACTTAACTTTGTTAATAGTGTTGTATCATAAATTGTTATATGGATTTATAACATGCATAGATATAGATTTTGTAACAATCCAGGATCTCATCCAAAATGGTTAGTCGGAAGTTACTATTTGGGTTCCTTGATTATATATAAATACCCAAGATCTATCCAGCGAATAACCGATGTGGGACTAAACACACGCCTGCACGGATCCTCACATACTCCCCCCGTTCAAGCTCTGACGTCCTTATCGGGCTAAGGGTTCAAATCTAATCACAAACACCACGATTGGCCCGTAGTCAGCCCTAATGGATCCGTGCTGCAGTGTTCCCTAGTCCACATAGATTATGGGAATACCATTTGTAACAACCCAGAACCTCATCCAAAATGGTTAGCCAGAAGTTACTATTTGGGTTCCTTAATCCTGTATAAATACCCAAGATCTACCCAGCGAATAACTGATGTGGAACTAAACACACGCCCGCACGGGTCTTCACAAATCACAGATTTGCATCTGCTAATATATATGGATTGTATTTTTTTGGCATCACAAGCTATAATACGTGTTTTTTTTAGCTATGAAGCTGTGATCATGATGATCAGACTCCACATTAGATTAGGGCTTATGGACTACCAAAAGGTGCAGGCTCAATATTATTCTTATTTGTTTTATTAAATGTCTTCCAAAACAAAATATTGCTGCATAAGCACAACTTTTCGGTCCGAGTATATTTTGTTGGTAGCATATATATGGCTCTTCAACACAAATGTGTGTCATCATCTATGAGCTAAAATTGGTAACGTTATGTATCTGTGGAATTTTGCATGGCCAAATCCTTAGTTACCCTCAAAAAACAGTAACGGTAACTCCATCAGGAAAAGGGTCTTGTGACAACGACATGCGTACACCAGCTTTGATTTCGTGGACACGGTGCCATGAGATCAAAGTTATCACAGATAAAGTAGACTAGGGTTAGTGCTTGAACGCCAATAGAAAAACAGCTTTTTCCACCATAAACCCTAATGGGAGTTTCCTAATTTCCATACCAAACAGAAGAAACGGTTCGTGTGGATCTATCATACTATGCACCTTTTAAGAGAGCCACCTCAATCAGAGGTGACAATTTATTCTACCCATCAAATACCAGACTCGACCCGATCCTAATAGAACAGATTTTAGTCGATCCTCAGCAGATCCTAAATGGACATCAACCACTTATGATATGGATACAGCAATCGCTGTTTAAAGTAGTTGCCTATGGCAAACACTTTCCTTTTACCTGCTCCTTCTATCACCATGATCCAACCGAATGCTAGGAGGTGCATAGTTGTTAGCCCATTCAGTCCGACCTGTGTACAGTCTCGCCTTCAGTCAATATGAACGATAGAATATTTTTGATATTGGATAATGATAAAAACTATTCCAAATCCAATTCAGATATCTATAAAATTCTTCACAATTTTTTTTTTAAAATAAAAAAATAATTTATATGCAATATATATATATAGTTTTACACAATTCGATCCAATTTATTCCATCTAACTTTATTTATTTTATTTCGCTCTGAAACTCTATTTGATCTTTTATCTAAGGTCTATATGAGCAATAGACTATTTGATCCGGATCCGGTTCATTGCCATCCCTGACCTTCATGCCGAATTTAGATGCAGTAAGTGGGACAGAGGGGTCTAAAAAAAAAAAAAAAAAAAAGACAGTGCATCGTTGTTTGTAGTGGTGTTAGAAAAGACATAAAGTTTGCAGTCCCATATTTACAGGCTTTCCATGCAAATTATTAAGGCTTTTGCAATTCCCGAGTCGTCAAATCACCAAAAATTGTGAAAGCAACATCTTAGCCACTAAGTCCACTCCAAGCACCAAACACGTATACATCACAACCCAATGAGAAAAAGTAGCATGGTCTTCTATGCTGAAAAACTTTTCAGCTTACTCATTTTTATTAGCATAGCCATATTTCTTTTTCTTTCTTTCTTTCTTTCTTTTTTTTTTTTTTTTGGTAGGGGGAGGGATGAACCCACCCACGTTGCTGCCCCCATTGGGCTCCTCTTCCACTAGAAAATATTCGATGCAGGTTGCAAATTTTCGCGTGCCCTCTCCGACCCGTGGATTGCCCCACATATGAGTACGTCACCCCAGCACCACCTTGGTACCGACGAATTACATGGCGACAGACAAAGCAGGCATGGGGCATCCGATCCCCACATTTAATCGACGTCCACGCGTTTCGAATCTGGGTCACTCCCGTGGAATCTTAGCCCCGTTCTGATCGTGCTACCATCTTGGTGGCATAACCATATTTCTTTGGGTTAGCAGTTTACTTGAGTCTAGGCCTGCAATGAGCCAGAAACAAACCGTATAAATATGACGGGACGAGATATTTAGATCCAACTTTGCTAAAACCAAATTTGAATATTCGAACTTTAATTTGGGGATCTTGGATTCCTTAGTTGGAAAGAAATAACAGCTCTACTAAATCTATCTTCTATAGGATCTTATTTTTATTAAAATAAGAATTGACCTTCATGACTTACAATACTAAGGCTAGGCTTTGGGTTGTACTTTTGCATGATAGAATAATTGATCTTTTTTTCGTGATGTGAATCGCTGGATCACAACCTGCACAGATCTCCAGGCACTCTAAATATCTCCATTCATCCATTAGCATAGATCTCAAAGCGACTATTATGCAATCCAATGATGGATTCGCACAAAGGAAAGTGAATTTTTCTTTTGTGCGAAAGATATGCTCTCACCCATTAAAGCTAGGCTTGTTAGTATTTTTTTAAAGGAAGCTGGATTGCTCTATGATGGGAGAAATACTGGACATCCCGACCTTGGGCCTGACGGACCTATCTATCCTCGGACGTAAACCGAGGCGAACGACTTTGGCTCCGACCGAGGAGTCACCAACCATGGAGAATAATCGGCAAGCATCGACAAGGGCTGACAATCCTAACAACCAACAACCCTGGCAATCCGCAGTCGCAACGGCATCATATCCTATCCTCCATTAGAGTACTCTGCTGCCCACGTAGACTGGCACTCAAGTTGGGGCCGTGCCACCGGCTACTGCCTGGCTATTATTGCACGCCACATCAACCCAGGTAACGATAAATTAGCTTTCCATATAAGAGGAGCAACCTGGGGGATCTCGGGTACGCAATATACATGCAATACACCACCCTTTTCATAGAGCCATCACTCTGCTAAAATCTCTTTCTTCCATATTGTTGTCTCGTTGTTCCGACTTAGGCATCGGAGGGTTCTTTGCCGAAAATTCTTCGACAAGTAGACTTTCTTGCAGGTCACCCAACGGAGGAGTTTAGCGCCCAATGCCTCAACCATTCTGCTTAGTCCATCTCCAGCCAACCTCAAGGTCGTTCGAGTTGTGTCCACCTCGATTTGGATATAGCAATAATAGATTGGCGCTAGAGGAAGGGTCTAGCTCCTAGCAACCAGCAACATCAACCTCAATCGAAGGGAGAGACAATAAACATGAAGTTGCGAGGAACCCATAGCACGTCGCGTGCTTTGCAATGCCGTGCTCCGACCTCCCAAGGGTCGTTGCAAAGCCTCGAACTTGCTCCACCAAAGTAGCCTGCCGCGCCTATAGATAATGAGTTGTTCAACCTGCTCACTTAATAGGTGCAAACATTGACCACGATGGTTCAAGGCTTGCAGCAGACAATGGCGTTGCCAGCCCAACCAGAACCCGACTAGCACAGCCCCCATTCTTAGTCATCGGCACACCATGTACATCAGGACAGCCACCACTCTCTAGATTGGAATCTTGAGTGATCGTGTCAACATCGGCACACTCGGCAGAACAACTCTGCTCAAAATGGGAGACGACACACTCCAAGCCCCCATTCCGACATGGACTCCATCCAGAGCCTCTCGCCTGTTCGTCCCATGGAGCCCCAACCTTAGTGGGTTGTTGACCTCAATAGAAGGATCGAGGAAATAGGCTACCAGATTCAGGCCCTCAAAGTTCAGGCTCTGAGGGCGAGCAACGATCCCTGGAGAAGTGCTCATGCTCAATATTACCGAGAAGCATCTGCTTCCTCCTCTAGTTTGCCACCCCTGAAGCCGATACACGATCGCCCGACAATAGGTATCATCAATACCATCTTAGGCAGGTTTGCTGAAGCCCCTAAGTGCCTCAGATAGCCGAACTCCTCAAAAAGGATGACCATAGAGCTATCATAAATCATGCACGTAGATAGGTCATCGAGCCCGAGGGGCAGCAAAGCCGGTCCCATACTTACTGACCTTAGCAAAGTATGCCCCCTGGTTCGAATACTCCGCCCCAAGTAGCGAAGCTAAGTGCAAGACGTTGATCACTAGACTGAAGTCTTTGAAGAATTTCAAAATCCAGCAACTGAAGATATTCAGTGTATAGGATGGGAGACCTCGAGAGCACCTCGATCTTGCAGGCTTAAGACTACGACAACCTCCGCACGTGTTATTAGTAAGGCCCATTGAAGTTCGAACTTATTTTTAATAAAAATTCTCTCATTGTGTTTATTTTTTAGATCAGATAACTATGCCAATTATACTCCACTTGCGACACCCCAAAAACACTCGAGCCCCAATAAAGGAGACACCACCTAGGGACGCTTGGAGACTTCCTAAACTGAGCTCTCTCGGGATCCCTCCGAGATGTCAATCCGGAGAGAAAAGGAGGCACCAACCTTCCGAAGACCGAGCCCACTCGGATTTTCTCTGGTATCCAACTCCAGAGATGCTTTAAGAAGCACACTCTCGAGATAAGAAGACTGAGCCCACTCAAAACTCTAAAGATGCCTCAAAAAGAATACTCCCAAGATGAGAACATCAAGCCCCAGTGATACCTTGGGGAGCATACTCTCGAGATGAGAAGATTAAGCCTACTGGAATTTTTTCTAGTAGCCAAATCTAGAGATGCCTTTAGAAGCATACTTTGGAGATAAACGGAGGTGCCAACCTCTCGAAGACCAAGCCTACTCAGATTTTATCTAGTAGCCAAACCTAAAGATGCCTTCGAAAGCATGCTCTAGAGACGAATGGAGGTGCCGACTTTTTGAAGATCGATCCCACTCAGATTTTTTCTGGTAGCCAAGCCCAGAGATGCCTCTGGGAGCATACTCTAGAGACGAATGGAGGCACTGACCTCTTAAAGATCGAGCTCACTTGAATTTTCTCTGGTAGCCAACCTTAGAGATGTCTCGAGGAGTATACTCCCAAGATAAGAAGATTGGCCGCCATGCTAAAGGCTTGGCGAGTCAAGCGACCTTTTCAAGTCCATAATGATCTAAGCAGGAGAACCGATTATTGTGTCGAAGGCTCGAAGAGTCAAGTGACCTCTTCAAGTCCGTAACAACTTGAGTAGGAAAACCAGCTGTTGTGTCGAAGTCTTGATGAGTCAAGCAACCTCTTCAGGTCCAAAATGACATGAGCAGAAGAATTGGCTGCCACGCTAAAGGCTCGACAAGTCTACCGACCTTTTCAGGTCAGCAATGGTCTGAGCAGAAAAATTGGCCGCTGCGCCAAAAGCTCGATGACAAGCAAAAATTGAAGAAGGTACTTCAAAAAATTCCTCTGCTTTTATTATCTTCTAGTGCATATAGTAACCTCGGTAGAAACTGAAACAAAAATAGCTACACCAAAAGGTTAAATCTTAGGACGACAACCTCAGCTTAAACAAAGAGCAAATAATAACACGATGTAAATCAAGATCAAAGTCAGGTACTTGGAAGTCCCTGGTCCTCGCCCCCATCGGAGCTTTCATTGTGGTCATTATCGTTGCCTTTGCCATCGACAGGGTCGCCACCTTCCTGACGTCATCAAGGACCGAGAAGTCCATTTTCGAGAAAAGCCGTTGGGCTTGAGCTCAGCATGCCTCAAAGTCCTTCTCAAAGGTGTCAGCCACAGTCTCCAGGGTCTCCTCTCGAAACTTCTCTGAGGCGTGATACTCTTCAACCGCTTCTGCGACCTTCGCCTCGGCACGAAGGGCTTGCTCGCCGGCCTCGGCAGCTCAACAGTTTGCCTCATTGGTCTGCTGTTTTGCCTCCTAGACCCTCTACTCGACTTGGGCTAGCTCCATAGAAAGATCCGCCGCTCTTTGATCGGCAGCTTTGAGGGCCTTCCTGGTTGCAGAAAGCTGGGCCTCCTTCGTCTGGGTCCACGCGGCCGAAGAGCGGGCTTCTACCAACCTAGACTCATCTTTGGTTGACTTGGCCTTCGCCTCGGTCGCCATGATCTTCGGCACACACAGCTCGGCCCGCTTAAAGGCCTCTTTCTATTTCTCCGCAAGGGTCGAAATACGCAAAACCTCTCGGCTAGCCGCTCTATCTCGCTAACCACATGGGCATGCTGAAAAAGAGCATAAGAGTTGATAACTAAAGTAAAGTGCCACATGAAGGTCTCGCTCTCGATCGAAGTAATTACTCAACTTCCATTGCCCGAGCTAGAGTATTATTCGGCCTCAAAAATGGGAGGCAAGTGATGGGAGAAATACTGGACACCCCGACCTCATGCCTGACTGACCTTCTTATTCTCGGACATAAACTGAGTGAACGACTTCGACTCCAACCAACAAGTCGCCAGCCGCAAAAAACAACAGTATGCATCGACAAGGGTCGACAACCCCAACAATCGACAATGCTAGTAGTCCATAGTTGCGGTGGCATCATATCCTGCACCCCTCTAGCACACTCTGCCGCCTACATGGACTAACACCCATGTCGCAGCTATACCAAAGCCACTATCTGGCTATCATTGCACACCATGTCGGCCCGAATAATGACAAATTGGCTTTTCTGTATAAAGGGAGCAACCCACGAGACCTCAGGTACGTAATATACTACTCTTCTCACATAGCCTTCACTTTGCTGAAATCTCTCCCTTCTATATTATTGTCTTATTGTTCTGACTTAGACATCGGAGGGTCTCCGTCGAAAATTCTCCAGCAAATGGACTTCTTGCAGGCCACCCAGTGGAGGAGTCTAGCCTCCAACGTCTCAACCAGCCTGCTCAGCCCATCTTCAGTAGATCTTAGGGTTGTCCGCATTATGCTACTATCTTAGTTTGAATACAGAGGCAACACTCTGAATTTAGATCTCTTTTGTTGCTTGTTTCTGCTATAGATTATTGTTTTTGCAAGAAAAGCCTTCTTTTTCCTCAGCCAAAGCCACTCGATTTTCTTCTACATATTGAAGGCTTTCCAGACTTAGGAGAGTGATGCGGACAAGGGAAGTCTATGAGAATTAGCTTTCGACAAGCTATCTTTATTATGACTCCACCATGAACCATAGCCTTGGCACCCTATGATGCCCCCATTTTCGTTCTTATAAACCCTAAGTTCCTCCCTTCTTCCCTTTACCCACCCATTCTGTTCTTAATCTAACCTTAATCTTCTACAATTATGTTTAAGTTCTCTTTATGCTGAATACGTTTATGCCTTATCAATATCGGCATTTTCCTTTTACCTAAAGTTTGATACCTTGGTTGTTGTTGTGATTATCTTTCCTTCTTTTTAGATATTGTTTGATTTGCTTTGAATCGTGTAGGGGGACAGGTAGTGGCTGATCGCTTCTATATTGCATGATGCGGCTGCCTTGGGATGGAAATAATTCTCTAAGTGGCTTTCCACCTTCTTCTTTGAGTGCCTTTGCAACGAGATGGCTTGTACCGAGCACACAATTTTTTAATTTTTATTTTTTTATATCCAAATCAAAACTCTATTAATTTTTTATTTTCAACCACAAATTAAGAAAATTGTGAAAATTAGGTTCTAATGAACCAAAAAACTCTCAAAACTTTACAAACATCAAATGAAATACACGAATTAAAGGATTGGTGCATCACAACAATAGGATTCCATTTTTCAATCCATAAAACACATGGAAAACATCATGCCTCTGATAATCCAAAAACAAATTTTACACCCCAATTTATCAACATAAAAGAAAATACTGAAACTTTAACATCCGATGTGTAATATAGAATTCAATCATGAAATAAGAGAAGGGTTTCAGGCCTAACAAAAATTTGGTTATTAAATTAGTCAAAAAAAATTATAATTGTTAGCTTATGCTTTTGCAAGAAATTAATATAGATTTCTTTATGCCTACACACCATCATGAATTAGTCCTCTCTCTTATACCACGTGTCAGCTAAATTGTTGTACTGAAACCGATCATGATCACACGTAGGACAATAGTATTGAAAATAAAAATTTGCTATTAGCTAAAAGCCATTTCTTTAATGCATAATTTTTTTTCTCTTTATAATAACTTAAACCATATACGGTATATATCACACATTAATCTTGGAGCTACAAAAGAGTCCACTAATATTCTAGAGTAATTGTCTGAGTGTTTATTAGCAAGAGCATTGAATATTCCTAAGTGTTTCAAATAATTTACCGTTATGAGCAAGATTACTAAGGTGTATAGTGACTACACGGCTCCTCTAATTGATATAATGATCTCGTGATCACACCCAGGCATACCATCATATTGAATGGTCAATATTAGCAATTTACATCTGAAATCACTGTTAAGAGTTGAGATAAAAACCAAGTTGCCCAAGTTATAAGTGGTTCCTTAACCTAAAAGGCATGATACCTTGCTGCATTCTGGATATCAGCAAAGTTGTGGCCCAACCCACGTATCAATAGTGACGTCTCAGACTATATGGAGCATATTAGTTGACTTGGATATGGATAAAGTTTTAGCTATAGAATGGAATCTATCATATAGCATTGTATTCATATTAGAACAACAATATGATCAAGCTTAAGCTGTTACTTAAATTTTAGTAATAATTAATTATTTTTTTAAAAAAACGTACGAATGGAAATTTTTTTTTTTAAAAAAAAAGTGCATGATATGATAGAAGATTTTAATGGATCATGATTTTATTTAAGTAAGAGTTTGATATTACATTATTTCTCCAATATCCAATATGAGGATATGGGATTATTGGATAACACGGAGATCAGCGAGTTTCATCTCGACTCACTAGGAGTCCAATAATATAATATGAGTTTTATATTTCCATGCTAGATGATATGATAATGACAAACATATTTTGTAAAAAAAATGTAGGGATATATTATTAGTAAGCACAACCTAGGTAAACCAATAATCAAGATGCACCGCTAGCCACTTCCTTATCCACAGCCTCATTTTTTTCTCGCTCCTCCCTCCTCCCCAACCTCTCCAACCTTGAGGACCCCGATGACCTCCTCACTAGGCTCGCCCCCACCCTCCACTTCCTTGACCTTTCCTTCGATTGCCTCCACAGCCCCTGCCTCTCTAGTCCAAGCGGTCGGCTCAAGGAATGAGCTTTGTAGAACGGCAAGCTACGCAGAGTAGATCGGCCATACTAGCCCAAAATTTAGAACAAATTCCAAATAAAAAACAGAAAAAGAGATGCCGAAAGAAAACTAATTAGGAGGGAGAAAAGTACTTAATTAAAAAATTGAGCCACACAAAAAGGCACTCTTTCAGTCTTCACCAAAAAGGACAACTCTCACACTCTCCTTCTCTCTCTTTTCACATGCCACACTAATAGATACAACAAAGGTCCCTTTAAATAGAGTTCATATGGGCGGAATGTTTGATTACTACTCAAATTCAAAAGCTAACACCCACTAAAAGATAAAACTTGATAACTACTAAAGATTAATGATAACTATTCTAGAAGAAATAACTAAGTAGAATAAAACTCTGAATGGAATCCTAAAGTCATTAAAACTAATGACCAACTAAACAAGAATCCTAATAAGATTTGGACTTGGCAATAAATCTCAACACTCTCCCTCATTGCAAAGTCTATTAACATTGAATTTATCAATGTCGTGAAATGCCACAGCAGTTATTGCCAATATTATTGCAGTAACAATAATATATAATAACTTGTCAAACCAATAATTGAATAACTAATATTATTGCTAGCTCGCCCTTTTTGATGCATATATCGAAATCGACGATGTCCTCTAATACTTCTCTTCAGTATTAATTTTATAGTCATGATACCGAGATTATGTTGAGCATCTAGCTCATTCTAATAAACATCAAGTTATCGGTTACAATCACTGCTTACTCGAGCATTGGCCATTACTTGCACATATGTGAAATCAACAACAAAACTTTGGCTATGTTCATATACGTCCACTTGAGCATCTTCATGCAAAAAGTCTTCGAATAGCTCGAACTTTTAAGTAGCTTCAAAATCATTTAGTATACTAAAAACCTTGTCGAGTACCAAAGCATAACATGAATCATCTCTACTAAGCATATCTTCTTTCTGCTTGATCTCTAGAACTACTTCAAAATTAGTCAACTTTTCAACCTCATGGCTAACTAAATCTCTATAAGAAATATCCATATCTTGAATAGCTTGGACACAAACTCTTCTGTATTATTTGATTCAATACAGACCTTTAGGAACGAATCAACTATAGCATTCTTTAACTCTTTCCGAGCAACTTCAGAATCAACTAGTTCTATAATCATGATCTTTTTTAAACTTGATATGATATCCACCTAATTAAGCTCTTTCTACTCTAGATTTTCTTTTAGACCTGATTGATCCTCAAGTTGATTTTTTTGCTGATCAATTTTGCCATGCTTGGAGTCTTCCAAACTTGAACCAGTCTCCAACTGATCAAGCTTTTTCTGATTCAAATCTTAAAGTCTGTTATGATTTACATGAGCCAATCTAGCATACTAGTTAACAAGACAACTAGAATCCCAACTACTAGTTTTTTCTCTCCCCTATGCTCTAAAGTAAAGGATGTAATATTAGATTGTTTGAGCTTTACTCTGCAATCTTGAATTGTTGAGCCAAATTTTCCACACATATGATAATTCTCTTTGAATTTATAATTTTTCTTCTAATTACAATTTTTATTCATCTCAAATTCTCCAAATGGCTTTTTTTTCTAAATTTTCAAATTTGTTATTTCACTTCTTATTTTTATTTTTACTCCCAGAAAATAAAACCTCTTCTTTTTGAGGGGATATGGTCTTTTTTGATGAAGACAACTTTTTGAGGGGATATAGTGAAACCACACATCTGAGTATTAAGTACTTCTTGGTTAACAACTATATTTTTTAATTATGCTAATACAAATTATTGAGCCCATCCAAGCATACAAGCACTATAATCCTTATTCAAACTACGAACTAACAGTATATGCCGTTTATTTTCATCATAACGAGACTTTGGATTAAGCATACTAAGCTCATCAAACAATCTCTTTTCTTTAAGAAAATATTAGGAGATTATAAGATTACTTTGTTTGAGAGCACCAATCTCGTTCTCCAAAAATTGAAACCGAGTCTCATTAGACTTCAAGTAGAGAGTTTCCAACTTTGATCTCCCACTTTTTTTTCACTTTTGTATTGTCAGAAGTTTCTAGTGGCTTCACCGCATATATCTTGTTCACAATCTCCCATAAATCTTATCCGATCAAATAAGATTTGATTTAGGCCTTCTAATATACATAATTGGTCTTGTTCAATTTTTTGATCTTGATGCTAGAGATAGGACTAACTTCAACTATGATGAATCGCCGAGAAACACAACTCTTATTCTCTTCTTTTTCTCTTTTTTCTCACGCCACACTAAAAAGACACCAAAGATCCTTTTAATAGGGTTCATATAAATGACTTAAATTCAAAAATCAGAGTTCACTAAAAAATAAAACTTGATAATTATTAAAAAATAGAAATAATTCTTTTTAAAAAAACTAAATAGAATAAAAATTCTAAAGTTACTAAAATTAATAGCTAACTAAATAAGAATTCTAGTAAAATTAAAATTAGGGTTTGACGATAAATCTCAACAAGCTCTTGCGGCTTTATCTCTCTCTTTTTCTGAGGCCTCCCGAGTTTCCTGTGAAGTCCTGCGAACCGCAGCTTTTTTGCTTCCCTCTCAGCTTGAAACACTAAATTTTCTTCAAAATTTGTTTGAAGGCTTTGGGACGTAGGAGATTGATGGGGACGAGGGAAGCGTACGAGGAGAAGCTCCGGACGGGCAATCTTTATCACGATCCCACCATGAACCCTGGCCTCGGCTCCCCCCGCTGCCCCCGTTGTCTCTCCCTCATAAACCCTAACGCGGTTCCCCCATTATCTTCGTTCTCGATTTAATTTCGATTTTTTTTAATAATTAAATTATAGTCCTTTTTCCTTTTTCTAATCAAAATCGAATATTGTTTACCTCTAACTTGTTACCTTGATAGGTATCGCGATCACGTTTCCTTCTATCGCGATATTGATTTATTTCCATGCAATTGTTCAGGAAAAACGGGAGTGGACGATCACTTCTTCGTTGCATGATGCGACTGCTGTGGTATGCGAATACTTCGTCACATACTTCTCTTAGAGATTTTACCCCTCTTCTCTGAACGCTTTTGCAGTACTGTTTTATTATAGTGACTGGTTGATGGCATTTGTTTATTTTGAGCTGGAGGTTTTATTTGAATAATGTGCTAATTGTTGGATAGGCTGGTTCGGTGGCTGGCGCAAGGCTTGGTGCTTTCCACGGATTGAATACGGGCAAGTATTATAATTTTATTGTTTATTTTGGTTCATTCAGATCTCGTTGAGGCTATCTTTATGTGGGTTTTTCTGTGGGTTTGTAACAGGGATTCCATTTCTCCAAAAGCACGTGAAAGGACCCAAATGGCTGCATTTCTTTATTGGGGTAATAATTTACTGACATGTTATAAATGTTTTGTTGCTTGTCACATGAAATATGGAGTATGTTATGTGATTGTCTATATTTTCCATTAAACTATGGAAATTTATAAAATTTCTAGGGAGGCCCTATGCAATTGGAACATTCATTTGAAGCTCATTTAGTTCTGAAATTTGAACACACTGCAGCTGAGCTCTAAGTTATACTTTTCTGAAGCTTCTCAACTTTGGTTGTACACTTGTACTTGAGTCTCTCATTGCTCTTGTTGAATGCATTGAGTTATAGTTGCAAGTGTTGATGTTGTTTAATGAACTTTGTGTTGAATGCCTCCATTTTTTGAAGTGCATGACCTTCTTTGAAGTTGTATGCTACTATCTTGAATTCTATCTTCATGATATCTACGCACTTATCTTCTCCACATAGATGCCAGCACTTCTTTTTAGGCCTTCTTTCTCCTGCTCCAACATGTTCTAAACTTTTGAATTTTCCACTCGGCGGTCTTTGATCTATGTCCAGACCAAGGTTTGCCATTTTGGCACAAGATCCTATACCGGTAGCATGGTGATATAGTGTCAGCACGCTAGATATAGGGGTTGGTTTGACGTACTAAGACTCAGTATGCCCTCCGTACCAAATCTCTGTTCGTATTGGTACATGGGGTGGTACTCACTGGTACAACAAATACTGGTCCAGATATTGTAGTTAGTTGCATCCTTTGATTTGTCCTATACTAACGTTCATCTCATGGTGTGGTACTTTGTCTCACTGTTGCTCATCTCATTTTTCAGAATGCTCGAGGTGATAGCAAGCATAGCCTAAGGCTTATTGATGGCTAACTCTTGACGCTCTTGTTAGAGCTTGTTTTTACCATCATTCATGCCTTTTGTGAACCTTGCTAGTGTTTCTATCTAGGGTGCCTCTTAAAAAATATAGGTAGGGGTAGATGTGGACCTAGTTTTTGTTGAAATATATCTTGAGCCATTGCATTGGACTATTGAATCGCTTGAATGCTTAAACTAATCTAGTTAAATGGTGCCAACATCAAACTAGTTAGGAAAGAGGAGAGTTTTTGAACAAAACCTGTAAAGCCCCAAAATCCCACTCAACAAAGTGCTTGCCGAAATCTGCTGCAGTATTTGCTGAATTCCTAGCCTCCGTCGGTGAACTTCTAAGGAGGAGTAGTGTTTCTATAGCCAAATGTAGTATCATCATCCTCTTCAACTTCTCTTTTGGTTTAAGGTAGGTGTGGCAAACAATCAAAACAACTTGAGCTCATCTAGGACTCAACTTGTAAAAAGTTTAGTTCATGCTTGCTTTGAAGCTAAAGGAACCAAGCTTGAACCATCAATCGAGGCTGAAAATTAATTCCAAGCCAAACCAAAAATAGACCCGCTAAAATCAAGCTTGATTCAATTAGGCTTGAAAATATATGTTTTTATATAATTATATAAGTTTAGATAGTGGCCATTTTATCTTAGACCCAACAGTCCATTGTATTAAGGATTGTTTCAAACTTGCATGTTTATTCAATTTTTGAATCCATTAAAGATTAATTTAGATTTGAACAAAGCTTGAATCAAGCTTTAATTCAGTCTTGGGCCGAGCTTGGTTCAAGCTTGAGTTGATTTCTCGCTCGATTTAGAATTTTCAAGCTGATTGTTTAGTTTTCTTTTTGCTCAGTTCAAAATTAAGCTTGAACCAAGGTCAAAATAGTGGTAAGCAATTTCAGCTTGATCTCAACTTTTAGGTTCAAAATCAATTACAAAGCAAGCCTGGTTAGATCCAAGCTCAATCAGGCTCGGCTTGATTACAACCCTAATTTAAGATGACAAAAGTAAAAGATAAGGTTGAGTATGTGACCACGTAATCCAGACGAGAATCCATATGGCATTTGGATCTAAGTTTTGATCCAAACTCGACCCATCCATCAACTAAAATAGGTTTGTGTAGGTAGGAAATGGGGATGGAGGAGATCTGGGTCCTATCATGATCTAGCTTCTTGGAGATTTGTTGTCAATGGCTTCCTTGGTTGGAGTGATACTTGGCCAATGATTGGATTTTGGTTGGAATCAGCCTATTATCCAAGGAATTGGAAGGAATGTGGAGAGTTTGATGCTTTGAGAATTGAGAAGCAAAGAAGTGATTTTATGAATCACATTTAGGATCTAAAGAAAAATTTGATCAATAGAATTGGGGACCCCATTCTTGAACTGATAATTCATGGCCCATCACCAATGAAGAAGGTTGTTTTCACAGTTCTAACTAGGTCCACAAAATCAAGACCCCTTTAAAAGGCTGTTGAAGTGCCATAAAGGTCTTCAATTCTTGTGCTTAAGCCAAGTGAAGCAGGGAAAAAATAATTGCTTCCTTTTCAATTTCATGGTGTGCCATGATCTATTTAAGGAGCTTAGTATGCATTATCTTCTTGTCCTTTCTTGCTCACTAGACATCTTCTAACACCTTTGTCAAGCTATCTGCTGACTTGTGCAGGCAGACCATGTGTTTTCTTTCTAATGCTTTTTGTACCTGCTTTAATAAAAATTAGTGATAATATTCTTTTATTGCTTATGTAAATCATTAGCTCTCACATCAATTTTGAAAGAATTTGTTTCTTCCCATTACAATATGGACCTCAACGTTGTGCTATGCCTTTGACTTAATTGTTGTCCTTCTAGGATTGTTCTTTTATTATGGTTGATCTTTCCTATTCTTTGGAGCTTCGTCTAAGGTTTTATTTTGCTAATGGTTCTTCAAATAATAAGTTGTTTTGTTTACTGCATGATCGCTTATTCTATCTTTCCCATTGTCTATGTGTTCTGAGCTAGTTTTGTTAGTTATCATTCACCTCATCCACTATGTGACCTCTTTTGCACGCTCCTGTAAGTTTCATGATGCTTACGTTGTCTTAAACCTTGATATTAGATGCTTCTTTTTCTGGTGACCTTGTAAATCAAGGTTTGGCCCTTGCCTTTCATATCTTCCTTAAAGCTTCTTTGCTCCTAAAGTAGTGAAGAGCAGTAGAGTATATTCTCCTTCACTGTAGTATAGAGGTTGAGTCTTGAATTCTTAAAATAGTTGTTTAACTTTGACTTAGTCAGTGGTCTCTTATTAGTCATTTCACTCCCACTAGTTCTACTCCTTCATAGTGCTAATCATTTTGCTGCAAACTTTAAGTTGAAGGCTTATTGCTAGTGGTTTGAGAATGCAACTCACTAAGTTAAATATCTTGCATGGAAATAAAGTTCAATACATATGACACTGTCACTTATGACCCTTGGGAGTCTACAGGAGTTTTAAGAGACTGCACAGGCAAAAGAGGGATTAGGATTGTAAGAACCTGCATGGGTGTGTTATTAGTTCCACATTGGGTGTGCATTTGGGAGGTCTTGGGTACTTAAGCAGCGCCAAGTGCCCTAATTAATAATCTTCTAGCTAGGCCACTTGGGTGACGTCTAGGGTTGTCCAAATGGTAATGGAGTTGACTCAACCCACAACCCAGGTGGCCGGAGGACACAAAAGCATTGGCTAACCACGAGCCAGTTTTGGTGTTTGTGATTGGACCCTCTTTTTGGCAACAACTTTGGGTCTTAAATAGGAGAGTTTATGAGGATCCAGGAGGGTGTTTGTTTAGTGCCACATTTGGTATGCATTGAGGAGGTTTTCAGTCCTTAAGTAAGGTCAAGGACCTTAATTAATGACCTTCTGCTAGCCTTTTTGGTTAAGATCTTGGGTTATTACAAGGATACCACTCAGATATTTGTAATATATATCCATGTTTGTATCCTTTTTCTTTGGTGGATACAAATAGGGAACTGGATATTAGTCAAATGCTAAAATTAATATCCTATCAAGATAAACTCAGAGAAACAAATCAGATTGGATGTCATCTGATCCATTTCATCCCTACTTTCAAGCATTATCTTCACAAGCAATGTTTCTGAAAACACTTCATTTTGACATTTCTTCTGCAAATTTTTGTTTGCTTAGGGAACTCTTGCGTGCCAAGAATATTAAAATATTTTTCTACTAAGTTTTTCTTTTTCATTAGTTTCATTTTCGACTCTATGGATGCTGGGTGTACGCACTTGTGTAGGTGCGAACAGCTAGTTCTTATTTAAAAGTTGTATGTCTTTTTATACAGCCCCTAGCTGATCAGTGATTGGATAACTTAGTCATTAGTAGGCTGGCATCGTGCATGGTTTGCACGTTATCATGCTCTCATCTGTGTGGACCAAAAGATATGCAAAATTGCTTAAGGGTACGCCAAAAGGACACTAGGATATGCTAGAAAAGCATGTTCTTTCAGTATCTGATCTACCATTGTTGCTTTTAGTAGGAATTAAAACAATGTTTTTGTAGGATAAAAAAAGTACAAATAAGATATTTAAATGAAGAATAACACATTACAAGTTTCCCATGTTTTTATTACAAATAAATATCATTTATTTTGAGCCAAATTATTTTTTGGGTTGTGTGGATATTTTATAATTTATTGACATGCACATATGCATATTTTAGTTTTTTGCTGCTTGTAAGTTGTAGTACATGCCAATGTAAATTGACATAGGTTGGTGCAAAACTTGCACATGTATCATTCAACATCATTGTGGTGCGGACAATACAGAGTGGCACACTAGCACCTCTAGTCATTTGACTTATTGGCTGTTGATGCTGACCCAAAATGAAAAAGTTTCATCCAATTTGTGCATATGATGTAAATGGTCCTCATTGACGTCATCATGCATAGCATTTATGTTTTATTCATTCATTGGTTCATTTGTTCAACCAACTTGGACATAGGAGTCCTGTAAAATTGATCACGCATGTTGTTCTTTCAGGGGAAAGCGGTGCATATATATGTATGTCTCAAGCGATGAAGATATCTGTCAATATCCATGCCATAAATTCTTAACTAACTATGTTCATTCAGTTGTCTGACTATATTAACTAGCTATACATACATACATATGTATATCTCAAGCGATGAAGATATCTGTCAATATCCATGCTATAAATTACTAACTGACTATATTAACTGGCTATATATACATACATACATATGTATATCTCAAGCAATGAAGATATCTGTCACTATATACATAAATTATGAACTGACTATATTCAGTCCATATGTGTCATTTTATACCCCCTTCGATTTTAGTGGGCCTTTTCTTTGGTGCAAAGGAGAGCAACAGTTGAATCCAGGTTAATCATCCTTCATGAGATATCAACCACTTAAGAATTCTGCCTATAAATTATTAACTGACTATATCATCCTCCAAGGTTGATCAACCACATACATTAATACATACATACATACATATCAATACCCATGCTATAAATTATTAGCTGACTATATTCAGTCCATATGTGTCATTTTATACCCCCTTTGATTTTAGTGGACCTTTTCTTTGTTGCAAAAGAGAACGACAAATGAGTCCAGGTTAAGCATCCTCCATGAGATAGCAACAATTATAAGAATTCTTCCTATTTCCTTCATTATATGTTTTGTTTCAAAATAAGCTTTAATATTAAGAATGTTAAGAACTAAAAACCAGTAGTGAAGTAAAATTGTCAATTTTTGCTTTGTTTCTGCAGTTACGTTGTTATAGTGTTGCATTAGGACATTATTGTAATGATATCCCCTTGTTATTGCAATAAGTTTATGGGTTTCAGCTCAAGTTACCTTGCTAAAAAGGGGGAGGGGCATTAAAAATCTATGTGCTGCTTAAGAAGAAAACAAATTATGATACCTAGCTCTCCATCATAAACATACATAGTTTCTCGTTTGCTCCATTTGGCTCTCCATTCTTGTTTTTTTTTTTTTTCAAAATTAATTTTTCTTTGCCGAAACTAGATGGATCACGGCATAGATAGAGCATTTATTTTTTTATCTTGTGCTTATTGTTGTCATGTGTTTGCCTGAAGATGGGTGGAGCATCACAATTCTGTGATTTATTTCTTGGCATACGGGTCCCTCTTTTGGCGGCTCACATGGGGAGAAAAGCTTTATTTAAATTATGCATAAGGACTAACATACCACCTTGTGGCTTCATTTAAGGGAACCATTTAGGTTATAACAAGCCCTAGGCTCATATAACTTAAATGAGTTAAGAATCACTCTCTAGATTAGAGATCAACTCTCTCTTTTCTCCTTCCCATCTGGTGGAGCACTGCCTCATCTTCACCGCTTCTCTTCCATCGCCATGGTGTGGTGAGGATGCCCCACTCTTCCTCCACTACCATAAACACCTATAAATAGGTGTAAGGGAGCTTGGGTAATTTAGTTCTCATTGCATGCTCTATCCCTTCACAGAGAGAGCTTTCTGCAGGTGATCCAGCCAAGATTTTCAAGGCACCAAGGTCCTTCATCTTAGTTCTCTGAATCAAAGCCTTGGGTACTTCAATCACCTTTCCATTATCTGTTTTTGATTTCTTTGGAATTAGAAAGTGTATCTTGACATTTTGGGTTTGTTCTAGAGCGTCAAATTGATGCTGAATTAGCATTGTGAACCTCTCGTATGGGAACATGATGCAGACAAGGGATGCCATATGCATATGCAGCCTGATGCGCTGAATTTAAAATGTCGTTTCTTTAACTTGGCTCATGGAGTATTAAGAGGGGATCTTTTAATTTTCAAACTCTTTTCAAATAAGTTTGGGCTTAAGGAGTCATGAGTTCTTAGGATGTTTTTAGATTAAGATTGAGATAAGATCAAGACTCCAACTATTTTAAGTTATTGGAAACACATAAATAAGGTTTGCTTTACCAGTATTGAATATCATACTAGTCTCTTGCTAGTAGAGTATAGTACGTCTAGTACATTATAGTACAGCTCCCTTACTGACACATGACTGGAGATGTTTTTTCTCTTCATGACTAGCCATGGTACCGCATGAATGCAAGTAATATGGGTCGATACAACACAAAACCAGGTGGAACTGCTCAGTTCCACCTAGTATAGGCCAATACAACCCCTGCGTCGTGTCCCACTGGTACTTTATTGGTATGATACAATGCACTCGATACAAAATGGTATCGGTCTATAGGGCAACCCTTGTGTATAAGGTTGCAAGCTATAGATGATTTGCCCATTGTTATACCATAGGAATACTTTTTGGACTATTTCAAGTCCAAGGGAGCTGCTCTAGTCATGGGGTATTTTGGGTTTGGGAAAGTTTTCACCTGGAAAAAATCGAGGCTTATATACAGTATTAAGGATTTGCCTAGCTACTATCAATTACAACATTGACTTTTTTTTTTAACTGTTATGCTGACTTATGTTACTATGGTCTAATGATGTCTTCTTTTGTGGCACAGCTTCCTCCATTACTCATGTTTTCTGTAGCTAGTGCTGCATTTGGAGGTAAGATTCTGCCTGTCATTAGAAGTTTCCATTTGGCTACAAATCGTACTCATATATGTTTGAATTTTAGACGTGTTTCTGTTGCATGTTTATATGTTCATTCTCGAAACATCTGAAAGAAAATTGTCTGAATCTAATTTTGCAGCACTATCTAGAATGATTTCAATGAACACAATTATCTGGATTAGAAAAGAAAGAAATGTGTGCTGAATTTAGAAATCTGAATTTGCACTTCTCTTTTGCTTACATTACTAGTTTGTTGTAGTTGGCGGTTGGTATTGACTGTGATGCTTGCAAGTGGTTTATGAACAGAATTTCAATGTTCATGTAATTGAGAAGAAGTTGGACTTTCATTTTTTTTAAAATAAAAAGTCCCAATAACTCTTATTACAACCATAGGACCCATCCATAACATGGAAATTGCAACCATCAGCAAGCTGAATAGTGCATTCATGTCAGGTATGAGAATATTTTGACATCTTTATATAACATGCTAAAATGCTTGACATTTCATTAATGGCATGCGTGAAAGTCTTCAATAATCAATATTGGCAGACTGCCTAGGCCGTCCTAGGCATTGAGGTCCTTGAACGCATAGGCGGAATGCCTGGTCAGGCAGGTGCTAGAGTAAAAATCCATAAGTGAATTGAGGCTTATCCTAGTCGTAACACCCTCTCTGCTTAGCAATTAGAGATTCTTGGTTCGCTTCTTAGATATTGTGCATCTCCAAAAAATATGGACCTGGGTACTTACAGTGCAGGTAGATCTCCCTTCCTTCTCTCAGAAATATAATAAATCATAATATATTATGGTTCATAAAATACACATCAAAGAACAACATATTAAAAGATGGTAAGATCATCAGCTAATCAAGTGATGTAGTAATAAAATCATTAATTCGATCACTTCAGTTTTATTTACATAATAAATTTGACATCAGGTAATTGGAAGTATCTAAAACTTTCAACCTATGTAATATAAATTATCATCAGGTGATATCTACAAGAATATGTATATGCATTCGACTTCTATCTTTTATAAAATAAATGCTTCTTCATTCGAAGAGAATATTGGTCGAAAAGTTAATGCCTTTGATAAACAAAGGAACAAGTTGCCTCCTCAAGAAAACTGCAGCCCTTAGGAGGCCAGGTGTGCCCTCCTAGGTGCCTGGGCAGCTGTCCCACCTGGAAGTCTCAGAAAGCGACAGACCACCTAGGTGCTTGAGTGGCCATCTTAGTCAAAAACATTTTCTATTACATTTGGATTGTGAAATATGTCACCTGAAAAACCACAGATAACTTCACTTGTCATTATTACTTTCTACATTCTATTTTATCTCCAAAGATCAGCCTCTTGGGGTTCATCAACATACGTTAAATTGTTGTATCTGCATCCAATATTGTGAGCTGTTGTTGTACCTTTCTGGTCATGTGCAAGTGCTAGCTCCTAATGAACAAGACAAGAACAAACATTTGGGTGTCTTTAGCATCATAAAGGATGAAAAAAAAACAACTGAATCTACAAAGGCGTGGAGCATAAACTAGGCATTCACAATAGTTATTTCTTAAAGCATGATGGAAATGGTTAGAAGAAAATCTCCTAACTTTAGTGATTTCCCATTGCTATCTTAAGCACATAATCCTCAAATATTTCTTCTAGTGATTATGACCATTCTATTGCCTAAGTAAATACATACCAACATGTGTAGTTTACTTGGGTTGTCTCATACATATCTCAAACAGGTCCCTTGGAAATCTCTCCCCTTCACTCTCCTCCTCCTCTCCCCCTCCCCCATTGTTCATCATTGACTTCAATGTTGTGAATCTTGTGATAGATGTCTAGAATAACTAGACAAATAGTTGGAGAAATGACTGCATTGTATGCAGTGTAGAAGGTGCACCAATTGTCAGAGTACGGGGAAATAGGGACCAAGTAAGATGGCCTGACATGTTCAGCAATGAATAGGGAGGTCCTAGAAAGAGCTGTTTGATTCTTTCTCGAATGGCCCAGAAAGGTAGTTTCTATGGTAAGACAAATGAGAATTGGAAGAATCCATTTTGGTTAAGCTTGCAATAATGCATGAGGTAGCCGATACTCGGAAATGATTTGTGACCAAACATTGATAAAGTTGAACAGGGCTTAATGGTAATTGTGATTGTTATCATGTTGACTTTGATGTTTGTATTTCACATTCGGTGTAATCATTCCTTTCTTTCATCACCCCAACCTTTCAGCAAATAATAGCCCCTTCTCACTTAAATTTCTTCCTCAATCTGAATTTCTAAAATAACATATAATCCTATTTTATGAAAGTACAGAACATTATTGCATGCAATTGCCCTAGTGACGCCTTGGAAACTTGCGGGGTTCCCATAGAAATCGTGCGTGTGCATCATCATCTATAAGTTAGTAAAGTGATTTGGATGATCAGCATTGACTGGGCCTTTATAATCAATAGTTGCTTCCATTTTGAGTAAAGCAAGAATATCTCTGTTGGAGGAAGCATTTCCTTGGGCCATACACTTAAACGATGCTTATTGGATTGGCTGACTCACTGGCTGAGAGGATGAGGTATTAGACTTAGCTGTCGGCAATTATAGTGCTATTGTATTATTTCCCTTTGTGGTTGTCCATTGGACCATCAAAAAAATCTGCATTTGTAAAACCAGAATAGAAGGAACAATGATTGTCGATAGACCAGGTTTAAGATCTCAGGTACATCAGTTATACCTGGCTGAGATGGAAGGCTGAAAAAATTTGAATTGGTCGAAATATTCTGACAGCAGATATATGTTGGCCAGAATGTTGAAATATCGGATGATATAGTAGAAAAGACAGTCTACAATGATATTGCATAGTGATCTTAAAAGCTAGTAATAAGATATCATAAATGAATTCTATTTTCTAAACCCCCTCCCCAACAATAACAAAAAGAAAACAAAAACAAAAGAAGCAAACAAGCGGGCATAAATAAAGGCAAAAGGGCATAATATTGTGCCTATCATGCACTTGATGATTCTTGGTCTCATTTTTATTGGGTGACAAGATTCAGTGGCATCTTTTGACTTCTCAAAAGAAGCAACATGAATTTTTCTCCGCACCCTACAAGAAATGACTATCTTTTATCGAGCTCGTGACGTAACAGCCGTAGAGTTAGGCCAGGATGAGATTTTGTGCTCACACTCTCTCTCGTGTACGGTTTGTGTTGTTGTAACCTTCAGATATTTTTATTTTTGTTTTTACAGCTTATGCAGTTCCCGAGTTCGTCCAGCTCACTGTGAGATCCTCTTATGCTGCTTCAAGTGCATCACACTACGGTATATCACAGATCACCAGATATGTGGAAGCTGCCCGTTCATCTCACAATCTTCATGATAAGCCCAGATGATGAGGATACAGAGCCCCACTCTTTGTGACATGTTAATCAACAGGTCATGCCTCTAAATGCTTTTCAGGAAAACAAACTCCCCCAACGGATTTACAAGGATGGATGTGTTTTTTTGTGTGCTTTCTTTGGTATAAAATTGTTTATATTATTTATCTCCAACCAAATATATGAATCCGTGATGTCTCAAATGCTGTTTTCAAGTATGCTCATTCAAACTTTTATCAAGTTCTTGGGAGCAGTAGAAGCGACATAAGATCATGGTTGGTCCTAAGCTTTTGCAAACGTACATGATCCCTTTTGCAGAGCGAAAGTTTGTTGGCTTGGGCCTGAGTATTAGGGCATGCGGGCTATGATGCCTGCTCCAGCTTTTAAAAGGAATGCTAACCAATCTTGTTTGGGCATCTTCATTGGGTTAGATAAAAAGTTTATGATGTGGAAGAATTGAGTATGAAAAAAGAAATTATAGAACTGGCAGGAACATTTAGTGTCTGATTTTGGGATGATCCTGTATACACCAATTCAAAGGATCTCATGTTGGCAGGTGCCAGCTTATCAAGCTAGCAAAGTTCTTGGTAGTTGAGCCAAGTGATTTAGGATTTGTTAAGTCACACCTTTACCAAGTTTCGGGGTTTAATAATTTCTGGG
The DNA here is from genome assembly GCF_009389715.1 of Phoenix dactylifera. Classification (NCBI taxonomy): domain Eukaryota; kingdom Viridiplantae; phylum Streptophyta; class Magnoliopsida; order Arecales; family Arecaceae; genus Phoenix; species Phoenix dactylifera. Next base: position 27,024,788 of record NC_052399.1, read on the forward strand.
GTCCATATTTCAAAGTAAATGGAGAGCATGGTCATCTGCTCATGGTAGCCTTAAGGGTGGACTCATCAAGGAATGTCAACACCCCCGCCTTTAAAAGGCCATTCTGGCCATTATATTTCCTGCTTAAAGTAGGTGAGACCTCATCTTTTTGGTATTTGGGTTCAAGCCAAGGTTTTGAAAACTGCCCGACCGAGATCTAACTAAGTTTGTATCGAACCGAGGCATGATCTGTCCGATCTTGGTAGGATTGGAGGCGGATCGAGATGAATTGCACTCATAACCGGTTCGCTTTGAAATGTGATTAGTTTTGCCTAATTTGGTTGGTTCGGACCATAGGCAGGCGAAAGCTGATCGGTTCTTATTGTGGCGGGTAGAAAGATGAATCGGATTTTTTTGAAAATTTTAAAAAAATATATACATAAAATGGGGTGAAAGGGGATTCAAACCATGAATCTGTTTATCCTACCATCTAACTACCAAGATACTTGTATTGTTGCATTTGTTGGTTTAAAACTTGTTTATAAATAATTATATATAGTAATTAAATAAAAAACATATAAATAATTTTCCATATTTTTTATATTATATTTATTTTTATTTAAACTTTTAATATATTTTAATATAAATCCAATTTGATTGATTGACATGACGACTAGATCAATGACCTAGTAATCCAAAGCCTTCATTGGGTCATTATTTTGTCCAGATTTAATAACTATATTTCCTATATAATAGTTGATGCTGAAAAAGGTGAAGATCGAGCAATTAGGGCTTTTTCAATAAGGTCATTGGTGAGGGAAAGGTTGATAGCAATAGAAATAGTTAGTAGCTATCAAGATCAAAGATAAAGGGTGAGCATGAGAGACAGAGATGGGAGTACCAATTGAAATGGAAGATCAATTGTGAAAGAAAAAAGAAGGATAACAAGGCTACAATATTAATGTCTAAGGTGTGGTTATAACAATGTGAGAGATAGCTACATAGATTCTCGAGGGAGGGTGGAGGTTGAGTACTTACCTATTCTCTAGTATTTTCATATTTGTGAGTGGATGCATACCCTGCATTATAGTTGAAAAACAAACAAAAACTATCTTCTTCACAATCAAGATTCCATATCTATTCGTATACCTGAAAAAAAAGGAGAAAAAAATCTTTTGCATCATCCTCCATCATTCTTCTCCATCCGTACACTATCTGCAAAATATAAGAGATAATATTAATTAGAATATATTTTTATTTTTATTTTTTAGAGCTTCAATAAAATATATGATTACATGATAAATTACCTTTCAATTGCTAGTATAAATGACTAAACGTTATGTATGTAATGTGGACTGTGTGTGATACATTATCAATACGATAATTATGCATGTTTTTTAACAAAAATATAGCATTCAGACAAAAAAAATATTATAAAAAAAATCCAAAATCAAAACTTGGAGATAAAAAAGTCCCTGCAACCTATTCATACCTATCAATTCCCATCATTAATTTGATCCTCAATTCGGTGTTAATCATACCCACCCTTGATCAATAAAAGGTCAATCCTCAATTTCTCAAACCTTGGTTGGAGTATTGATAAGTTGCAACTCTATATTTAACACCGACTCCATGGTTACAATACCAAGACTTTATCGAGTACTTAATTGTTGCCGTCGATAGTAGCCATACTTTTCAACTAACTAGTTACAGTGCATTGCATAACAGGACTACACATTGTCTAGAATCACATGAACAAATATTATATATCATAAGTGAACTGAAAGAAATTAAATTAGGGAGGGAGTAAGGAAAGCTTTTTTAAATAATAAAAATATCAAGAAACACTTTTAAGGCAAAACATCATTCACTCTCTAAGATCAAACATATATGATGAATAAATATTATATATCATATAATTCTAGTCTCACAAGAACTATAATTGCTTTTGTCATCTAAGATTCGACCGGGTTTCAACTCATCTTTTCAAGAATAATTCTTTTGAGCAGCCTACAATATCGTTGAGAGGTGTGCAGAACTTTTATGCATTTTTCTTTGATCCCATTTATTGAGGGATGGCCAAATAGGACTTATTGAACAAAATATTATCTAAATTTAAAATCTTATCCTAATTCAGACCATTTAAACCTTGCTAAACTTCAACTCAAATTTTAGAGTGGGAACACTAAATAAAAAAATATTACATGGTTTCAGACTTAAAATTAGATTTTAAATTTGATTACCAATACTCCCTCTTAATGTGAAATCCGCTCTTTGAGCTTATCATGCAAAGTCCTAAACAAAGTACTTAATATATATATATATATGCTGGCCACCGAGGTGGTCTTGTCCGCATCCGCGGCGGTCCCTCCACCGCAGCAGCCACCGGGCACGCCCCGCGCGCGGAGGTGGTGGGGTCGTGGGTCGGGGCCAGCAAGTACTGCAACCGCGGCAACAACACGTGAGCGGCGGGGCACGAACGCGGGACCAGGTGGGGTGGCGGAAGACGGTGGAGCTGGGTTGCGCCCAGGCTTCCGGCGGGAAGGAAGGCCCCGCCCTCACCATCCGCCTCTACTACCCCCACGGCAACGTCCAGGGCCAGACACCCTACTTGCTGCTGCTGCTGATCCTATTTGCCTTTCTTTCTTTCTTTCAGTCTCTTTACTTTTTTTTTTTTGTAGGAGAGGAGTGAGCAAGTAGTAGGAATGAAGAGAGGAGAGCGGCGTTCAGAGTGGCCTCTGCTTTGTGGTGTTACAATTCTTCAAAATAGCCTACAATACTGTTGAGAGACGTACAGGACCTAGTGAACCAAATATTGAACTGGAAACTCCAAATCTTATCCCAGTTCAGACCATTTAAACCTTGCTAAACTCCAACTCAAATGTTGAACTGGAAGCACTAAAGTTAAACAAAAATAAAAGAAAACGTGGTTTCAGACTTAAAATTGGATTTTAGAATGATTAAAACCGCTCTTTGAGTTTATCATGCAAAGTCCTGATCAAAGTAGGCAAAATCTACATAACAAGCAGCTTTTTACCAGGTGTGCATGTCAGGAGGAATTCACATAATCGAGAAGGAGATTCTCTAGCTCGAGGTCTCTAGCTTGGAAGTATAAGGAGTGTATCACTTAACAGATGTCCAACAAACCTTCAAATGAAAATAAGACACTAGGGCAAGCAACCACAGCCCGGGTTGTAAACGAGCTGAGTTTTATGGAGCTAGGGACTAAACTTGAAATAAAATTCCAGCTTAATATTTGGGATATCAAGCTTGATTTATTTCAGCTATGATCCTATCAGGAATAGGTAAATTCAGTTGAGACCCTTAAATTTAATTTGACTTGGGCAAGCTCAAGGTAAAAAACCTGTTACGGGGGGTTCTCCGAATTTAGTCCCACATCGGCTAATCAGCGGGAAGGTCTGTGCCATATAATAGGGGGCTCAATCACCCTTCCCTTAGGAGGCGCCTTTTGTGGGGCAAAACCGTGAGGCGCCGTGAGGAGGGCTCCGGGTACGCTCGACCCCCAAATCGGACCCAAAACGGACAACACCTTCTGAGGGACACTCTCTCTTCCCCTGCTCGGCTGGTGTGTGGGCTCTGCTGGTGACGGGGTGCAAATCCCGCATCAGATGGCGCTAGAAGGAGGGCCTCGGCCCTCCGCCTATCCAGCAAGGAGCCGACCCGGGCACAGGACCTCCCCGCTGGGGGGGCTGTGTTACGGGGGGTTCCCCGAATTTAGTCCCACATCGGCTAATCAGCGGGAAGGTCTGTGCCATATAATGGGGGGCTCAATCACCCTTCCCTTAGGAGGCACCTTTTGTGGGGCAAAACCGTGAGGCGCCGTGAGGAGGGCTCCGGGTACGCTCGACCCCCAAATCGGACCCAAAGCGGACAATACCTTCTGAGGGACACTCTCTCTTCCCCTGCTCGACTGGTGTGTGGGCTCTGCTGGTGACGGGGTGCAAATCCCGCATCAGATGGCGCTAGAAGGAGGGCCTCGGCCCTCCGCCTATCCAGCAAGGAGCCGACCCGGGCACAGGACCTCCCCGCTGGGGGGGCTGTGTTACGGGGGGTTCCCCGAATTTAGTCCCACATCGGCTAATCAGCGGGAAGGTCTGTGCCATATAATGGGGGGCTCAATCACCCTTCCCTTAGGAGGCGCCTTTTGTGGGGCAAAACCGTGAGGCGCCGTGAGGAGGGCTCCGGGTACGCTCGACCCCCAAATCGGACCCAAAGCGGACAATACCTTCTGAGGGACACTCTCTCTTCCCCTGCTCGGCTGGTGTGTGGGCTCTGCTGGTGACGGGGTGCAAATCCCGCATCAGATGGCGCTAGAAGGAGGGCCTCGGCCCTCCGCCTATCCAGCAAGGAGCCGACCCGGGCACAGGACCTCCCCGCTGGGGGGGCTGTGTTACGGGGGGTTCCCCGAATTTAGTCCCACATCGGCTAATCAGCGGGAAGGTCTGTGCCATATAATGGGGGGCTCAATCACCCTTCCCTTAGGAGGCGCCTTTTGTGGGGCAAAACCGTGAGGCGCCGTGAGGAGAGCTCCGGGTACGCTCGACCCCCAAATCGGACCCAAAGCGGACAATACCTTCTGAGGGACACTCTCTCTTCTCCTGCTCGGCTGGTGTGTGGGCTCTGCTGGTGACGGGGTGCAAATCCCGCATCAAAACCTAATTTGAGCTCAAGTTAGATTGATATGGTCCTGGCTTCGAATTCATTGTGACCCTAATTCTCGAGGATAGTGTTTTGAGTCATTTATATTCCGTTTGTCTTTATCAAGCCAAACATAAGTCAGTTGTCCCGAAAGGACATGGATCAATTGCCTACCTCAACTGCAACGGCGATATTAATGACCATTTAGAAAAGAAACAATAGTCCCTAGGGGACTTAAATGCATGAGAATGTCATCTATCAAGGAAAACCTTTTCTTTCTCTCTTTCTTTCTTTCTTTCTTTTTTCTGAGACATCTAGAGAGAGACAGAAAGGGAGAGCCACTGATAGTATTATTATCCCAGTCTAGACTTTTGGAGATCCACCACATAAGACTTGGTCCAAGAACCTTTAGTTTCTAAGCGAAGGGGAGCCACCAATAGGACAAGCTCTAATTCACTGACCCTTGCTCCCCAATATCACAATCATGATAATGAAGTCATAATCATGATCCAGAGATGAGGTAGTTCAAACTCTATGCCCAAGCCTTGCTCAACCCTAGAGTTTTATCCCTCCTCCCCCTTCTCTTTTCCTATTTAGGATCTTTAGTGTAAAAGGATCTGGAAATCTTTGCTTTTGATTTTTTTTGTTTTGTTTGTCCATTTACTGAATTAAAACTTTCCATCTTCTCTCACAGAAGAACTAATCTCATGAACAAAAATAAACACTATTATTTATATGGGATTTTGGGGGCTCAAGAAAGGAATTTATTCTTTGCAACTTCATTAATTTTTGCTGCGCAAATAACATTTCCTTTCATCATTAAACATAAATAGCCTTGGCCTCTATCATGCAAGCTAGCCCAACCCATGCTCTTAATCCAATAGTTCAAAAAATTATGTGATAATGTTCAATAGAACTATTTATTCCAACTTTTGAAGTCATTCTTTCACAATTGGTATAATTTTTAATTTCTTATTTTAAGAAAGACGGGGAGAGATCAAAGTTTTCAGTATAATTAGTTTCCAAATTTGTGCTACCTCTTTCTTTTTAAAAACTTGCGCTACCTCTTTTACAAAATTAAGCAAGCTTTGTAGGGGATAGTATGCTAGCATGACAAGGGCTAAAAGCACATTTCCAGTCAATGGAAAACAATGCCTACTTTGCAAAACCAGAAAACCCTAACTTTCAATAGTAAAATCAAATGTATCATTTTTCTAATTACCATGATTTTAGGCTCAAAATAGTAAATAATGATTCTGAATGCACAAGCTATTGATAATTGATTGATATATCAAGTCATTGACAACCTTGCTTGATACATTTCTTTGAATACCCCTTTGGGGTGAGCCATAGTTCCAGCCTAAAACAAACTGATTTTCATCCCTAGCGATTTACAACACGCACTATCAATTAATGGTTAGAATCCTTTCCAACGTCAAAAGGACACTTTTTATGCTCTTCCATGGGCAGGCCTATAAACTAGATGTCTTGGATCAAAATGTTGTTAGGGATCGTTGTCAAGAAGAACCATCTCTGCAGCACACTGGCTTAACTTCTATGGTCCAATAGAATGATGTGGTCTGTCCTAATCTAGGATTAAATTCATCAATATTCATAATGATTTTCAATAAGATTATGATCAGAAATTAGTTAATCAACCCGTGAGTTGAACTACTCATTTTTTTCTAAGTTACTCTAGTTAGAAAAAAAAAATTCAAAAAGTCATTATCTTCTTATGACTTTTAGGGCACACCCAATTAGTGTGAATCAAAATTGTTGTCAGCTTTTTGACAAAGACCATTAAAAATATTTAACATTTTTTTGAAAATCACTATTCTATTAAATTCTAAAAATACAAATTTTCATTTTTTGAGATATATGCATATAAAGTGCTTATTTTCTGAAATTAAAAATCTACGGAAAGAGTACAAAATAAGAGGGGAAGATTAATAATTTTTACACTACAAAAAGTGACCCAACAAGCTAGGACTCCTTTTAACCTGGCAACTTTATGCATTGTACACTCACCAACCACATTAACATGTGAGCACCTCCCAAATTTTGAACCTGAAACCTCTTCTATACAATATTCTCAAAAAAAAAGGGGGGGAAGAAAGAAACCTCTTCTAGATGGCAAGGTGCAACCACCGGCTTTGAAAGGTGCTACGCAAAACTTGAATTTAGATTTTACATTTTCAGACCGGAGCACCCGAATTATAACTTGCTATCTCAAAATCATCTCCTTTTTTTTTTCACCATCAAATTAGGTTCATTACATAGTACATCGAAAATAAAGCCAAGCATAATCATCAATGTGCTAATTTGTGGCTTGAGTTTGTTTCTATCTTTGTTTCCAAGCATGACATCCACTTTGCAAGCATCGCTATCTAAATAAAAGATGCGGTTGGATCTGAACCATCAAATGGTGGCCCATGAAAGCATCATCTTGATGCTATCTGCAGTAGCTCCATATAAGGTTGGACTGGTCAGAAAATATGGAATGATGAATGCCACAAGACATCAGCCAACAGTAGCAAGCTAGTTTTATTTGTCTTCAGGAAAATGGCTGCAGGTTTTTATGTTCAAACAAAGGAGCAGGACTTTCATTCCTTCGATGCACATCCTTAGTCATGCTTCATTAAAACAGAATAAAAGGTTGCCTTGGCCCATATATCAAAATATGGCAGTAGAAATTTTGGAATTCTTTAAAAGGCTTCCACAACAGCGTATGGGGTTTGTACTTCAACCATATTACTTCACTGCATTATGGCATCTTGCTTTGGAGTCTGTAATGGTTATCCTACAAGTAGTGCCCATCAGAGGCCCCACTCCACACACACTGCAAGGAAGGGAAGAAAACTATGTTTTGGGAATACAATGCAAGAAAGAGAGTGTGGAATGGAGGCGAATTTTTGCCTTGGGACCACGAGGTGGTGATGCGTGAGAACTTGTGTAAGAGGGCTCGCAACCTGGCCTCCAAGTGCCTGGGCTTTCCTTTTCTCTCCACTGTATGTGGGGGCTGTTCCAACAGGTACTGAGGAGCCATCACTGAGGGACATATTGGATTACACTTGGGAGTCATCAGGTTGCCATCAAAGAAAGGACGCAGCAAACCATGTGGAGCTGTAGCCTGTCACTTAATGACGCTGTTAGGTCACTACCCTTTGGAGTACCGTATGGGCATCTGCATGAGATTAGAGGGCAACTAGGTGTATGATGGTACTGCACCAATTACGGCGAGACCTTTTGGCACCGTATGATGCATCCTGTCCATGTCGCCATTAAGGGAATGGGACCCTCTTGTAAGGAATTGGAGTTATGGTCGGACCATAATTCATGTGAACATCTCTAACCTTCACCTACCAAAGTTAAAAGAGTGAGGAACTCACGCAACGTGAGATGATGATGACGACGACGATCCGCTCGATTCCTCCAATGGTAACATCTTGTTGCTTCGCCTTGGATTCAGGTTGTATTTTTTTGTAAAAAAAAAAAATAATTGATATTTTTTCACGATGCTGACCATTGAAATATCGCATTCTGCGCAGATCTCCAATCACTCCAACCTCCTTCATTTATTTGCTTGCATAGATCTCCAAACAATCATTGCGTGATCAACGGGGGATTCATGCGAAGAAAGACGGTGCGGAAGATACAACCCATGTCCCCTAGTATATTGCATGAATCATCTTTTAAGTTCTATTCCCCTTGACAAGAGATGGATTTAATGGAATGAAGCCCTTGGAAGCCCCACTTCTCTGCAGGAAAAGATCTAGGTTTATGGACTTGTCACTGACTAGATATTGCATTGCAACCACAAGATTTGAATCCTTAATTATCAAGGATATATATATATATATATATTGTAGGAGTTTAGATTCTAAGTAGGTGTCATATGTTGGACTTGAAGTATACTATCATGGATAATTGGTGGCAGCAAGTACTACTTTTCAAAATTAATTGCAGAATAGTTAGAAGGCGTTGCCCACTTTTGACGGTTTCTGTGGCACCAGTTTTTTTATTTCTAAATACTGAATGCTGATAAGCTAATTTTGTTTTAAAATTGGGGTGCAATAGTATAGTGTTATTAGGACAAAAACTTCGCAGAACAACAGGCCATTTTTATTATTTTTGAATTGCCAGTGTGTTATGCATGCACTTCAAGCAAAACTACTACATTCTCAGTGACTTTAGTTAACAATGCTATGTTCCTCCATGAAGTATTTTAACAATCACCTAGCACTCGATGAAATGCCCTTAAGAGTATAAGATTAAATAAAGGTAAGAGAATAATCAAATGATGATTAAAAAGTGCTCCCATCCGTTCCATTGTATTAGGTTCCTGCTAACACAACCTCGAACGCAACACTACTACATTATTTTTTTCATGAGCAAGTGTGCAGCCCACTGGAAGAGATGAGAGAACCAACCAATTATTCTATCAAACCCACCTAAATTAAAGCTGTTATACCTCGGGATGTTCTAGTGGTCCTAGCTCTCATTCCAATGCGATGATCCTTCTGGGCCCTGAAGGGAAACCATCAATTAATTTTTCCAGGGACTGTGCCCTCGTGCCCCGGTCGCCCAAGGCATGAAGCAAAGGTCATGATTCAATCCTTCCCCAAGACTGGTCTCATAACACATAGATGGAGCCGATCAACTCTGGTTCATTCATCCGATCCAGATCGGTCGGCAGCCTCCGACATCTGGGGCACGTTCGCTGCATCATCCAGTGTCAGATCGTGGGACCACATTCTTGTTCATTCTTGAGCTCCTTGATGCAGCATTTGGTAGTCCATCCTTCCTTCGAAATGTCGTCGTGCAACAACGAAAGCAACCGATCGGGTTGCATTCATCTTTTTTTCATACAGATCCACTATTGGATCGCTCACCGTACAGATCTCAAAATGCTCTGAAATCAATCATTCACCTGACTACATAAATCTCAAAGTGACTAATGAATGATCCAATTGTATATTTGTGCGACCGTAAAAAACTACTCAGACTCGAAAGCAACGGGGTTTAGGGTTTCAGGACTGCTCTTAAAGTAGTCCCTCCGAGGTTACTTCAATTGTTGCAAGGTATCCGCGCTTGTGCCTTCCAATCACTTCACACATCATTCATTCCCTTCCATGGTCTATAAAAAAATGAGCTAGGCTAGTTGGATAGGTCAAATATAACAAGCGAGACAAATCAAAACCATCATTATAGGGGATGTTCCAACGGGGGAGAGCCAATCCCATTGCAGGTCCAGGATGCTCAATCTCTCCCCTCTCGCCCTCTTGTGCATTGATAGCCCAACATGTGAAAGGAACGTTTCTCCCCCATCTTTTCCTCTTGGCCTATCAGAAAACCTATACTAACCATTCTTCTGTGTTTTTCTTCATAAAGAAAGACAAAAAAAAAAAAAGAGAGAAAAAACTATTCTTTTGTGTTTGGTGAGTTCACCTCCGAGATGCTTCACTTGCTGTGGTCCTAGGATTAGAGATCTTCTCGCCGACAGCACTATCCCCGTGCCTTGAGAAGACCACCAAAGCCTTCAAGGGCCAGGCCCTATCCTCACTGACATTGGTATGGGTGTCACAACTCACAACAAGGGAGGGAGGGAAGGGAACCATCGCCCTCATAATGTGGTGCAAAATTTCCTCTCTACCGATCATTTCACTCAACCAATCGCGGACTAATCTCGCACGCGCGAGCCGACCGACGCTCGGCATGCGCCGAGCCCGTGCCGAGCCCGTCTGGCCCATGGAGTGCGACAAGTACGCTCAGTCGGTGGCGAACAGGTGTCGAATGGCAACATCAGGTCGGCGATGTGTCTCGCTGGGACCGTTGGGCCGAGACAGCGAGGTGCCGCGCCGTGCGAGACCGGATTGAACCCGGGTCGAGCCACCCAAGGCTCTCGGGTGGAGGGCTCTAGGCTCTACAGATGGTCCCCCTTTGGCCTTGGCTGGGTTTAAATGCGAAGAGAAAACTCGGAGCTAGAAGTGAGATTGGTTTACGAGGGAGAATGATGGCAGAATGGGTTGGCCATGCAACTATAAAGCAACCCATCTGTGGAGAGATCTTACAGCTAAGGAGGCAGAGCTTAGGAACAATTCAGACTTGGACCATCAAATTGCCTGCACCCAACTGAAAGAGATTTGAGGGTGGGGCAGAATAGGAAGAAGTAAAAAGAAAAGAATCAAGAGAAATGGGTTTAGCACCGACTTATTAAGCCAAATATAGATAATGAAGAAGATTAAGACGCGCACTAGAGAAGAAGAAAATGAAATGTCTAGAATCATCGGTTCTTACTTATATCGGCAAGGATTTTCAGAAGCTTTCTTTGATTTGAATATTTACTGGTAGTTCAGTAGCCATCCAGATCCTTCCATCAGACCCACATTTCTGATACCACATTTAACTTCATATAGTATGGTAAAGACTACTATTGGGAACATTCGAAGTGTAGCCAAAAACAAAGTATTTAAGCAAGCGATAACATGTGCAGTATTGTGATATTTTCTAATATTAACTATTTTCTGCAGTAGCCATAAAGTTAATCCTAGTAAGGTTAAAAGTTTCTCCTTAAATCTATTGTCATGGAATTAACTATACAGGCATAAACTTGTATAGAATTGGTGCATGGTTGATAGTTATCCTTGTAGACTAAGAATATGGGGGACTTGCAACGATCTAAAAGATAAGATAATGAACACACCAATTTTGATGCAGTTAAAACTTTCTGACTTGAGTCTCAAAGAAATTGCAAAATGCGTATCAGTCCAACTTAAATTTTTGAAGAACTCTTGGATTCTTATTAATTGTGCAAAGAATATTTAACTATTTACATAAAATTTCATACTACATGGCTCTTCTATACCTTGATGCTAATCCAATTTCCACTTTATTTGATACCTGAGAAAGCATGATGTGAATAACCTTAGATTGCAATGAGGGCTTCCTACGAGTAAGGACACGGGCACCTGGTCTGAATGGGATAACATCTAATAAATATATCTTAACATCTGGATAGGAAATATGTTACTATTACATATCAAACTTAACAACTAGGTAGCCCCATCCTTTTCTTAAAAAGAAAAAAAGAAAAAAGAAAAAAAAGATTGCTCTAACTTCATCTAATTCTAAATAAGAAACTTAATTTGAAATATTATGGAACGAGGCAGAATCTATCTAATGCATATGTCAAGTCCTATCCTTGACCTAGGACTAGTCCTATATGATAACATGAAGAGGTTAGGCCAATCCATTTCATTATGGTTTCAATTTGGCTATAGATTTATAGAATGCTAGAATCTATTTGTAAATAATTAACCGATTAGAAATTGGATTTCTTTTCTAGTTTAACCAAGGTTTTTCTTTTGGGCATAACCTACTGAAAGCAGTATTCCCTCTCCTACTCTCCCTTTGTAACGCAGCCTAAACCTCTTCCTCGGCTGTAGTGATATACTCATCTTTTTCATTTCCAGGGTCCTTGGGGTGGGTAGCGTTGATGAACCCTCTTCGTCCCCCACGCCTACCCCATCGGGAAAACCTCCTTTGTATATATTTTGACTCTCCTCTTAATAAACTTTGGATGGGACAACCTTTCTTTTTCATCAAAAAAAAAAAAAAAAACTCAGAGCAGTAGCACCCAAGTATCAGTTTCTGCCATTCTCCATGATTCAATTCGAAAATAAGAACCACACACATACGACTAACATTAGAAAAGCAGGCAAGGCCAGTCACAAATCAGCATGTCACCGATCCTAAAATTGCATATCGAATGGTCGTTAAAAGGATTTTATGAGGCCACTTTTCCATTGATCTCTGAAATAACAGTATTTGAGTTGTCCTACCTCTATTTCCAATCAAATTTGCAGTGAAGATCAATTAATTAAGAACATTATGCGAATAAGATATAGAAGCAAATAATGGCCTATATATAAATATACATTTCATAGGGTTTCACACCAGGGAAAAGGAATATTTCTCCCCTAATTCCTGCCCAATATAGTGCATTTTCCCATAAAGGTAATATATTTCCTTTTATAGTTGCAAGATTTTGTAGCCTTCTTCTATGAATCCAATATCATGAACATAATATTACTACTTCTGCCCAAACACATGCAAGACCATGCATACCCTGAAAACACTCAACAGCCCATAAAGTACGAAAACGAGGAACCGACCCAACCACACCACACATTCTCCCACGTCAACCCAGCAACTCGCCACTTCTCCTTGCTAGGAATAGGAAATATTCAGGCTTTTTCGAGCGGTAAAAAGGCCAAGTCTTTGGGAACGGAGAAAGAGAAAGAGAAAGGACGATGGTTGGACAGAACCACTCCTCGTTTTCTCCCTAAAATGACTCGTACGTCATCTTCTGGGAAACTTTGATTATTACTACTATTCTCATCAACCTAGAGATAACGTTAAATTATAAAAAAAAAAGAGAGAGAGAGAGAGAAAGGGAATGGACAGTAACCACCCCCCAGAAATGCATGCAACACCTACTTTTGTGTCCCGTTTGATCGACAGCCGTCCATTTCCATCAGAATCAGGAATCTACACATGATGCATGCAAATCTAGGCTGTGGGCCGTTTCTGGAAGCCCACATCACGATGATACATGCATGATAGCTGCGTCCATCCACCATGTCCATGCTGGAGAAGTCAGCATAATTGGATGCTTGACCTTAGCCGGAGGAACCTTCTACTTTAGGTGTCCGTCATCGTTTATTTACCATTCTCGCTCTCCTTACATTAGCTTGTTACTTTAGTCAGCAACCAAAATTCCAAAGCCCGAACCTGAACGTATACAACGATATACTTGTATATGGAAACTCCTCCCCCTCCTCTTCCTCCTCCTTTAATTACCTAGGACCATACTTGATGTAATTACCAAGGTTTAATGCATGTATTAACAAAAGAACCCTTTTGTTAATACATGCATGGTTTCCCTATTAATCTTGCGCCTAAATATTTTCCAAATTACAGACTCCTTAGCTTGTGCTGTAACCACCTAGCTTATTTAAGCTAATTACTGTATGACATGGTCTTGATTATGGAGACGGCAGAGTAATCATAGACTAGGATGATATGTTCATGGTGTTTCTCAAGGATCTTGTGTAGATGGGCAAGTATTAAGAGGATTATATGGAGATACGTTAAAGAACTAATAACTACATGTTATTTTTGGTTTAAAACCCAACATAACGTACATTCCGCGCTCTAGTAATCATGGTCCTATGGAGCACATCTTCGGGACCACTTATACAACTGATATAATGAAGCCAACAGCCATAAAGAGACCACCACAGCAACCAATCCTTGGACAGGAGACACTCTACACAGAAAGAGAGAGAGAGAGAGAGAGAGAGAGAGAGAGAGAAGGGATTGATAAGCTTAGCTTGTCACATACCCATCTCCCCACTTGACTGATGGTTACAGATGAATAAAAGCTGAGAGATAAAAAGAAGGCAGCAGAGGAAAGAAAAAATTGGACACAAGGACGGAGATGGTTAGATGATGGTGGTGTTTAGCGGTAGCAGTAGTAGTAGCACTTGGGTGGTTGTTTTGGAAGCCAAAAGCCTCCCTATAAGCTGGGTCTAATTAGCAGTAACTGAGTTGGGCCCAACCCACCTTGTTTCCCACTTCTCTTCTTCTATAGCCCTCACCCCTATCACCAACCCAAACATCAGCCCTAGCAACCATCTCCACCAGAAAATAAGAAGGAAAAAACTCCCCTCTTCCTCTCACCATTCTTTCTTTCCGTCTCCATCTCTCTCTACACCATCACTTCCTCTAAATTATCTACTTCCAAGTCCAGTGTGACGTTGAGCTGGGTTGGCGCCCGGCGGGGAAGGAGCCATGAGCGAGCGAGAGACCCAGAACTTCATGACTGTCACCGTCGACTCCTTCTCGGAGCTCCCCTTCCTCCGGCAAACGCCGGCTGGGGACAGGTCTTCCGATTCCAACTCTTCCATCCGGATCTTTGGCATCGACTTCCCCCATGAGCCTGACTCTTCTCAAGAGGAACCATCCAAGGAACCCAACACCTCCACCGCCGATACTAGTACCGCCCATCAGGGCACCGCCAACCCTATCACCACCCGTAACAACAGTGGAAGTCGCGGAGAGAGTGGGAGGAAATTCGAGTGCCACTACTGCTGTCGGAATTTCCCGACGTCGCAGGCCCTCGGCGGCCATCAGAATGCCCACAAGCGCGAGCGCCAGCATGCAAAGCGGGCCCACCTGCAGTCGACGATGGCGGCTCACCACCACCACCAGCCCGGCCTCATCACCGACGGACACTTGTACGGCCTCCTTGGCTACCACCGCCTCGGCTCGGCCCCTTCCGCCGGCCGCTTCGAGACCCCGCCACCTCCCCACTACCCTTCGTGGAATGGCCCCAGCACTAGCATCTGCCCGGGGACTCGATTCTATGGTGGGTTAGGGACCGTGTCGCAGCCCATCGACGGCAGCCCGTTGCCCGGGCTATGGAGGCTGCCTGTCCTTGGCGGTGCAGCAAGCTTTGGGATGATCCATCGAGATCGTTCGATGGCGTTGCCGTTGCTTGGAGGGGATGATTCGACGATGGTAGCGATCGGTGGAGCTGGCGGCATGGGTTCTTCTTCTTCCTTTTCTTCATCTTCTTCATCAACTTCTCCACAGAATCGAGGTGGGTATGGATCCGGTGCAAAGGAGACTGTGAGTCTAGATTTGCATTTGTAATTCATAGCAAATAAAGGAGAGCTCGTTAATTAAATTACATTTTTTCCTCCTTTTCTTTTCCATCATGTTGACTTTTTCTTAACCGTTTTATATAATTTAGTAACTATTATTTTCGTAAAATGCATGGAAGTGTTCGATTACATTTTTTTTTTTCAAACATCACGCACTTAGACTTAGCTAGGGTTGTAATTTTGATATGGAAATTTGAAGGCTCTCTCTTGTTAACTTGCCGCTTGGAAATTCCCGAGCTATATCATGTAAGAAGCAAGGTCCCCTTTTTGTGAAGCACTTTTGCTTGATTGCTTGCTCCAAGTTTGCACCAATGACGAACCCAGTAACTGATTCGCATTTGCTATCCCTTCGTAGTCTTTTAGGTGATAATTTCCTTTGTTTGTTGTATATGAATTTAAAAGAGCAACTCATTTATAGTCTCAATACAATCTGTATGACATTTGTCAGTGCTATATATCATCAGTGTTTTCTTTTGAGACGAAGTGCTATTATCTGTATTGATTGATGCTTTCTTTTACTTGGAGACGGGGAGGAGGTGATGCTTTAAAAAGGGAATTAAAAAAGGGGGCCAACTAAGATGTGTTTTCGTGGTCTAAGTACAAAGGGATGTTTGTGAAAACATGTGATTTTGCAATCTAAGGATGGCATATATGCCAAACTTGGATGGTACAAAAGTGAATAATGACTACAATTTATCGATATCAAAATGTAATTAGTTGAACTCTGACGTTCTCCTGCCCAATAATTCAGAAGCTTGAATAAAAGTGCTGCATGAAAGAGAGTGCTGTGAATATCGACTGAAGAGAATATCCATTGGATTATAATGATTGTTCATATAATTTTTCAGTGCAGTTTGATGAGCTAATCTGATATCGGAATATATGATATTTGTGTCATAACGCTGAGAATGCAACAATTTTCAGAAGTAAGTAGGAAATGCCATTGTGAGTCAAGCGAACATAGTTCGACACATTTATTTGTTGACATAAAGCCACATCTGATTACTTCAAACATCTAAATTTAGTCCAAGCATCCAAATATCATGCAGGCATATTACAGTACCTTCATAACAAAAGAGCTATATAAATCTCATTTCTTTCTTTCTTTCTTTCTTTTTGTACTGATCATATAAAGTTCCTAATTTACCAATTAAAAATGTTCATTTCAAATGCTTTTACTCTCCAATTTCTCTTCTAAATTATATTTCTATCCAACAACCAAAATGTTGGCTTAGATTTTTGTTGATCATCAAAAGTATCATTCTCAATTCAGAAAACTAGTGCAGTCGGATATTTTTAACCAAGTATACGAGTTTCAAGTTTCTTGGACATTTTTGAGAAGTATAGTTACTGTGAGATAAAACGTAGTAAAACACCTCCATTTCATTATAGATATGAAAGAGATAAGCTGGGGGGACAACTTATTTTCTCAACATAAGGTAAAAGGTATCTTACAGCACTCCCACTTCACTGATCAAACTCAGACAAGGAAAAAAGGGTGGGAGCTAGGCGGGCAAAACTGTAGAATCAGAAGTCAAAAATTCAAGCAGGAGCAAGTGATTCGTACTTTTACCTTCTGCAAGCCGAAACTATACCTTGTTTTTACTGTAATTAAATTTAAGGCTTTTATGGTTTACCACAGAATGCAGTGGCCTGTACATGGTGGCATATTCAAACTTAGAAGTGGTTTAACATGTGGCAGATGAAGGCAAAGCTTTCAGCTGCATGGTGGGTCAGATATTTTGTTAGGTACCAAGAAAAAAACAAGCTGCCAATCTGATGCTTTCAGCCCCTTATTATGTCCACAGATAGCTACACATCATTGAATGATTTCTAACACACCTCCAAACAAGGGATCTGCCACTTACACAGCATGTCCACTGCCTGTAACTGTCCTTTTTCACAAAAATAACCAGCCCCAAAAACCATCAACACCACCACCACCGCCACCCATTGCTACAATTTTTCTGCAACTTTGGTGCTCATACTTGTTGAGCCCCAACCAAATGTTACAAACTGCGAGTGATAAATGGCGCACATCTCATAGGACTTAGCTCCACAAGACATGCAAGGTCTGCCTGCAATTCTCAAATCTAAAGTAAGAAGTTCTAAAAAAAATATATTATAACCATAAAATAGGCAGTGCTAAAAAATTTAGAGCATATATAATCCCAAACAAAATAACTTAAACAACAATACCCAACTAATCTCAAAAGTATCAATGCTAAAACATCCGTCCTAACATAATTCATTAAATATTATTTCTCAAGATTCCTAAAAGACCACAGCACAAACTTCTATTCCATAAACTAAGGTCTGTCAAAAAGAAACAGGTTTATTTCTAGGCTCTCCCATACATCGCCCAAACCCAAAGTCCAAGCCATTCCTCACTATCTGAAAGACAACAAGAAAATATAATGATGAGTTAATAACTCAGTAAGCTGCCTATAACACATCTAGTTGAATTAAGTTGGTAAATAAAATACTTCAGTAGATAAATATAGCTACATGAGTCTGTAAAGAAAATGACATGGGATCAAAATAAAAGTTCAATATTTGGTTTATGGATAATCAAATAACTTGAAACAGGTTTTTTCCTCTCTCTTTTTTGAAATGAAGGTAAAATAGTTAGATATTAATAAGAAATCTACTGAGAAATCAAACAATAAAAGTCCAAAAAAGTAATTATACAATCCCTCTTTTGGTCTTCATAACTAAGGCCATGATTAGTACCATGACAAGGCCCAAAACTAAACTTGGCTGATGGTGCATTCCGAAATCACATTTAGCCCTATGATAGAGGACCGAAAGAAACTAGTTTTTGATGTTATGCTTTACCAGCAATCAACCTGCTAGCTAGCTAGATCCAAATCATAATCAAACTAAAGCATAAAACTATTTGTTTATCTCAACTCCAAAATCAATTTGTAGTTTGTGGTCATACACACTCTATCAGTTTTTGGGATTCTTCTAAACATTTAAATATATGACCATCACGATAATATAATTCAAATTTTTTTTATTTAAAATATTTCAACCATGATAAACTTATCTAACAAGTTCTTTTGATACATTTTCATTATGATAAATTCAGCTAGTGTGTACTATTAAGATATTTCTATGCTTCATCCAAGGTAAAATAAAGCATAACATTTACTTTCGAATGATAAAATATTTGAGAAAGAAATATGTAATTTATTTTTAAGAAATATCATAATTTCTATTTACCAACTATATATTTTAGAAGAACTAAATATGTAGAGATGTTAGTTACAAGATGAGTCATGATACATATTTAGCAAAATATTTTTTTAATAAAATACTAAAATGATAGA
This sequence comes from Phoenix dactylifera, assembly GCF_009389715.1. NCBI lineage: Eukaryota > Viridiplantae > Streptophyta > Magnoliopsida > Arecales > Arecaceae > Phoenix > Phoenix dactylifera. The sequence continues at coordinate 27,043,491 of NC_052399.1, forward strand.
GGTACTTATCTAATCAAAGGAATAATCAAGAACAAGATACCAAAGATACATTATCACGATCCTAGATAATATAACGTAGCATCAATAGAGCCATATGACACTAAAACCTTGGCTAGAATTTACAAGAGTAACCATGAAATAATAGCCCTTGTTGAGAGAAAATATTACTGATGAGTCCAGAGCTAAAAATTAAGCCTCCCTATATTCCCTAACTAAGTTTGTTTAAATTAAAAAAATTAAATAGTTATTTATATAGGCAAAGATACTTATGATGGAAACCTACACCTTTCAATATAGGTTTCTAATGTACCACATTATATCCTGACATACATACTAGAACGATCAACTCAAGCAAATAAACAAAAAAAATATACTAGAGCATAGGGTTTAGGCTCGCTGTAATCACCCAATACTTCGAGACTTCAATTCTCCATTCCTACTTCAAGATGCAAAACCCTAGATCCTTGGTGTAACAGAGAGCAAAAATACAGATAAGTTGCATGATGATCATGCACGAAAAGAGGAAAAAGAGAGAAAGAATTAAGCAAGAGACAAGTAAATAGGGTAGAAGAGAGAGAAATAGATGAAAGAGGAGGGCTTACCTATGTGGATGTGAGAGAGGGATAAAGAAAGGGCAAGCAGGAAGACAGGGAGAGGTAGAGTGGTAAGGAACGAAAAGGAGATGGAAATAGAAGACAGAAAGTGAGAGAGAAAGAGAGAGAAATTAGGTAACGATAAGAGAGAAAGGAGAATTCATGACAAAAAAAAGAGAGGAGCATGGGCTTGATTAAAGGAAATCATGTGAGATTTGGGTCAACTTATCAATTAAAGGAAGGGATTAGAGCTAGATTTGGGTTTAGATGGAAAGAGAGAAAAGAGATTTTTTTAAAAAAAATGAAAGAATGAGAGAGAGTGAGAGCGAGAAAGAAACAAAATCATAAGAGGGTGTGGATGCATTGCATGGGGTATCGGCAATATGTGAAGTGCCAGTTTCATACGTCTAGAAAGATGATCCAATCAAGAAGAAAGAAATTTCTTTAATCCAGTTAGATCAAGTTAGTATCAAACCTAAGATTCTTCCTTTATAGATTCCTAGTGCATGGTTCAGATTTGCAAGTGGTAGAAGCAAAAGAAAGAAAAACTTTCAGTGCTTGAAGTACATTAAAGAATCAAGGTGCATATCATTACTGCTTTTATCTTAGTAGATGATGATATGAAAAGATACCTCACTCAACTAAAAGAGAAGATTACCCATCTCACCAAATACCTCAATTAATGCCTTCTTCACTACCTGCAACTCCTATTACAAAATTGTCTTACTAGAGACAACGAAAAGAATATTCTATCAATATTGAAAAAGGTGGATACTTTATAGTAAATGATAAATTAAAACTAAAAAACTAAAATGCTTGATTACAAGATAGGAAAGTACGCATTTTTCTAACTCAAATTTAATTTAGCAAGAGCTAGATTCCCTGGACAAGAAAAGTTCCGATCCAAGAGAATCATCTTACCCACCATGAGCTAATCTGGTCACTTTGGATAAGTTTGGACAATCTTCGAGAGATCTATCATACCCAAGATGTACTCAATCAAGTACTGAAATTTCAAGAAACCATAACTTCTAATATAGAAAATATTTGATGATGCAACTAAAAGCAAAGTTAATATAGGAATCAAATATAACTTTTGCTAATTTAAAAATTTATATATATATATTATTATTTTTGTAATTTGTATCTTTTTTAAATTAGGAGAAAAATCTAACCCAACTTGGATTGGACTTTATTAACATTAAAAAGAAAAGTTTTCATCATCTTCTAATAAGAAGAGGAACTTGCTTAGAGCCCCACTTTCTAAAATTTTTATTGTTTATTATTTTATTTGAGAGATTCGAGTTGAGTAGGCTAAACATAATCTTTCCTTCTTCTTGATTAGATCAGAAGGCACCATTCTTATCATGAAATCGAGGGAGACTCGATTTACAACAATGTAACTTCTCTTTTCTTAGTTCTGCTTCTTTTTTTTTTCTTTTTTATGATCTAGATATTACATCATGTTCTCTTTAAAAAAATTTATCCTTGAAATTGATATGCCCGAGTTCTTGAAAAGGTAAAGGTACTTCTTCTCATGCTTCCAAGTAGCCCCCACTCTAAGTGATTGCTTCATCAAATCTTAACATTCATCATAGTGCAACACCTTAAAACCGATACTCCACACATGGTTAGGATATAACACATGCTTTTCAAGATGAAGACATGGAATATATTATAAAATCCAATAAAAGTAGGTGGTAGTAGCATGAGATAAGCTACCTTTCCACCCCTAAAAAAATCTCAAAAGGACCTACATGCTTGGGACTTAGCTTGTCCTAAACTTCAAAACTCATGACATAGTGACACCTTAAAAAGTATATGATCTACTACTTTAAATTTCAGATTTTTTTTCTTTTATTATCAACAAGGCTCTTCTGATATTTTTTGAACTACATAGAATCATTTCTTGATCAGCTAAATCTTCTCCATGGTTTGTTGTTTTTTTTAATGTCCTCAACAATTTTCTTTCACCAATATCATCCCAATATAAGGAGCTTTGCATTTCCTCCCATACGGAACCTCAAAGGGAACCATTTCTATGCTAGCTTGATAGTTATTGTTGTAAGCAAACTCCACTAATGGTAAATGCTTATTTCAATAATACTTCAACTTCAGCTTACAAATCCTCAGCATATATTGTAGAATTTGGCTTAACCTCTCTGATTGCCATCAGTTTGAGGCTAAGAGATTGTACTAAATTTCAATTTGGTCTGTATGGCCTGATATAAGTTCCAATGGAGATGAAAATCTTTCTTCCCTATTGGATATAATAGATTCAGGAGTACTGTGAAACCTCGCCATCTCATTATCACATGGCTTCGCTAGCTTTTCGAGAGAAAAGACCGACCATAATAGGCAAAAGATGTATGCTAACTTCTTCAATCTATTTGCTATCACCCAAATAACATCATTTTGTTTGAGAGTCCTAAGTAGCCTTGTTACGAAGCCCGTAGTTATACGCTACGCTCTCACTTCTATACAAAGACAGAAAGAGGCTATGTGAACCTGCTAACCTTTGGTGCTCAAGCTTTACCTTCTAATAAACTAGACCTTGTGCAACAAATTGTGCATTCTCCCTCTCCATACTATTCTACCAATATAACTCCCTTAAATCTTTATATATCTTACCGCCTCTAGGGTGAACAATATATTCAATATAAAGAGCTTCCTCTAGAGTTCCTTTTTTTTAAAAATCTTGATCTACTGGCACACAAAACATGTTAGCAAATCTAAAAGACCCATTCTTATGAATTCAAAATTCAGAATAACCACTCAATCCCACTATACTCCTGATCTTCAATAGCTGACAATCAAAATGTTGATTTTTTTTCAATCAATATAGAAATTTAACTCAAACGTCGGCCAAGTGTGTGTCAGAATCATGAAGGTGCAATTCTATTCTCATTGTCCGCAAGTTCTCTAAGATGTGCATATGTGTGGTGAACAAAGCAACCAGATAGCCTGATAACTTCTGGCTTAGTCTATTAGCTCCCACATTGACTTTTCTAGAATGATAATTATTGAAATGTCATAATCCTTCAATAGCTCAAATCACCTCAACAATCTCATATTTATTTTCTTTTGAGTGAAGACGTATTTCAAGCTTTTATGGTCTATTAAATATTTCATATTACACTACATAAGTACTGCCTCAAAATTTTAAGAGCAAAAATCATTGTTGATAACTCATGAGGCTTTAGGTACTTAGAAGCATAAGATACCATCTTTCTATTTCACGTTAAAACACATTGCAAGCCTTTCTTGAAAGCATCACTATAAATAGTGAAACTTCCATTCCTAGAAGTAAGTGTGAATTGAAATGATAGTAGATGTTTGTTTAGCGCCAAAATATCTATTCACACTCTTTCTCCATTTGATCTCGTTTTGAATCAAGTAGGTCAAAGGCTATCCCGAGAAAGCTTGAATATTAGACACATTAGTTGGTTTACACTAATTTACAACTATCTCTGCCTTCTTTGGATTCATAAAGATGTCATCTTTAGAGATCATATACCCAAGGAAGGAGATTCTGTCCAGCCAAAACTTATATTTTTCAATTTAGGTTCCACACCACTATTCTCAAATGCTTCTCGTAATTCTCCTAGCTTTTACAGTACACCAAGATATCATCAAAGAAAATCAATACATATTGCTCTAAATTGGATTTAAAAATTCTATTAATTAAATTCATAAATGTTGCACGGATGTTCATCAGTCTGAAGGCTGTCTTGGGTTTACCTCCTAAGTTGTTGTTGGTGCATCATTAGCCATGATCTTGCATTAATAGTAGCTAAATCAGAGGTCAATTTATTCCCCATGTGGACTAGAGAACACGACATCATGGATGCTTTTGGAGTTAACCATGGCCAATTATGATGTAATGTTTGTGAATTGGATTAAATTAGATTTGGACTCTTAGCCTGACGAAAACACCAAAGATTAAAGGAGGAAAAATATGAGAATTTGTGCAGTCATATGTTTAATCCCATATTAATTGTACATTGGAGAATTCTTAGGTATTTCTACATAGCCAACAACCCCAAATAATATCTTATGACTATTTTTTTAGTTGAGATCCTTGATTGTTATAGTACTGGCCTACCTTAAGTTGTTTAAAAGAGCAATGCTAAAGATACCAATTCAGTCCCAAAAAAACTATCTAAGAGGATACGTTCCAAAAAATTCATGGATCAGTTGAAATATATAATAATATGCAAACATACATATGTGTAGGTTTTATGTGTGACCATAACCATATTTTCTCTAGCTTTAGCCATATTCATTTGCATTAGGCAACAAACTTCAAGCATGCAGCCCCATTTTTTAGCATTTTTTGAATTTTGAGGAGGTAGTCCATTTCAAGAATATGGGATAAAATATCATGATTCCATTACTTTGTGTTACGGGGGAACTCAGCCACCATGCCCCACGTGACCGACACGCGCGCCCAAGAAGACTACAGCGGCCCCTTGATCCAGTAACCCGACCCCGAGTCGGATATCTTCGGCTTCGCAGCCCGACCCCGAGTCGGTTGCCCCTTGATCCAGTAACCCGACCCCGAGTCGGATATCTTCGGCTTCGCAGCCCGACCCCGAGTCGGCTGCCCCTTGATCCAGTAACCCGACCCCGAGTCGGATATCTTCGGCTTCGCAGCCCGACCCCGAGTCGGCTGCCCCTTGATCCAGCAATCCGACCCCGAGTCGGCAATCTCTCGACAACGACAGGCTGTTCCCCTGAAGCACGCCACGACCCTCTACTCCACTACTCCCTGCAACGGTCGTATCCGGCGCTGCTCCACGATCTCCTGTAACAGCCGTACAAAGCGGAGCTCCACTACGCCCTGTCACGGCCGTACCCAGCGCTGCCCCACGACGCCCTGTAACGGCCATGTCAGTGGCAACTCCATCGTGCCACACGATGACCAACCCCCCAGAAGGACCCCCCAGCCTGGTATATATGCTGCGGGGGGGAGAAGGGGGGAGGTAAGCAAGAACTTCCAGTGCATTCTCCTACTACCTACAATTATCTCTCCTTCTCCTCCAATCTCCTCTGACTTGATCGTCGGAGGGCCCCCACTACCCCAGTGGTGGTGCGAGGCTTGCTTGCAGGTTTTCCGGTGGAAAGTGGAGCGTAATCAACACCAACCAAGGCGACTCAGACGGAACCCCGTTCACACCGCTGTGCCAATCGTTCTCGGTTTGGACCACCAGCAACAGTTGGCGCTAGAGGAAGGGCACGAATCTTAGAGCGATCGTAATGGCACGGCGAGGTGGTCGTGGAGCTTCCAATACCTCCGGTCGCGGGGCCTCTCGCGCCTCCGGCCGGGAGGCCGCTGCGTCTCCAACACATTCTCAGCAACACTCCACCGTTCCACCCCCCATTCAGATGGTCGAAGCCGCTCAGTTCGACCAGTTAGCCCAGCAGGTTCGCACCCTCGCGGAGGCAGTGCAGAACCTGCAGGATGTGATGTCTCGGGCGCCGCAGCGGGCCCAGGAGCCGCTGCTCCCTGAGCGCTCACCTGTCCTCCTCAACCCGCGCTCCTTCCTCTCCCATGGGGAGGAGCGCCGGCGCGAAGAAGACTCTCGAGCACGGTCCATTCTGCCGGGACCTTCCCATCGGAGCTGCGCGGGGTACGAGAGGCGGGCCCGAACGCGTTCCCAGACCCCCCAGTCCTCAAGGAACCCGCGCTCCAGTCGGTCCCCCTCTCGGTGCTCCTTGTCTCCCACCCATCGGTCGCGCTCTCTGGACCGGCGGGTGGACGATCTCCACCGACAACTCCAGGTCCTGAAGGGCCACTCCAAAGATCCCTTCGCCGACTTGGAGATCTCCTCCCAGCCGGCGCTTGCCTCGAGGATCCTGCGGACCCCGAATCCGCCGGGGTTTAAAATGCCGGCGATCGAGCCCTATGACGGGGCGGCGGACCCGCGAGATCACGTCGAGAGTTTCAGGACTCTTATGCTCCTCCACGGAGCATCAGATCCTCTCCTCTGCAAGGCCTTCCCAGCGACCCTCCGTGGCCCGGCAAGGGCGTGGTTCGCCGGCTTGGAGGCTAACTCAATCCAGTCCTTCGACCAGTTTACTCGCCTCTTCATCACCCATTTCGCCGTCAGTAGCCGGCGGCGACTGGTCTCCGACTCCCTCTTCGATATCCGGCAAAACGGGGGAGAAAGCTTGCGGGATTATCTTACCCGCTTCAACAAGGCTACGCTGGAAGTCCGGAACCTGAGCCAGGAGGTGGCTCTTTCAGCCCTGAAGCGTGGCTTCCGAAAGGGCAGACTCACCTTCTCCCTGGACAAACGCCTGCCGCGGAGCTTCCCGGAGCTGTTGTCCCGGGCGAACCAGTATGCGGACGCCGAGGAGGCGGCCGCCCACCGGAGCAAGGAGGCCGCCGAGATCCCTCCAAAGCTCGGGAAGAAAAGGCGAAAAGAGGCACGCCAGAGGAGGAGCCCGACGCCTCAACGTCGGCGCAGAAGCCTGTCGCCGGCGAGGAACCACGGCGCCCTACGCCCTCGTTCTCCGCCCCGACGTTTCAACCGGTACACTCCTCTCCTGACTCCCCGGACCCAGATCCTCATGGAAATCAAGGGGCGGGAGGACCTCCCGGTCTCGAGACAGATGAAGAAGATCCCTGGGAGGAGGCCCTCTCGGGCGTACTGTGAGTACCACCGAGACCACGGCCACGACACCGAAGACTGCTTCCAGCTTCGGGACGAGATCGAGGCTCTCATCCGCCGAGGGCGTCTCGGTCGATACGTGAACGACCGACGTCCCCCCGCAGACTCGCGTCCGGCCGACCAGGCCCCTCCGGAGCCTCGAGAGCAGAATCGACCCGTCGCGGGCGTGATCCATACTATCACTGGGGGCTGCCCCCGGCCCGAGAGGAACGCAGGGGTCTCTCAACCATGCGCCGGAGAGGAGGCCCACGATCCATGGCAACCTGAACAGCTCCGGCTTGGCAGGCTCCATCGCACCTGCACCTATATTTATAGCCAAACTGCGGCCCCCCGGTCGTTCCGATACGGGTGGCTCCAATAAATGCGGGCGCATTGAATCCGGAGCCGATCCGGCCCTCGAGGTGTATCTTCCCACGATTTCCTAAGCGTCATTCTTCTTAATCGCATTTTTTGTGCAGGACACTCCGGGTGGCCTGTACCCCTAGGTCCACGTATCTCCGCTCGCGCCCCAGGCCGCATCCGCCTCGAAGAACGCGCGTATCGCGGCCGCTTAACTGACACTCCTCGCAAGCAGCAACTGGCGATCTGATTTCCCAGGTAACCCCTTAATTAGCACTTAATGCCCATCTGGTGTTCTCCAGGCGACGCTTGGAGAGGAGGAGAAATACAATCGCAGCTGGCCATGGAGAAATTCCGTCGGGCGGCAAGCGACAGGCGCACGACCAGCGAGCGGAATTTTCCGAGGCTCGGCCCTCGAATGCCAGGCTAACCCGATGATCATCCCGGGAGCAGACTAGCCTGAAGCCCCGACCGGTCGCCTCGGCTTGCGCCAGCCTTGGCCGACCAACGAGCGGAATCTCCCGAGGCTCGGCCCTTGGATGCCAGGCTAACCCGATGATCATCCCGGGAGCAGACTAGCCTGAAGCCCCGACCGGTCGCCTCGGCTTGCGCCGGCCTTGGCCGACCAACGAGTGGAATTTCCCGAGGCTCGGCCCTCGGATGCCAGGCTAACCCGATGATCATCCCGGGAGCAGACTAGCCTGAAGCCCCGACCGGTCGCCTCGGCTTGCGCCAGCCTTGGCCGACCAACGAGCGGAATCTTCCGAGGCTCGGCCCTCGGATGCCAGGCTAACCCGATGATCATCTCGGGAGCAGACTAGCCTGAAGCCCCGACCGGTCGCCTCGGCTTGCGCCAGCCTTGGCCGACCAACGAGCGGAATCTCCCGAGGCTCGGCCCTCGGATGCCAGGCTAACCCGATGATCATCCCGGGAGCAGACTAGCCTGAAGCCCCGACCGGTCGCCTCGGCTTGCGCCAGCCTTGGCCGACCAACGAGCGGAATTTCCCGAGGCTCGGCCCTTCGATGCCAGGCTAACCCGATGATCATCCCGGGAGCAGACTAGCCTGAAGCCCCGACCGGTCGCCTCGGCTTGCGCCAGCCTTGGCCGACCAACGAGCGGAATTTCCCGAGGCTCGGCCCTTGGATGCCAGGCTAACCCGATGATCATCCCGGGAGCAGACTAGCCTGAAGCCCCGACCGGTCGCCTCGGCTTGCGCCAGCCTTGGCCGACCAACGAGCGGAATTTCCCGAGGCTCGGCCCTTGGATGCCAGGCTAACCCGATGATCATCCCGGGAGCAGACTAGCCTGAAGCCCCGACCGGTCGCCTCGGCTTGCGCCAGCCTTGGCCGACCAACGAGCGGAATCTCCCGAGGCTCGGCCCTCGGATGCCAGGCTAACCCGATGATCATCCCGGGAGCAGACTAGCCTGAAGCCCCGACCGGTCGCCTCGGCTTGCGCCAGCCTTGGCCGACCAACGAGCGGAATTTCCTGAGGCCTAACCCTCGGATGCCTGGCTTAGCGCCGGAAGAATTTTCTGAGGCCTAACCCTCGGATGCCTGGCTTAGCGCCGGAAGAATTTTCTGAGGCCTAACCCTCGGATGCCTGGCTTAGCGCCGGAAGAATTTCCTGAGGCCTAACCCTCGGATGCCTGGCTTAGCGCCGGAAGAATTTCCTGAGGCCTGACCCTCGGATGCCTGGCTTAGCGCCGGAAGAATTTCCTGAGGCCTAACCCTCGGATGCCTGGCTTAGCGCCGGAAGAATTTCCTGAGGCCTAACCCTCGGATGCCTGGCTTAGCGCCGGAAGAATTTTCTGAGGCCTGACCCTCGGATGCCTGGCTTAGCGCCGGAAGAATTTCCTGAGGCCTAACCCTCGGATGCCTGGCTTAGCGCCGGAAGAATTTTCTGAGGCCTAACCCTCGGATGCCTGGCTTAGCGCCGGAAGAATTTCCTGAGGCCTAACCCTCGGATGCCTGGCTTAGCGCCGGAAGAATTTTCTGAGGCCTGACCCTCGGATGCCTGGCTTAGCGCCGGAAGAATTTCCTGAGGCCTGACCCTCGGATGCCTGGCTTAGCGCCGGAAGAATTTCCTGAGGCCTGACCCTCGGATGCCTGGCTTAGCGCCGGAAGAATTTCCTGAGGCCTGACCCTCGGATGCCTGGCTTAGCGCCGGAAGAATTTCCTGAGGCCTGACCCTCGGATGCCTGGCTTAGCGCCGGAAGAATTTTCTGAGGCCTAACCCTCGAGAATTTTCTGAGGCCTAACCCTCGGATGCCTGGCTTAGCGCCGGAAGAATTTCCTGAGGCCTGACCCTCGGATACCTGGCTTAGCGCCGGAAGAATTTCCTGAGGCCTGACCCTCGGATGCCTGGCTTAGCGCCGGAAGAATTTCCTGAGGCCTGACCCTCGGATGCCTGGCTTAGCGCCGGAAGAATTTCCTGAGGCCTGACCCTCGGATGCCTGGCTTAGCGCCGGAAGAATTTCCTGAGGCCTAACCCTCGGATGCCTGGCTTAGCGCCGGAAGAATTTCCTGAGGCCTAACCCTCGGAGTCGGGAGTTAGCGAGACGCTACCAAGAGTTAAAAAGAAGAAGGACGAAAGTGAAATGAAGAAACTCTATTTGCATTAACTTTCATTGTTTCAGGGCCGAGACCCATACAACTTGGCAAAACGCCAACACACAAAGAAAAGAACAAAAATACAGAAGGTCAGCTTGGAGGAACCCCCGGGTCGAGAACGTCGGGCACGTCCGTAGGGGGTAGGGAGACGGTTGGAGAAGCAGCAGGCAATGGCGCCGGAGGGGAGTCGAGAAGGGAGATCCCACTCAGGTCAATTTCGGGGTACTTAGCCGACACCCTTGCCAGGCCTTCCTCGAAGCCTAAGACAAAGGAGTCGGACCCCGCGTCCGACATATCACGGACGAACTCGTCGGACTGACGATAGGCCTGTACCGCCTCCGACATATCATGGGTGAACTCGGCGGACTGACGATAAGCCTGTACCGCCTGACGCCCGATCTCCGCACTCTTCTCGGCCAGCGTCGCCTCTGCCCGCTCCATAATCTGAGCCTTCGCCTCCAAGACCTTCGCCACAATCCGGTCATCCGCCTCGGAGGAGACCCTCAGCAGATCAGCCTGAGCCTCCTTGTGCTTCGCCTCGGCAGCAATGCGAGCAGCCTCAGCCTCCTCCAGGCGCGAATGAAGCTCCTGGTCGCTCGCGCGGAACTTCTCCAAGGCCGACTCCAATTCGCCTAGCTTGGCTTCAAGAGACCGGATTCGGTTGCGGGCGTTGTCGGCTGACCGCTGGGCCTTCTCCCACCTCTCCCGGTAGTCGGCAGCCTTCCGGGACTGCTTCTCGGCCCGCTCCTCCGCCTTCTTGATCTCGCCCTCGAGACCCGAGGCAACCTTGAGTTGCTCCCGAGCCTCCAACAGTTGCTTCTCGAGGGTGGCGAAGCCGAGTGCCCGCTCTTCGGCCACCTGGAGCCTCGTCTCGAGGTCCCTGGTCGTCCTCTCCGCCGCAGCCTGACCTCCCTCCTCTACAGCCTTCAGTTGGCTCTCGGCCCTCGCCAGAAGCCTCGCCTGTTCCTCGTAGCACTCCTCCAGGCGGACCATGTACTGGGCGAGCTAAGAGATAGGAAAAACGAGGGCGTCAGGCGGGGATCAACAGAGCCTATAAATGAGAAAAGTGACCAAAAGAGCACTCACCGACATGAGACAGACGCAGCTGGCAGCCCCAACGTCAGGGACCCTCATCTCCCGGACCCGCCTGCGGTCCTTCTCCAGCAGCACCGTCTCGATGAGGTTTCGGGCGCCGGCGAAAGTGAAGGCCGACCCCGACTTCTCCCCGGAGTCGGACGGTGGTTCTGCAGCCTTACCCTTACCCATCGCTTGGGGAAGAGTCATGCTGACCATGTTCGGGGCGGGGACCGCCCCTGGAATTGACAGGGTCCCGCTCGGCCGGGGCCTCGGCGCGTCCCTCCTCGTATCATCCGGAGCCGACCGAGTCGAAGGCTGGGCTGGGGACCGATCACGTCCGACCCGTCCATCTCGGGCGCGCCCGGGTGATGCCTCCGGAGAAACGGTAGTCTCGGCATCGGAGGGCTGATACAGCGTCAACTTCCGGTCCGCGCCCGCGGCGTCCCCCTGATCGGTGGGTCCGGACCCGTCTGTCGGCGTCGGAGTCGCCTGCCGGCGGGACTTCTTCGCCGGTGGGGCCCCGCTCGGAGGAGCTCGTTTCTTCCTCCGGACTGCTTCCAGTAGGGACGTCCTACCAACAGCCGTTGCCTTGTCCGACCGCATGACGTCGTCGATCTCTGCAAAAAGGACGAGGTGGTCGAAGGTTGAGAAACTGAAGGAAAGAACGAGACGAAAGAGGAAAAAAGAGCTAAAAAAGAAATGGTGGCGGGCTCACGGTCAGCGGGGACCGAGCTCAGACCGACGTTCACCAAGGTATCCTCGGAAATAAGGCGAGCCACCGGGGGGAGCCGGCCCTCGGCAACCAACTCCTTCAAGACGGCAACGCCATCGGATTCCTCCCTCGACAACCTCGATAGGCCAATCGGGGACTTCATCGGCGTCTCCCAGGTTGCCCTGATTCCCCAAGAGGGATCTGCGTCAACGAAAAAGAAGCGCTCCTTCCAGCCGTGAATGGAGGTAGGAGCCTCCTTGACGAGGCCGCACCCTCGCCGCGCCGCAAAGCACACCACCCTTTATCCTGGGGGTGGCCGCTCAGGCCGTAGCATTCCCAAAAGACATTCAGGGTGGCGGGAACCTCGTGCATGCGGCAGAGAACCTGAAAGGCCGTCAGGGCGCGCCATGAGTTCGGCACCAGTTGCGTCGGCGCCACTCTTAAACCCCGAAGCACCTGAACGACTAAGTCCGAGGGGGGAAAGCGGAACCCGGCCTGAAGAATGCCCTCATTGATGGCAACCTTCCCTGGAGGAGGATGGGACATCCTCTCCTCAAGCCCCGGGAGTGTAACATTGCAGGCCTCGGGAAGGTGGTATCGAGCCACGAACCTATCTAGGTCTTCGGCGACCAACTCCGACTTAATGCGGTCTGCTCTCACTTCGTCCATCCCTAATGGCCAGTGAATCTACGGTCAGGACAGGGTTAAGAAGGGGGAAAGGACCGGAACGACTGGAGTACACTAATACAAAAGGAGAGTATGGAGAGCCCTAAATTAAAGAATGGGGCAACTCACCGGAAGAGAAGGAAAAACGGCTCCGAGAGCGTCAAAGGAGGAGCAAGCGAACAGTCCGACGGCAATGACGGCAGCGCAAAGGAGAAACTCGAAGATGTCTGTAAAGAGAAAGGCGGACGGAGGAGGACCCCCGGTTAAATAGGCGGAAAGGTGGGTGACGCCCCGGTGACGCCAGAGGACGCCTGGCTGCCGAAGGGTCGCTCGCGCCCCAAAGGCGAATCGACGCCATTAAGGAAGGATGTCCGCCGAAATCCTCAGACTGCCAGGTCAGCAACAACCGCCATACGCCATAAAGAAGACGGGGAGCTCGAAGCGCGCGCGCCTCTCCGAGGGATGGCGGCAATCTCGAAGCATCACTTCCTTCACCCGTTCCCCTTCTGGTTCCAGGCTCGGAAGTGGGGGGCTACTGTTACGGGGGAACTCAGCCACCATGCCCCACGTGACCGACACGCGCGCCCAAGAAGACTACAGCGGCCCCTTGATCCAGTAACCCGACCCCGAGTCGGATATCTTCGGCTTCGCAGCCCGACCCCGAGTCGGCTGCCCCTTGATCCAGTAACCCGACCCCGAGTCGGATATCTTCGGCTTCGCAGCCCGACCCCGAGTCGGCTGCCCCTTGATCCAGTAACCCGACCCCGAGTCGGATATCTTCGGCTTCGCAGCCCGACCCCGAGTCGGCTGCCCCTTGATCCAGCAATCCGACCCCGAGTCGGCAATCTCTCGACAACGACAGGCTGTTCCCCTGAAGCACGCCACGACCCTCTACTCCACTACTCCCTGCAACGGTCGTATCCGGCGCTGCTCCACGATCTCCTGTAACAGCCGTACAAAGCGGAGCTCCACTACGCCCTGTCACGGCCGTACCCAGCGCTGCCCCACGACGCCCTGTAACGGCCATGTCAGTGGCAACTCCATCGTGCCACACGATGACCAACCCCCCAGAAGGACCCCCCAGCCTGGTATATATGCTGCGGGGGGGAGAAGGGGGGAGGTAAGCAAGAACTTCCAGTGCATTCTCCTACTACCTACAATTATCTCTCCTTCTCCTCCAATCTCCTCTGACTTGATCGTCGGAGGGCCCCCACTACCCCAGTGGTGGTGCGAGGCTTGCTTGCAGGTTTTCCGGTGGAAAGTGGAGCGTAATCAACACCAACCAAGGCGACTCAGACGGAACCCCGTTCACACCGCTGTGCCAATCGTTCTCGGTTTGGACCACCAGCAACACTTTGAATCCACCAATTTATTGTATTCATCAAGGATCAAGCAATTTAGGAAAGAAAATAAATGATTGCCTATATTCCCCCACCATTAGACTTGTTCACAGACCGAACGGCCGTCCGTAAACCCAACCCTTAGACGAGTCAGATTAAGATTAAGATCTTGACGCTCAGCCCAAGCCCAGATGGCCCAACTCGGCCCAGCCTAGATTTATATATACTAGGCATATCCCAGCCCATATGTGAATCTGGCCTACCAGCCCATGGGAACTATAACTTGTTATCCTGCTTCTAAAGGCTTGTTTTGTTTGCAAAAAAAGAAGGAAAGAAAGTATAGTCAGCGGAGAAACAAAAAATTATCTTGATTGGTGTTTTTAAATAAGAAAGATGGGAAAGTAACATTTTTATTGAAATAAAATTCTCATGTTTTATAGAAAAAAAAAATCATAGAAGATATGAAAAAGCTACTTTTTCATTGGTTAAAAATTAAGGCTTTTAAGTACTCTTAAGCAATCAAAAACAATGAATAAAGTTGTTTTCTTTATTAATAATATAATAAGTATTTATACTATTTTTTAAAAAAAAATAGATACTTAATCAAATATAAGTCATTTTGAAATATGTCATATTTTTTTTCCAAATAATCAAACGTGTCAAATTTATATTTTCATATACCATATTCTCATAAGTTATCTCCTCAAAAAAACAAAAAAAATTACAGGAGAAACAATTCTTTCCACTTACTTGATTGAGTCCTAACTCAAAACTCTTTTTGTTCCTGGCAACTGACTCAACGGGCTATTAATCTATTTCGCATCAAAATCTAAACATTCCTCCGGATGAGAAGGGGCTTTCTCACGATGAAAACTCGAAACACAACAGCTAAATAATTTAAAAATCAAAATCTAAACATTCCTCACTATGAGAAGGGGCTTTCTTACAAAGATTAATTTAAAAAACAAAAAAATCTTCGAAGTAACTTCTAAACCAGCGTTGCATCCCTTTCTCTTTATCTCTCTCACCTTCTGTTCCTCGATGGAGAACTCTTGTGGGTATCAGTAAAAATGGGCGGAAAATAGCTCAAGAAAGACGGAAAAAATATTTTTTTATATATCTATCCATTAAGAATATTTTATTTTTTTTTAATTTTAAACGCTACTTTCTTGACCGCATTAGATGATGTAGATATATATGCTAAAAAAAAAGGATACACATGCAAAATAAATATTTTATAACGTTACATATGCAAATATCAATTTTGAAGGACTATTCATGCAAATTTCAGTATTTAGAAGAACATGTACATAAAAAAAAAAACTCAAAATAAAAACAGAGACATTTAGAAAAAGAAGAACAAAAATAAAGAAATTTAGATTTGACATGTATCAAACCTGCTTGTGATCCAACCTCTAGATTAAGATCTATAAGTTAAAAAGATGTCTAAATTCCTAGTTGATCTAAAATTAGATCAAGTATGAATCTGGTGCATCACAAGACATAACTAGCAAATATTATGATTAGTTAGATCATGCTAAAACACATAAGAGCTAGCTATTCACGTCCAGAGTTAAGCTCAGTAATTGACATGTTCAGTGGGTGAATTTCTTGCAAGAGTAAAACATTGCGCTTGGGCACAAGAGCTCCCAACCAGACTGTAGAGCAGGCAGACAAGGCAGGATTCTTTTTGCCAAATAAATTTCTGTAAGGGAAGAAAAAAACTTTTCTTAGAGGAGATGATCGAGTTTTAAGCAGTTGTTATCCTTGGCTAAGTCATCGACAACTTCTTTACAACCACTCCTCTCAGTAGGGTCTGAAGCTAGCAAATGAAGAAGAGCAACCACACTCCCAGCTTCACAGGCACCAACACAACATTCAAAAGAACTGGGCCGTAGCTCAGTTCGAAGTTTATGGAACCAAACAGTACTAGTTTACAATGGGCAACTCAAGAAAGTAGCAGGCATTCCATTACAATAAAGTGCTAATAGTACTACGCATCTACACAACCCTTCTTTACCCTCCCTCTGCTCTCTACACTGATGTACCGAAGACTGGAGGCGTCCCAACTTCCGGTCACCAACACCAAGCGGTCGGCGTGTTGTTCTTCAAAATATTATAAACTTTACGGCCAGCTAACATGGATTAGTAAACAAAAAAAAAAATAAAGAGTCAGTCATTAAACAAATAAACACATAAGTTAATCAACCAGTATAACATCAAGGTAGAGATCGCCACCTTTATAGCGCCTGAACAGCCGCTCGAGGAACAGTTGCTCCACGGCCAGCCAGCCTAAGTTCTCCAAAATCCGTCGCATCTTATCCCGATCTCTTGGATCCAATGCGCCGCCGTTCTTCGCCGTTAGGAAATTGAATAGCGACCTCGCCCAACCTTTCACGGCGTTAACGGCCGCCGCCACAAAGGAGCCGCGGATCCCCCGGCCCGGAGGCGGATCCGGATTGGGTGCATCTTGGGCTAGCTCATCCGATTTCGTTTGACGCGATGTATCCATGGCACGTGTCTCGCCGACCTTGACGGCGTTATCGACGTCGTCTACGCTCCGGTGGACGCCGGTTGCTTCCAAGCTGAGGGGCGCCGGTGCCCCGTGCCGTTGGAGCGGTTCGGCCGTCAGATCTCCGTTCGCAGCGCGATCGCTCTCGGCAACCGAGTGCGACGGGAACTCCCCTGACAGGGGAACGTTGACGGCGTTATCCTGGTTCGATTGGGAGTGTTCCACCGTCGGATCGCCCTCGACGGCTTTTTCCGTCACGTTAACGTTGGTGAGAGTCGGTTCTTCAAGATGTGCGGGCCGCACGCTGTTAACGGCGTTATCGTCCTCCGCCATCGGGTCGGCCATGTCCGCGTTCTCCGTCACGTTGACAGGGGACGGAGTGGGTTCTTGGATATCTGCTGGCGTCCCGCCGTTAACGAAGTCGTCTTCCTCGTTGACGGCGTCGCAGGGATTGGGAGGCTGAGGAGCCGGATCAGATGACCGGGAGGTGAACTTATCGACGACCCACTGCCGGAGCTTCTCCTTCGCGCCTTTGGTAGTCTCGTGAGTGATAATGAGCGCAGCTCCGGCGACGGCATAGGAAGCCAGCCGAATTCCCATCATAAAAGCCATCTCTCTCACAGACACTCTCTCAAACACAAACACCCACTTCGTGTAAGAAGGAAGAATTTTTAATGGAAGAGGTTGGGAATCTCGTCGCCTCCGTTTCGTTAGCAACGGCTGACGCTCCTTGCTGCACTTATTATCTAGTGAGAGTAAAGCGAGTTATGATGGTGACGGGATTCCGCAATGCTTCGTGCTTAAGCAAGCAACAGATGCTTCCGGAATGACCTAGTGGCTTCTCTCTTTTATAGTGCTTGCTGGACTAAGAATGAATAAGAACAAAAGCAGCTCATGCCATCCAATAGGATGGATACCTTTTTCTATTTAAAAAAACCAGTCTGTTCAAGTCTCTCTCCAACTTTTTTAAATTATATTTTTGGGAATTCAGTTCATTTCCATGTTTGAGCTGATGGCTGCTAGCATAAAAATTCTAGACCAAATTGATCTACTGGGAGCAACTAAAAATTCTCTCTCGAGTCGCAGCACTTCATTCTAGCGTTTCAAAGCATTTATCATACAAGGCAGCAAATAATCTGAAGATTGATCAAAATGGATAACTTGCACCATTCTTGATTCAACTTAGATGATTGGATGGTTATCTTCTCTACTGCAGTCTCATGCCGAACTATTAGGGCAACTTAATGAGAAGTCTTTTGAACTTAGAGTTAACCAACTGTGCATTATACTCTTCCTTGTCATTCTTTGCATGAACACATCTCTTAATACTTCGGAGCACTGCATTAGGTTGAAGTTATCTTTGCTCTGAACCGAAACCGCATTTCTCTGAGATTCATTATTTAGCTACTGAAATCTGGAATCTGTAAAGCATCTACTCACACATCGCATGGACTTGTCATTTGTATTGATGATTGAGTTGGCAGATGCTGTTGTCTGATCTATTACAGGTGGTAGCTGCAAGTGACAGTGGAATACAGGATCAGCCGCGCCAGAAGGTAAAATTACTGATAGGTTATGTTCACCTATGCTTAATTTTTTGATCACTAGTTACAAATGGCCCATTTATAGCTTCCAAATTCTTTCACTTTGGCAAGTATGGAATATCAGGAATTGCAGGAAACAATTACTTCCATAAAACAGCAGCTTGCTGATGCACTTGAAATGAGGGCTTCCTCTTAACAAATGCTAGAGGATCGGTCCTTTTGTTTTTTTTCGCCTGCTTAATTAGCCTCAATAGTAAACTGGTTACTAGCTTGGGTTATCAAGTAAGAAGTGGTATATAAGCAGCTTACATTTATCTTGAAATTATGCTCACATTCGGCTTAGTAATTAAATGAGCCAAGCTAGAGCTGCGCCTGCCTTACTCGAGCTCAGTTCGATTAAGTTCAACCATAAACAAATAAACATTTAATACATATTATATACTTTCTTACTTATAATGTATATAAATAAAATATTATTTGTGTATTTATTTATTAAGATGAAGGATGAACATAATTTATGATTAAAATATAATCTTGGAAATTAGATAGAAGTTTGTATGTGAAAGACTCGGGAGGTCTCGAGCTTTTGTCAATTCTCTTAAATGATTTGTTCTTGAACAGCTTATATTTATATGAAATTAAATGAACTAGCTCAAGCTAGCATTTATTACATAATCAGTTGAGATAAGCAGTGGCATGTTCAATGTTGTAACCCGCTGTTTATTATTTTAGCACTTTTTCTCATTTCATTGCTAATGAAACATAAGTTGGGTCTCCTCATAGTTTCTCTTAAGGAAAACAAAAAAAACAAAAAAGGGGAAAGGGCCAGAAAGAACATATTCTTTCGATCTTCTTAACTTCTTGCATAGTGCTTGAAAAATGATCCTTCACCCTCTAGCTTTCTTAAGGTGAACTTTGACGGTAATGTGTCCGAAAATTGAGGCAGAGGAAGAATGGGCTTTGTGATCAAAGATCATGACTCCAGACTAGTCGCAGCTAGAAGACGACGCATATTCGACATCTCAGTCATCGAAGCAGAGTTGATAGCTGCATGGGGGGGCATCACTTATGCGAGGCTAGTGTTGGGTGCGGACAGCATCTACCTTGAAGGGGATTCTGCTATGGTGATCGAATGGATTGAAGTACGATACAAATATAACGACGGACTACATGACATTCATAGGCTTTTGAAAGGATGTAGCTCCTTCATAATCATTCATGTCTGCCGAAAGATAAAAACTATTGCTGACTGGGTCGCCTCCTTTGCTGCACAACACTCGAAAGGGATCTTTTGGGATCATCACAAGTCTGCTCTGTTTTTTCTTCCTTAATTTCTCTTTTTTGATTTTATTGGTTGTACTCATGCGCGTTCAATGTGAGTTGCCATTGTATCAAACAAAACAAGGAGAGAAAATAAGCTTAGAAAAGTGGCCCTAACTTGTCATCACCACCCCCCTCCTTTCTCGATTTGGTTTTCGATTTGTCTACCGATAGAAATATGATAAACAGAGTTCTTACCTCAACTGCATCATATCCCTGCACTTTTTTTTCACAGCATTAAGATATTAAAAGGGAGGTGCCACAGGTTTGTTAGGTGTAAAGCACATTTCAGAGATCAATCATACTTCACTTTCGGCATCTGTCATCCAGTGGGGTTTGGTTTTGGAGTTGGGGAAGGGCAGAATTCTCTAGGTATGGCCAGGTGAAGGGATTCTTATAGGATAGCAGGTTTGGCAGTTTCATGGGCGGCCTGTGCTCTCTTGGAGTTGAGCTTCTTGGGCATGTGGTTCTTGTCTCTAAAGGGTCATGCCCTGATGCCCATGCCATGTCACCATGCGATAACAAGCATGTCATGGCAAGTAGCTTCATTCAGAATCTATTTTTGAGGAGAAATTATGCCTGTGCACTATGTAGCCGTGCATGCAGCCAATTACAGTTGTTCGTTCTAGTGGGTTCTATTCATCAAGCACTCATCTCGGTGCACGACTACAGGAATAAGCGGCTGTGATTATATGTATGTGTTGCCATGTGCTGCATGCAATATAGGGTATAATTTCTCGTTTTCGAGGCTGCTTAATTACAGTATAATGCTTTTGGAATCTGAAATCAGCTGAGCTAGATCTAGATTCTGGTGGATTTTTCTTTTTCGTTGCCGGATTTGCTGAGAACCCGGAAACTTAACCAAAAACTTGTAAGCAAAAACTGCATGCTGAATGAGAAAACAAATGAATTATTTCTATTCAAACACTGTTGGGTTGGGTGACGTCAAAATCATCACTTGACCCATTCCCATTGTTATGTTGGTTTGGATGGTTCGGACCTAAATGAGATCATATTTGAAAATATCTACGTACAAGGAGCAAACTTCGTAAAAAAGGATTTAATAATGTATTCTCTAACTCATTTTAAAACACCATGCAAGGAGAGAGGCTCTTTTCATGGCAAGAAGAAGTGGTTTCATGACATGCTCTTTACTTTCTTTAGCTCAAGCCCTAGTTGTCCAAGACTATTGGATGTATATCCAAGATGTTCCTTGGTGACTTTTCGCCATTGGAGTTGTTAGCAGGAAGATGGAGCTTGTGAAGAGGGGTCCATTGCAGTGGTGGTTTATTCAAGCTTGTAAGGAGCTAACCTCTTCAATCTTTATAATCTTTTGAATTGATAATTGGTAATCACTCATTTCAACTGAAAGTAAGGTTGCTTGAGTGTTATTCATTGTTTATAAAAAAGAAAAGAAAAAAAGAAGGCTTGACACTTGATGTCTTGAGGATCACACTCACAAACTGACAGACCACATGTTGATCATACAAATCCAGATGGTCAGTATATGGGCACCATCCATATCTTTATATTTCAATTTTCAAATATCATGCCTAGTAAAAATTTAATTAGAAGAGAGTAATACAAACTTACATAATCTACATTGAGTATTAATTACATCTGATGTTTATAACTGTGAACATCAATTTTTCTTCTGGTAATAAATTGTGTGGGATAATTCCCTCCCTTCCACTCGAAAGAAAAAGAACTATAAGCATCAAGTTTTGTTGATAAAATATTGATTTTATCAGTTAATAGGATCATAACAACTAGATATGCTAATATGAAACTAATACTTCATTTGTTTGTACACATCTTTCAAGAAAATTGAAAATTGAAACTTGTTTTACTACCTTTTTATCCAATGATATTTAATATGGAGTTCAGATTTCAGCTCTGAAATTGAAGAAAGGCAGTGCTACTACGACCAGATTAATATCTTTGATTTTTAAAATAGAAATCTACATTCTAATATACGCTCTAATGTTCCTCTCTACAACCCCGACCACTACTATTGGAGGCTTTAACTCATAAAAAGATTTAAATTTAATTAAAAAATAAAAAACAATCTTATCCCCCAGTGCGTTAGGTATTTCAAAGGTTTTAAAACTTTTATCTTTTTAGTCCCATATCGGATATATGGAAGCAAATCTTCTTGCTTAAATAAAATTCCTTTCTAATGAGCCCTACATTACTTCTCCACCTGAGAGAGATAAAGAATACTTCTCTTATGTTTTTTCTAATTTTTTATTTTTCATTTTGTTCTGTGAGTCATTCGGGTCAAACTTTTCCAACGATCGTACTTGTTAGAAGAGGATCAAGTTGAGCCGGATTATTTTATCTTGGAGATAAAATCGCTGCAGACCTGCACGTAAGAGGCAAATCGCATTTTTAGAGCAGTGTGCATTACATGCTTCAATCCAAATAAATTTACTACCAATTAATTTTTAAAAATAGATATTAAATTTTTAATTTTAATTTATTATTTTGGATCATATATAGTAATTTCTAGTTGCACTTATTATTTCCAACAGCGACCCCTACCCCAACCGAAAACACCCATCATCTCAAAAACGGACTTCAACTAAAGACCTTATCATATTTAATTTTGTATAAAAAAGATTAGTCATCTTGTTATTAATACAAGAGTAATCAGATAAAAATTATAAAGAAATAATAAAATAAAGAATTTTGTTGCCTTGGCTTTTCCAACTTTTATTTTTGCTAGTCTCCAATACAAAATGATAGGACAAGGTCCTTACAAAGTATGCATATTCCGACGCCCGTATGAGACTAAGCGCATGCTGTGCTCGCTACACCCAGATTTTTCCACCCACAGGTTAAGAAAAGTCTCTGCACTGGAAACAAAACGCACATAGCCATAACTTTTTTCCTTCTGATTGTTTCGACTTTGATACGGCTAGCAAGCGCAGGAGGCCTGTCGCTCATTAAACCGATCAAAATGACTTTTTTTTTTCGTAATTCGTACCACAAGTGCAGGAATGACTATCTTTGCTTGTCCTATTTCACCATTAAATGTCTAAGCCTCCTCTAACCCAAGGATCAAGATAGTATTGTACACATAAAAATATTGCTCTTCTTCATATGATTTTACCTTGCTACACAACAAACAGCTCTGCTCATATTTTCCTCAGGTGCACTATATAAGTATTTCTTTGTATTACTTTTAATAACTGTACATTCACTTGTGCCTCCTAAGAAACTAGACTGTATTTGGTCTTGAAGATATATCGTTTTAGGAGCTCGGCTCGGCAGCAAGATTGTAAAGGAGGCTCAAGCCTAGTTCTAAGCGAACAAACCAGACTCCAAGATTAATCAACTCATGAAAGTAAGCATCGACAAGAATCAAGCTTCGAAAATGGATGACTAAACCTCGATCGAGCTTGAGCAAATTTAAACATGCGACTGAGCTTGAGTAGCACTCTTGAAATATAATCTAGATCCCAAACAGGCCAAAGCTCAACTAATTAAGAAATTATACTGCACATTATATACAACCATATGGCCTTGCACGTTGGTAATTAATCACAAACTGCTCATTTCTTTAGCGGTGCACCAAGATAAGCACTTAAGAAATAGAGTCAACTAATTAGCTGGATCAGTTCGCTGCCATACTTGATACTTCAAGCCCTATCCAACTGCACATTGTACATAATAAGCGAGAGAGTTTACCCAAGAAAAATGGTATGCGAGAGAGTTTTCATATATTGAAAAGTGAGTACGTTTGTCAAGTCGTATGGAGGAAAACGATAACTAGTTCCATGGGCCACCGCCCCTATCACTTTCCAAGCCATGTTGACATCTTTTATTCTCCTCCCAATAGCATGGTCGGTGGTACGTGTTACCCCTCCATTGGCCCGTCCATTTCTGCCACGATCCCTGGGCCTTGAAACTCTTGGACGTATTGCCCCCGGCCTCTCAAATGAGAGGAATCCCCCACAGGCCAAGTAAAGCTCACATGCCTCCCTTCCCACTCTTTGCATTTAACCTTTTGCGCCTTTCAACCAGCTCAAACTCCAAACCTCTATAAAGACCCCAAGCCCCCCCTCCTATGTAGCCAAGAGAGAGTTGGAGAGATTTCCTCTAATTCGCATAACCCTTCAAAGCTCCCACTTCTATAGAGAAAACATGGCAAGTAGCTACTACCATCAAAATGGTCCTTATCATACATCTTCTTACTCACAAGCCCCTCCGTTGCCGCTCCACCTATGCTTCTTCCTCCTCACGCTCTTCCTGTTCATTGGCCTCTCATGGTACATGAGCTACGAATCGGCGTTCGAGAGCTTGATCGACCAAATCAAGCTCTTCCTCATAGTGTCGCCGCTGGTGCTGCTTCTGGTCGTCCACTGGCTGAGCAGCTGCGATCGGCGGCGGGTGCCTTTCTTTATCCCTTTGCCTGAGAGGGAGTCCTTCCATAGGGCCGGTGGATCGCCGTGGGGCGTCGCGCTTGTTCTGGTGCTTCTCATGTTTATGATCTCTTACCAGTCCTACTTCCATGAACGTTGGTTCCCGCTGCTAAGTCGATGATGGTGATCCGAGTGGTGGACATGAATGGTAGTTTGAGGAAGAAGAGGTTTTTCTCCTTTCTATTATCTGTAGTCTTTGATAAGAGAGGAAGAAGAGTTGGATCAAGGTGTAATTTTATGTATTTACCTAGGTGGACTGAATGAGCAAGAGCTTGATGTTTTATTTCAATAACAACGCTTGCTTTCTTTGCTTTCTCTCCTATTAGCATGCTGCTTAAATCTGAAAATGAGTGAGAATTTATTCTCTTAATTCTGCTTAGCTATTTTGTGAGTTTGTATCAATCTGTAGGTATAAGTGTGGAAGACTCACATTTAACTAGATTTTGCTTGATGTGAAGAAGGAGTCCTGTGGGAAGCTATTACCTCCTTAACTGAGAGATGAGGGAAGCTTTTTCGTTTTCAATTTTTTTTTATACGTTGTGTACGAGATCTACTTGTCTACTGTTGGAAGGATATTCTACCAACTTTTAATCAGTGTGGAGGACTCGCACCTTCTTGAATCTACCCTTGGGCCTGACAGGTGTGAATCCATGATTCTTCTTTTGATTTGAAGGGGGCCTAAAGATGTTCATGGTTCTGAAAGTTCATCTTTGATTCAAGTGGAATGTACCAGGTCCTTCGAGTTTGTCGATATATATATTATAATGTGGAAAAAGATGATGATGATATCAAGGGAAAAAGAAGGGAAGGGCTTCTTTTTCTCTTTCGGCTCGATGGTGACTCAAAGTATAGCTGGGCTTCCTTGGTGCTTACCCACCTGTCTGCTTATGCATCACTGAAAGTAGGGTCATTGGATAAGAATGAAGAAAGTTTTTCTTTCTCTTTTTCTTTTTTTTTAGTGTCATGTCTTAAAAATTAGGGCTTCTAAACCTTCTTCATTAAGAGCTTCATCCGGTTCCTAATTAACATGAGAATCTTAGGAGGTCACTATAAACAAAATGATTAATTCTATCATAGCTCATATTAGGAGGTTGGAACCTGGAAGAATGGTAATAACATGAACTCATACGGCTGGCGTTACTTTGCTAATCATGTATGTTTGATTAGCGACTAACTTAAGTTAGTCTTTGATGTTCATGAAATTCATATGGAATGAACTTTAAATGAATTCCAGCTGCTAGCTCGTAGGAACATCCAAATTCAAAGTAGAGCCAACCTATGATCGATGTGTGAAGGGTAGAGGAACTAACAATTGAAAGATGAACAATTAAAATTAGTTCTAATTTGAGTTTGAATTTTTAAACTTTAATTTGTAATTAAAATTATTAATCTTAATAATTATAACATATCCTTATATATCGATGATCATGAGTGATCTACCCTAGCTGACCAAGCAAGCAGTTGTACTAGTTTACTAGGGAAGGGTAATGAAGTTATTTCTCTTCATCTATCTCTTTGTTATCATTTTAGCTAATACTGTATCCCCAAACCCAATAAGAATGCGAAGTCCTTGGCCAAGAGGCATGAGTTAGTGATAAGAAAGAGAGTCGAGGAGTATATATGTAACTAGCTGAATTAATAGCTAGGCCGCTATCTATATATCAAAATTAAATCTCCAACACATAATAACTATCTGTTATGATTTTTCAAACTTTACATAGCAAGCTAGATGGAACAAAGAGAAGGCTTATTAACTAGGCCAACCTTATCTAAATATCATAGAAAGATTTGGAAATTAAGTGCTATTTTAAATCTCAACTTGAACAATCTTGATAAAAGAGTCCAAGGAATATGTTTATCACTAATATATTTTTTAACCTCACTTCCTAGGGCCTGCGAAAGGAGAATTGTAACTCAAAAGAAGGCTTGGATAATGGCAACGAGAACATGAAGAATGATATATACAACCTAATAATAGCATCTCTAAGTACTTGCTGGGATTATTTTACAATCACGAGAGTATTCCTCCCAAACTATGAAAATCAATCAAAATAATAGTATAAAGTATTCCTTCTCTCTGAATTCTTTCGTTACAAGCCAAAGTGCACATTCATATATATGCATGGGGCACTAATTCACATTAGAAGGAAAATTAGTTTTACAAAATAGTAACTCCAAACATAACCATGTACCAAACATATCTCAATGCAGTTTAAATCTAAATAAATAGTTGTATTGATGAAAATTTTATTTTGCTAAATCATGCTAATTATATGAGTATTGATGGCCTTTGATTATATTCAATAAAAGGTCAAGTTTTAAATTCCATCTAAATTTGATTTAAGCTCCCACATTAAATGGCATATTAAGGTATTCTAACCCATCACCCGGCCTAGCCTAAAATGGTTTAACCAAGCGAAGGTCTGATCTAATTTACATGATAGAAGTAATATGGAAGCAAATAGAAGGCCAATATCTTCATGGAAGATTATAGACATCTACATGAGAAAGTGGTTATCCAAGAGCTAGAAAGCCATCATATTTATAGAGATCTAATAATTTGAAACCAATTTCTAGCAGTGATAAGTCTACAAATCCAAAATCCTCTATTTCTCTTTTAACAAGAGACTTCAATTGCATTTTGCAACCAATCAGGAGTCCAATTGATTAGAACACTTTATTGAGCTTCAAATTCATTTACAAAATTTAGAATACAGGGGTGTTCCGAGCAAAAAAGAATATTTAATTATTATAAGAATATCCTGAGAGAGTGATATTTTGATATTTATATTGCGCACTAATATAGTTTTTAAAATAAGAACATTTTGAGAACAAAGAAAGTTGCTTAATAGGAGCTTTAAAAGCATGGTAAAAAAAAAATCAAATATTATAAGGGTATTATGGAATAGGACATTTTAAAAACGGTGAAATTTTTAACATCCTATTTTCACACTTAAATACATCTTAAAATTTTATATTATTTTAGGTGGGCATCGCCCTCTCGTCTCCTAATATTAAAAGACTAACTTTAATAATTATAGGACCATTTATTCTAGAAAACAATTATGTAGCCATAAAAAAACTCAAACTTGAAATTGTGATTTTGTACAACTGATTGCAGAAAAATGAATAAGGGGGGAAATATTTGTGGAAAAAAGGAAAAAGAAAAATTCAAAAAAAAAGAAAAAAAAAATGCAAGAGTAGGCAGGTTGCGTTGGATTTGGTCACGTTATCTGCATTGCCGGCTTTAAGCTATGCACCCATGGCGGCATCAGTCTTCCGGTCGAGCGACTCGAGTCTCGTCAAACCGGGCCAAGTCGCCTTGTAACGTGGCGAGCTTCGGCGAAGGGTGCATCTTAACTTAACCAGAGGACAACGAACAGCGGTGGGTATTTATCCTTCGGTGCCCCTCCATTTCAATCGACCCGCAGACCCTAGCGATCGATCGCCAACCGAGGAGGGAAGGGAAAGCAAATCGAGAGGAGAAGAAACCCTAGGTTCTTTCGTCGAATCTTTGGCAGGTTTTCTTCTTATCGTTCTTCCGTCTCTAATCTGTTACTAATTTTATTCTCGTCCGGTTGTTATTTCGTTCTATTTTGTTTCTGGATGCTTGATTTGTGGATCCGTTATCGTTTCTTGTTGGTTTTTTTTTTGGAAATTTTCAATGTTGGGTTGTTTAAGCTGAATTTGTGATCGAATCTATTTATTTGTTACTTTGGGATTGGATCGTGTTCGAAAATTTTACCTGTTTTTAAGGCTCGCAATTGGGAACCATTTTTTGTGGAACTGAGTTTTGACATAAGAAAGTTAGCGTCTGACCGGTGTTTGGGGAAGAGTAGATGCTCTTTCAGAATTTCGAGTTCTCCAAATGAAGACGGAAACGCAGATTGAGGTATAGACCAAATTAGGGTTTCTTGTCCCAAAAGGAATTTTTTGGCTTCTATTTACAAGTTAGGAAGAAAAGATCTTTCTTTCTTTCGTTCTCTTTTTCCCCCAAAAAATAAAGCTAAAAGAAAGGGGATGAAATTAAGGTGCGGAAGCTGGGATGCTTGATTTGTCATGCCTTTTTTTTTTTTTTTCCCTGTAGTCAGAGCAAACTTATTTTTATTTAATAACATAAAAAACATAAATACCAGTGCTTCATCTCTTGTAGAAACATCAAAGGGTGAAATCATGTGGTGTTTCATCTGCGTGGAATGAAGTTTTAGCATGTTCACAAAATTTGTGATGCTTTGACTAAGTTATCTGTTGGATCTTATACTAACAATATAAGGAGAGTGCTGGTATAGTGTGGATTCACTCTACATCCGCTAGAATGGATTTTTTTTTTTTCTATACTGTGAAGGCTTTATGGGCTTCTCGGAGATTGTGTATTCCCTGATAGGGAAGGCAAGCAACGAAATAGGCTTAAACTTCATCAACTGTTGTCCAAAACAGAAGGAAAACATGATATGATGAAGCATGACATTTTTGAAGAAAATCAGATTATTGGGCTTCAGAAATCTTAGGATCTTATAACCATTCAGTATTGATAACGTGGTTTCAGTTCTTATCTGCTATGAGAAAAGACAGGAATTCTTGGATCTTCAATTTTCTATGCATCAAACATGTTGGCATAACTACTCTGCTGTGCTTTAATTGTGCAAAGGAAAATGAATGTTGGGTTTCCAGTGATTTATTTAATTGTATAATGTTCTATATCTCAAGGCCAATAATCTAGAGGAGTTGCTTCTTCAAGTGATCTTGTAACCAATTGGTTTATGTGCAGTATTAAGGGACTGCAGACCCTGAATGCTATGCGTAGAGGGAATTATCCATTTATGTGATGATCTATCTAATTCATTAGTTAGATCTTTCGAATGACATTTTTTAACAAACCTAGTTAGAACTGTGCATTTTGATTCATAACCAAATATATTAACTTTTTATTATTTAAAAATATAATCTTGTTCTAAGTAAAGGGGATTACTGAGAAACTCTTAAACCATGACTATGATCTGGCATATGTGGATTGGAGAACAATACATGTACTTGTTGTTTTCTTTATTCAATGCTGTTATGGTAAGTTGGTATACATGATTTATTTCAGCGTCTGATTTAGATAACCACTAGTACCTTCAAGCATATATATATATATATATATATATATATATATATATATATATCATGATTTTTGTTTTTTCACTGAATTATATTTCTTACTTTTATGACAACTTTTTATACGGGATATCTGACTTATAGATTAATATAATATTGTTGGATGTTTAGGTGCTGGTTTTTATGGATCCTGCCGTGCCAGCACCATCCCCTGATAAATGTGATGTGAAGGCTTCATTTCGTAGACCCTTAAATGACGCAGCTAATAGGAAGTATCGCCGCCATTCACCTCTTGGTGATTCAGATTCAGATTCATCTGGGGGTTAGTTATCCAACTTCATTTTTTGGATTGTAGCATATTTTGATCCATCTTTTATTTATCATTTGGGTAAAATGCCTTCTTCATTAACGTTGAAGCAGCTATCCATTAGCTATGTGGTATCATGTCTGTAAGACATTGTCAAAGTTAAATTAGAATATTTGCTTGTTAGTTGATGTTTATTGATGTGAGATGGTGATCAGTTAGAGCATAAGCTGCTACAGCGCTGCTAGTGGTCTAATTATAACCCCCTCAGAGGGAAAAGAAAAGGTATGCATTAGACCTAGGTCCTAGTTTGTAGGACACAAACAGAGTTATTTCTGTCAAGCAGTTCTTTCTAATATTCGGTTCTCTACAACCATGCATAATCCACATATTTTATGTAATGTAAGTTCTAAATGATTATGTGTTTAAATGTCTTGACAAGATGTCTGCAGAGCATAATAATAAAGAAAAATATAAAAGGCACTTCATCTTTTATAATAAATTTTCCATTTTTTTTTTCTTTTCAAAACTGCAGTTTGCAAGAAATGCAAATAAATATCGACACAAAGTAATTTTATTTGTTCATACACTTCTACATGCCTCACCATACAGTGGAAATTTTTAGTCTTCAAATTTTAAGATGGTATTTAATTCAACCATTTTTTTTCTATTTTGGTTTTCATATTCTCTAAGTATTCTCTAATAGCACCATATTTGACACTCTTGCATTCCCAACAAAATCTCCATCATAATTAATTAGGGTAAATTTTAAGCTGTCAAGACCTTCTGGCGTACAACCACCAGACTTTCCAAGGGAATGTTTCGTGGGTTTTAGAAATGCTTGAACCTTTTGATTGCCCTTAGTACGGGATGAAATATTTTCAGCTTTCTAAGTTTTTAAGGAATTAAACTAGAACTGGTAATGAGGAAAATATAGAAGTAGTTGCTTCATGGATATGTAAGCACAAATTCTGAACTTGCAAAAGCCATTTGATTATTTTGAAAAGAAATGTGGATATTATTGACGTGTACCAGTCTATATTGTAGGTAGAGGACTAGGGGTTTTATTAAATTTCTGGATTTAAGATCAAGAAAAAGTAGTGATGATGCAGTATATGATAGTCTGATTAGTCCTTTTGTTAAAGAACTGTCTAGTTGCTTCCAATGTCTTCATTTTTTGGAAAGCATCGCTTGCCCTCTTCCTCTTATTTTATTCCCTTCTTGCTTTTGCATCATGTAGATGTTGATTGGACTTTCCCTTGACCAAATTTCTTCTCTGGGCTGGAGTTGGCAATAAAATTTCTATTTTATTGAAATTGTTCGCCCTAGAAAGGTAGATGAATTTGACGATATGGTTCAAAGCTGATAGATTTTGTCCATGCAGCCTTGTCACTTTGTCTGAAGTTCCTTTAGCTTGATTACTTCTTGTTATATTCTTATTATTGAAAATGCAGCAGTTTTTCTAGTACATGGTCTCAGAATAACTTTAGATTGAAGGATAAATTTTGGCTTGTCATCTCAAGGAAATAACTTGGGAATATGGAAAGAAGTTGATAAAAACCAATTTCAAAGATTTATCACTGAAATAGTTACCGAGTACTGTATTGTGGATTTTTTATTTCCTTGGTCTGAATTTGTATGAGGAAGTCCATTGGTGGGTGTTTTTTATTTACTTTTTTTGGTAGAGGTTACAGCAAATAAGTAAAAAACCATCGGAATAAGAGAAGAACCAAACAAATTACAAGAGCAATGCTATCACTAAGGACATGTGATGGATCAAGGAAGTGTTAGAAGAGTTGTCACAAGGTGTGTTTCCAATGGATCAAGGGAATAGTGGAAGATCTTTCACATCAGAAGTGTTTTGCTTGTGAGAGTGACTTGAGATCTAAGGGTCAACCATAATCCCCTATCTGATTAAGCAGTATGTTTGGTTCTTGTTATATATGGGTGAAATATTTCCTACTAGCATGGCAAAAGTATTCAAGGATTGTTAGAGAAGAAGATGCTAATATTATCGAATGTTAATTTGGACATATGGAGGTAAACTTTAAAGGATAAGGTTTAAAATCAGTTTGACTAGTCAGTGTATACTGATGCAGCTTTAGTGGAAATACACTCCTGCCAAAAGTTTTTCTATGAATGCAAGTTAAGAGTCAGACCTTTTATCTTGCATATAGCATTTGCAATAGATAGTTGGATGAAGACATTCAAAAGTTCTGGAGAGAAGTGGATGATGTGGTGGGTTGCTCTTCTAAGGTGTTATGTGATCAGCACATCTTCTATGACTTGTGGTTAATAAAGGCTAGGAAGGTAGCAAAAAAGGCTTTTTAGCTTTGTCGGCTGAAAATGGAAAAAAGGTAGTAGTCAAGTAATATGAATAGAGTCAGTTAATAACATTGTTGTTCCACTTGTTGTGGATCAAGTGGTGAAGAACCAACATTGTGAACATTTGAGGTGGCCGAGGAAAGTATTAGGACATTGGTTTGTTTTTTAGGTTTACAAGAAAGGGCTTCAATAAGCTTCTATTGCCATGGGATGCAACTCATAAAAAGAGCAAATAACTGAGAGAGTTTTATAGAATTAACATCACAGCTCAGTTTTGCTTGTTGGTTATGGTTATAGTCTCTTGGGAGTAAGCTTTTAATGTTCATTCCAGAGGCATTTGTCCTCAATATTTTTGCATGCAACCTTTCCTTGGCTGGTTGAATTGAATCTTGATGGCAATTCTCGTGGAGGTTGAAGTCCTTATTGGTTGGAGGGGTTATGGAGTGGTAAGCATGCTACAATTCTATCTTTTCTGGTCATATTTGTTGAGCGCCTTATAATTCTATGGAATCTAGCTGTCATGTGCTAGCTTGATTCTTGAAGGACAACATGATAACAAAATGATTCCAAAGGTGGATAAAGTATTGTTTTCGGAGGCAAGCAACATTGTTATCTCTCTTTAGTCCCTAATTCGCAGTGACATTTCTTTACATCTCTTTTAGCTCACATGGCTTAGCAACTGTAATACTCTTGCTTTGTCAAAAAAAAGATTTAAAAAGGTTGTCCTTCTATCTTTTTTGGTCAAAAAAAACGTGCTGCATAGCTATTTCTTTTTCCGTGTGACCATGAATCTTTATGTAAGGACAGTCCTGTAATAAGATGGTTTCTCTCTCTTCATACTCTATTCCTTTTTTTGTAATTAATAGAGTTGTAGAAGGCAATTTTCGATGTTCCCAGTAGGTTCCAAGCTTACACCAAATGAAGTTTTTTATTTGACATGTGAGCTACAGCTTAGAGGATGGCCCTATATAACCACAATAGCATATGTTGTAATTATGAATTGAATGCTTTGCATTATTCTGATTCAGTGGTTGCTGTGACTGAAACTATTGGAACAGTCTTGGCTGCTGTCAGTAGCCTTTACAGTGCTGTCTCACTTGGCCCGTCAGGTTTCTATCTTAATCAATCACATGATTCAGAAGTGGTGAGATTACTGGTTAAATGCTTACCCACATGCATCATCTTGATTCAGAAAATGCATCAGATATGGTCCTTGAATCTTCTTTTTTTTTTTTGCATTCTCATTGCTTATCAGCTTATAGTTTGAATGGTTGACAGGGTTATCTGATGCATCAGATATGGTCCCAAACCTAGTTTATTTCAGGTTTGTTATATTACATTTTCTTATTAAGATTTTAACATTTTTTGTTGTCCTGTTGACAGGAAGTCCTAAACGTGGGCGGAGCCGTAGTCCGGTCCGTTCCAAGGAAGACCTTTCTAAGATAGCTGATGATCAGCGGAGGAAAGATGATGGAAGAGAGTTAGAAAGGGGATCCAACCGTTACCGGTCCATCAGAGAACATGGTTCTCATAGACATTCTGACAGAAACTCATTTGGAAATTCCCGTGACTTCCATAGGCATGAGGATTATGGCAGGCATAGGAAGCATGCTGATGAGGATGAGAGGAATTATCATAGGTCTTCTCGGTCAGGTCGAGAATTGAGGGATGAGACTCGTTCTGACCGTATCAGACGCGATGGCGTATCTGATAGATATCGAGATAGTCGGCGAGATATTGATAATTATTCTAGAGAGAGGTATGAAAATATGGAGCATAGAATTAAGAGGAAAGAGAGAGAAACTGATGCCCAAGAGCACTACAGATATAGTGACAAAGATTACGACAAAGCTGTCACTGGAAGCAGACAAATCAACTCAAGCAGAGATCATGGTAAGAGTGGAGAGCGAGATCGGCAGAAAGATAGAGAAACTCGAGATGACAGAAAGGACCATCACAGGAGCCCTGGAAATTACAAGAATGATCATTCATCTTTACATGATGATTTGAGGGGATATGTGAAAGATTCAGCTCCAGGAAGAGACAGTGGTAGCCTTCGATTGGCAGAAACTCACAAGAGTGGAAATAAGGAAATTGATGACCAGGAGGATTTGATGCAGAAGAAGCAGAGTTATTGGGAAGGTGATAAGCACAAGGAGAAATATAAGAAGGAACCAGAGGAAGGAAGGCAAAATGAAGACAGAAGTTTGTCCAGTTACTGGGAAAGAGATCGGAAATATGAACAACATTTAGATAAATCCTCTAATGTTAGGCAAAATTCTTCAGCAACGAGACTTAAGCTGGGTAATTCAGAAGGTGATTTTTTTGTTCTTTTTTTTTAAAGGCTCTTTTTAGCTTGCTGATGCTTAATCTTTCTCTATCTGATTTTTTGCAACTATCTAGCAGTTCTATTGATTGTTATATAACTTCAGGAAATGCTGTGGATGAGAAGCCATGCTCAAGTTTAAAACAGGTAAAAGAGATGGATGAAACAGTGACTTCGGAACATACAAGCTCAATCACCAATCAGGCTGGAGATGGAAGTGATCTTAATGCAGCAAAAGTTGCAGCAATGAAAGCTGCTGAATTAGGTGGTATTTATTTCCAATTTGGTATCATAAAAAGGAAAATATTTAATTCCACTGATATCATCATTTTTTTAAATATATTTGCATTGTTTAAGTGTAGTTCATGCAACATTGTATCAAATTGCATTGGTTTTCCCCAGTTTAACATTTAGTTGCCTGTCAGTTGGACTGTACCTGATCAGGCGTTTCAACATTAGTTTTGCCTATTTCTCCAGAGCACACATCTCCTACAGGTTATAGGACATGCATCCTGAATTAGTTGGATGTTGTGCTTTGCATTTTTCTTAGTGAAGTCAGCAGATATGAGCTTTTGTTCAAGATTTCAAGCAGACTTTATGGAGAATTATGTATAATATTGCATGAGTAGTTTAAACCTGTAATTGTACATACAACTATTTTTTCTGGTGAGTCAAATAAAACCATTCACTCGAAAGATTAACAATTTGATAAACAATCAAGCACTTTTGTTTATAACGAATTTTCTTTTGAATGTATTGCACTACATAGGCCATATGTATGCACCTGTATCCAAACAGTTTCGTTGCCTAAGGTTCTCTGTTAAATTCAATTAATTAGAAGATTAGAAATAAAGTTGAGTGTATAATGTGTATATGATACACTTGTGCAGAAAGAGATGCATATTGCTGACTTCCCATTATTCTTATATACAGAAAGCATACATCCACTCCAGCAATTCTTTTCTTGCGTAGATTCTTCTGTCTTTTATTTTGTAGAGTTCAAATAACAAGGTTCAACATATAAAATCCACACGGTTGTTTTGATAGAAATGAAGATGATACCTTGAGTGAACCAAATCATGTTACATTTTAACATTGCCAAGCCCAGATAGACAAGAGATACAGCAAGCATTAAAGCTTTGTGGATTTCATCTCTCCATTGGAACGATTCTACACCAAGTCCATCCAAATGGATTAATTATTCTTGCTTTTAACAATTAAGTCTTGTTTACTTTCCTCTTTCCAATTTTTAATCTGTGATATATGGATGCCTTTTGAAACAATCATCAATGTTTGCATGTGTCGATCTTAGATACTTGCTTGGTATGTTACAAGTGTTATTCATAAAGGTTCTCTAACTTGCCTATTAACTAGATTCGACATCCTCATTTGTATTGTACCTATCCTATGCTCATATTATGAGCTAGTCATTGTTATGCTATGTGATACATATTGTACATATGGTGTTATGACTGCATCATAGAATTTTATATTAAGCTTGTTTGGCCGGCTGGGTACCGGTCCGAACCGATTCAGTGGCCGTTTGGTGCGCTGACCGGTACGCTGACCAGCGATTCTTGTTTACAATCATTTGATAGGGATCAAATTTACTTTCTGAAGTTGCATATTCTACTTTTCTTATCATCTTAATCAAAACATTCTGTTCAATCTTTAAATCATTTTATGTTTGCAAAAAGATAATGAGAATGTAATTGGGTTTTCTTGGCCCTAAACTCTGAACATGTTCTACTTCACATATATCCTCGAGAATATGTTTCATGTTGATCTGACTATTCATCGACCTTTTATAGATTCTTGGTCATCAATATGTATTGCATCCGGTAGAAATTGATTTAAAAGAAAAAAGAAATCCTTTTTGAAGGGGATTATTTGTGATGCCCTAGTGCAATTAGACTACAAATGGGGTCTGAACTCTGGTTAGGCCAGAACTAACTTGATCCAATTTTTGTGTGCATGTGCAGATGCGCACGCGCGATATATATATGTGTTACTTAAATGGATGAGATGGTTAAGAGGGTCAACTGAAGTGGATGAGAGAATTGATGGAGAGAAGCTAGTCAGCTTCGTACTTAATGGAGTAGATGGTTAAGAGGGTCAACTGAAGTGGATGAGAGAATTGATGGAGAGAAGCTAGTCAGCTTCGTACTTAATGGAGTAGATGGTTAAGAGGGTCAACTGAAGAGGATGAGAGAATTGATGGAGGGGAGCATAGGAGTAGCAGTGGGGATATGAGGCGAGCAGTGAGAGGAGAACATGGAAAGGATGGCTTCATTTTGGGGTAGTTTTTAATTTTATTGCATATTTAGCTTATGCATATTCTTATAGTATTAGATCGAGTCTAAAAGATGGCTTAGGTGAGCCACTGATAGCCCATTTTTATTTTGAACCTGTTTTAAGCATGACATGTCTCAGCTCAGCCCAGCAGGAAGCTCAATTTCAGGCATCCCACTTGAGGAGAACCCTCTATCCATTTCCAACACCAACTGCTTCTAGCAGTTCTACATTCTTTCTCTATGTTGCTAATACATATATTATTGCCATTTATAAGTGCATTTACGATATTTATATACAGATTAATTTGCCTTTCTTTCCCAAACATCAAATAATTTGTGGCTATGTATTATCATGTGCAAGACCATGCTGTATTTTTTCTGCTTGAAAGTTAGAATTGCTCCTAAGAAATCCTTGTAAGTTGGCCTATATCTTGCTTTTTTTAATATTTTGTATATCATTGTATTTGGGGATAATTTGTTGGACCTCTAGTGTGCTATAGCTAGAAAGGAAGGGGTCGAGTTGTGTTGGGATGTGCCACGCATGATTGCATGCAAGTGAGCAAGCGTGCAAGGAAAATGGCAGATGCAATCTTTTTTTTTTGAATTTCAAAATTATCATTTTTTTTGCATGGAATCATATGGTCTTATTTAAATGTCAATGAGTTTTGCTTGCACCATGTCCATCTGTAATAAGTGGGGTTCTCCCCCATATTTGTATCCGGAAAAATTAGAGTTTGGGGTATGAATGGTAGAAGGTAATGAATGTGGAAGATCCAATTGTTTTATTGATAATTAGGCAATCGATAGCTTTGATGATGCATGGAGGTTTGATTGAGCATAAGTTCTTGCTAAGTCCTAAAGTATTTTCTTTATTTTATGCTACAGTTCCATCTCCTTCAGACTTTGTCTTAGCTTTTCAATTTCTTTGTTCCGATTTTCACGAATGTTCTTAGAATGCTGCCTAGGTGGTGGGCGGAGAAGTGGACTTAGCCAGAAATGCTAGTTGTGTTCTATAATTATGTTCTAAAATTCTTGCTTTTGCCACTTGCACCTTTTCCTATTTTTTTTTTTAAATAACCCTACAGGATCAGTAATAGGGTCCAAACTACTGCGCTTCTCACATGACCTGGAAAATTTACTCATCAATGTTTTACTTATGATCGGTTGCCTTGGTACTGCAGTAAATAAGAACCTTGTAGGAGTTGGATACATGTCTACCGACCAGAAGAAAAAGCTACTGTGGGGTAACAAAAAGAACAGTGCTGCTGAAGAGGTAACAGATAATACCCGTGTTGTTTTACATGTTCATGGGTTTTAGCTTTCCAAAATATTTGGTTGCAGTATTAAATTTGCATCAACTGGCTCACCACAATTCCTGCTCTTTCTTCATTGTCCGCTCATATGTTACAGACAGCCAATCGCTGGGATTTAAATCTGTTTTCAGATCGAGAGCGTCAGGAGAAGTTCAATAAACTCATGGTAATTTCTGATTCCCTTTTTTTCTCATGTTAGATGTCCAAAAAAAAAGAGAAAAAGAATAGATGACTCGTAACCATCGTTTGTTACAAGACTGCGTCCAAACTATAACCTTTCATTAGAATCTCAACCCCTACTGACACATTTTTAGAGTCTGAGGTTGCCTTCATACCTATGGCCAATTTTAGGGTGTGAAGGGCACTGTGATTCCAGAGCACAAACCCGAGAGCAAGGATGGAAGCCTCCAGGAGAAGAGACAGGAGCTCGAGATGGACCTGGAGAAGCAGTACACTGCTGGACTTCGGCGAAGAGATGGCCGGACGGTTGGTCTTGGCCTGTAATGATCCCAATCTCTATTTTTGCTTGCTTCAAATGTGTGTGTGGTAAACAATTTTATGCACATCTTCTTGGGTGCCGAGGAATAGTTTGGTGGTTGCTTTTGAACATTTGTAGACCCAGTTCATCTTTGGCAATATTAAATACTAACAGAGGGATGATGAAGTTGTGCCTGCTGCTTCCATTTGTGTTCTTTCATGTAAAAATGTTAGTGAATTGTTACATCCAGTCACCCAATAATGCCCCATCTTGCGAGTAACCTTCCCTTGATTGGTAATGGTCAAACCGCTAGGGTGCATCAAGTGCCTGTTATATTTTTAGTCTAGTTCGAATCCATTCCACAGGCTGGCTTGCCTTCTTCAACCAGTCCAAAGAGTTGGATTCAATCTTTCGCATGAGTATCTACGATATTCCATAACAGGTGCATGAAATTATGTATGTGCATCCATGATGTTTGTTCTTATTGTATTCGACAGGAAAGAATCAAGCATTTGGAAGGCCGTAATATATGCCTGCTGAGCTTTTGTGATGTGATTGTCTCACTGCTGGGTGATGGTGTTTGCTGGATTTTGTCATCCTTAAGGAGGCTTTGTTCCTTGAAGGTTTAAACTCCAGTCCCAAATGCTTACAGACGCCCCTCAAGACCCAGGATTTCACGCTTAGAGATCAACTGCTGGCCTGGCCTAATTCTGTAATCGAGGGGAAGACTTAGGGCCCCTTTGGTATTGCTTGCGTTTCTGTTTTTCGTTTTCAAAAACCTAGGGATAAAAGGATTTAGACTGTCCATATTTCGTTCTTTAGATGGTTTACAAAACTTTCAGAGCTTTTCGAAACAAAAAAAAATTATCGCTTTTAAAAAAAGAGTGGAATAGCAGCAGGTTTGTGCAAACGTCTTCTTTAAAATCAATCTCCGTCTGGTATTGCACTAATTTCTGAACAACTTTTGGAATAGCAAACAACCCTAATTTGTGAATGTTATGAATCGAGACGTGACCTGCTACAAATAAAGAAACTAAAGATATGAAAATTAAATAGGCTATTCAATTTCCTAGATGCTTGGTTGGATATTTTTTTAATTAAAATAATTAGAAATCAATGCTGAATCCATAGAAAAAGCACCTGGTGACAAAGTTGAAAAATTTCATGATGAGAACTCAGATTTTTGAAAGCCTGGCCGAAACAATATTATTCTTTGAGAAGAAATTAGAGAATGCTGACCATGCATTAGCATGCAGTTCGCTTCTTCGTGCTGCTGGTTACCTCTTTTTTTTTTTGTCTATAGAAAACATAAAACTAAAGAACCGTGGGGAGAAGAAAATAAAAGGAAAATGGTCATTTTAAAAAGAATAAAAAGCATCTATACAAAAGCAAAAGCAGCTGCATGCTTCAAAAAGTGATTTTAGGCTAAAATAAGATTCTTAACCATGCGTGCTAGATGCCATCTCTTAGTAAAATAAATGAAAAGGATACAGAATACAAAAGCAAAAGGGATGAACGCAGGAGCTAAGCATCAAGAAAAGAGAGGAGAGCTTCTCAAGAAGATCCATGGGTGCCCATGTATTTTGAAGAAAAGCACTACATTTAGGTTAAAGAGAACTGCAAAGGTCTCGGGCCCTTTTAATTCAGTTGCTAAATATCTGGTAGGATGCCCCAAAGATCTCCCTTGCTGTCAACGGACAAATGTTTGGAGCAAAAGTTCAAAAATATACTTTCCAAGTATCTTTTTGATTTGTTATAACGACTGAATTCAGCTGTTATTTTGGCATATGATGGCATATATCGGCAAAACAAATGAATTGTGAATATTTTAAAATGAAATACTGTCATTTTCTATTAAATGGTAGGATATAAGTATATATTTCAATAATGGTCATTTAACAGTCATAAATGATCAAAAAATTTGCTATTGCCTATCTACTGTTGTTTATGTTGGTGGTGTGATATCATGATGGGTGTTTTTAAACCATTGTGCAACTTGTCTTTGATGTCTGAAATGTTCAGGTTCATAGCAAAAGTCCCCAAAGTTTCGAACTAAATTGCAGGGTTCTCTCATTGATATCTTGTTCATTCTCACATTTGATGATGACATCTTCATAGGATATCCAATTACAAACGAAAGCAGGCTTTATGAGCAAAATTAGGCTGCAAACCAACAGTTACTGTGAGAGTCAGTAGCATTGGATTTCTCCAATTCTGAGGGAATCTGGCTTTTAAACTTCTACTTGCTTCCAGCCACCGGCTTTAGGAGGAGCCTAAAAGAAAGGCATAAAGACAGAACAAAGAGGATAGGGGTTTGTTATGCATGGGAGAAAAAGCTCCAGGAATCAAATATAAAGGGATGTAACAAGCACACGAGAAAGCAGTCCTAAAACTGAAATCAGATTCCTAATCATGTGCTTTAGATGCCTCCTACGAGGAAATCAAAATGAGAAGGTGTGAAAGAAACCTATGGAGGAGTCCATAATATATGGCTCTTTGGGGGCAATGCCCCCAAGGAGCACACGAGTGTTTCCAGCACCGAATCACTTAGCTTACATTAAAGCTTGGCGTGTGAAATACGTACCCTGGATTTTGAGGGAGACCACCTTAAAAGTTTAGCATCTAACCTTAACAAGAAAGTGGCAGTTTGACAACTGTATAAAAAATGGAGCTAAAATCCACCCCCTACACTCGCGCATTTGCTTTATAATAGCAGAGATTTAGATAATGAACTCACTTTACTCTAACCACAAGGACTACATACAATATCCTAGCATTATTAGATTTAGCTTAAATTAGCTACAAATGTTTGCACATCATGAACACTTTGTCACACAAATCTTTGTTGATACTTGTCCTAAATGCACGTAACCTACCACGTATATTATTTAGTGGTAGATGTTCATCTCCAAAGCTCCATCTTCATTGGCTCCTATTCTATGCATGGTTCGACATGTGTCTCATATGCTTAGATCTAGCATCACTTAAAAGCCTAGATTTGCCTTAGCATCAAACTCTACATCTTAAGCCACAAGGCTGAATTTTATTACAGCTTAGAATCATACACAATCTCGTTTATTATAGTAGGTACGATATTGGATATCACAGCTTCCACATATTTCTCATAGTATCAGAGCGAATTTTTTCTTGATCAGTCAGCCTCTCTTTCTTGTTTTCCTATCATCCTCTCGGTATTTATTTTTCTTGGCTCTCTATTTTTCATTTAATAATTATGGCCTTTTTCTACTGTTATTTCTAATTTAGTGATGATATAACGTTATCGTTCTTTTTCTACCACTCAGATAACTCAGGCATGGTTCTGGTCACTCAAGTCCTCAAGGGTGACAATTATCCTCTATGGAGGCATGCCATGAAGACTACTCTCTTTCTAATATCTTTTCCATTATTATATAATTTTATTGTTGTATTCTATTATATCTAAAGGCTTAATTTGCATATAAAGCACACTAATGCTATAAACAGTGCAAATAATTTAAATCATATTTCTAATATAAATTTCTTAAATTTTCTAATTGTCATGTCACAATATATCCAACAACATTGCTTCTACAATAACTAGAAATTCTTGTTAACCTCGCTGACATTTAGACCCCATGACCTTCTTCAGAAAAAGAAGCATGCCAATCACTTGAGCTAAACCACTTGAGGTAACTCATCTCACCTTCAAAAGAAAAAAAAGAAAAGAATTGCCTACTATGAGGATTCAAAGCCACATCCAACTATGAATGTGCTTCCATAGAGAAGGTGACATTTTCCTACGAAACAAGCATATGAGAAAGGGACATGATAAGTATTAAGGAAGGGAACATCCCTGCATAATTAGGTGGCCAAGCACCATGCAGAATTAGTCTTGGTTCCTATAATTTATAATCCATTATTCCTGAGTATCTATAGATGGGCAGTGTCATGAGGTTCATAAATTGCTATACAGCGAATATTTTTCTCCCTATTCTCTCTCTGGTTGTCAATTTCCTTTATACGTAGATGTCAAAAATTAGAGGCACTCAGCTATGTCTTATCCTTTCGTTACATAGAAATTAGTTAAAAACAATCATATCATGCTATTTGGGATCTAATTTATCGTTATAT
Organism: Phoenix dactylifera; assembly: GCF_009389715.1. Classification (NCBI taxonomy): domain Eukaryota; kingdom Viridiplantae; phylum Streptophyta; class Magnoliopsida; order Arecales; family Arecaceae; genus Phoenix; species Phoenix dactylifera. Next base: position 27,085,558 of record NC_052399.1, read on the forward strand.
AAATTCCTTTCTTGTTTTCACTCCCTTGCAATGCAAGATGACTCATGCATACAGAGAGTGCTACTGTAGCATCAGAAAGATCATGTATCAGAACTTCTGAAAAGGTTAATAGTGGGTTCATCACTGTATATTGTGGAAATGCTGTGGTTTTGTTAACTAGATCCTTGTCTTTATTTATTTCTCTAAGCTAGCTAGATTATATTATTCAAATTGATGATGCTGTCTTCCAAATGGAATTGTCAGAAACACCAAGATTCATGGTTGTTTAATCATGCAAGTTTAAACCCAAGAAAATTGTCAGAAACTTTAAGATTCCTTCAAGGCAGCACAAATCTCAACCACTCTCTAAATCTGCAATGAAAGAAATGGAAGCAAGTCCGCTAGGTAAATCATATATCCCACGTTACATGTTGGTTCGATTTTAAAGTGTTCTAAATGAAAATCAAGTTTCCTCAGGTGGCTAGACAGAATAATGAGTTCATTTCAGATGCAGATGCTAGCTAAATCCTTTTGCAGTGTACACATAACCTTGATATAAGCATTAATAACATTAAGATTCATGCTAATTGCATCGAATGACAAAACTCCGCTAGGCAAACATGTTAAGATGATTTCGAAACCATTCATGATTCCAGAATACTAATGTTCTAGTGGATTGTGGTTCCATCCTTCAAGCAAAAGAAGGATTTACCAAAAACGATGATAATGCGAGGATTGACCGATCTTCCCCAATTTTTTTTGGGGGGTCCAGAAGTTTAGACCTAAAAAAATTATTCAATCCTTTACACCATCCACCACTGGATCATTCACTCTTTGCTTTGAGATCCGTCTAGACGGATGAGCGACGGAGTTCGGGTGCTTTGAGATTTGTGCAGCAGGCGACCCAATGCTAGATAGGTGCAAAAGAAGGCAAATCATTTTTTCGCGTAAAAGACATGGCTGCAATCATATTCTAAATTGAAGAGATAAGCAAGGATAAATGGTACATCCTAAGTGTAACCTCAATATTGTAGTCTCATACCATATACTTGGCAGGTTACTTTGAGGACATATTATTTATTTATTTATTTATTTCATTGAATCTCGAGCTATACAGTAAATTTAACTTTGCTGTATCCTGTTATGTATCAGTAGGGCCCACCAATCCTGACCCTATGTTAATATGCTCCCTAGGAGCAGTGGAAGTGAAATGGTCGAGGGATGACTCAATAATTCACAAAGGCTGTAAAAGGACGAAATGACAGTGTGAATAAAATCTGAATGCTGCCATCCCTTTGTGCGGATAAAGCTAAGCAACCAGCCCCAGCTTTGAATTGGAAATTGTGAAGCCCGTAGCTTTTCCGAGACGCAGCTCCACAAAAAGCAAATGATTGTACACTTAATTGCCCTCCGAAAGTTGGAATTCCGCTTCCCAATAGAGATGTGCGATCTCTGGATCACCCTTGGCTGCACTTAGAATTAGAAGAAACTGAGCAAAGCGACATTAGCCTAAGTACAATTTGCGCTGCATTCTGTCCATCTCTCACTGAATGCTTCTTCTCAACTTAATGTTCTAGTCGATCAATCGACAGCCTTCTCAAAATCTTTTTAGAATAGAAATCAAATGAGTCTCAAGTCTAATTTTGATCCAAACTCGGAAGGAAAAAAAAAAAAAAAAACAAGGCCAATCAAAAATGGATGCATGAGGCATAGAATTGGGTGTACATTATAGATTTTATAATTTGATAATATGTAAAAACCTTTGATTGATGGCTTAGTCACAATGTCGAATTTTGTAGAGTGATAATACATTTGGTAGTATAGCTAATAACATTTTATGAGTGATTGAAGATTTGATTAGTGAATTATTTAAACTTCTTAGACTCAGTTAAGCTTGAAACATAATTGATTTCGACTCAATTCAAAGTTATTAAGCTAATCAAGATAGGTTCTGTTTGGCTTCGAAATTAGACCCGTGTATATTTTTGTCTGCACATGTGGACATAAGGTGCTAGGGCTAACTCTTTTGACACTATAATAAGGACTACCAATGCTAGGCTCTCCTTAACATATAGTTGCTTTATTGATTTACAAGTTACTTTTTGGCTGTCTTTTGGGCAAAACAAATAAGTGGGACTGTAACTCAAGAGGATTTGGAATCATTCAATACTCAGTGGGACGAAAAGCTGTCCCTATTCAGACCTCACTATGGCCACCTTAACATATGGGAAGCAAAGGAAGAGTGGAAGAGCTTGTTTTTGTATGTCTTAAAACACACTGCTGCTTCCAAGCTCACCTACTATATCACCTGCTTGAAATAAACACACACACAGAAAGGTAGAACACACCCACTTTATATTAAATGTGGCTTCCAGAGCACAGCTTTTAGGGTGGTCAAGGCACATTTCAAGGGAGCAATTGGGCATATTGCTCAACTGGTGCAACATTCCATGTGTAAGCTTAATGGTAAAAAGTAACTTAAGGAAATGTAATAGCTTATGATCGCAACAAATTGTATTGCAAGTAGAACAATTGGACCTTGATTCATCTAAAAATAGCATATAAAAAAATTGTTTCCTTTCGAAAGTTGATTGGGAAGGGACATGGATGAATTTCTTGTCCTTGCTTTCTCTAAAAGCAGAGTAGAGATGGAATCTGGGCCATCGGATGTTGACATTCCTTGAAGTTCTTTCTTGAGAATGACATTCCTTGAACTTGATTTAATTGTTTTCTTCTGCTTTTTTCAAGGATCATCTTTGTTCTTGATTCCCTTGAACCTAGCTTTTCACATGGGCTGACTTACATCAGTCCCCCTTATCCAGTCCTCCATGCTCCCTTTTTCAGCTTTTCCATGACAACAATGCTGATGTTTTTTTCTCCCTCAGGCCCAAATAAGCTGTAACTCGGTGTTTGGAAACGATTACCAGGAGAAAAAACAAGATGAGAAGAGATGCATACCCTTCTCTTGGTAAGAAAGGAGACAGATCTTGTGAGGTCATTCATTTGGAAAAGAGTGACTCCTGCATTACTTGAGCATGACTAATGCATTTTTGTTTTGATGAAGTATCAATGAAGAAATATGTATCACCTCTTAAAACATGACTATTTTAATTATTAAATGTTTTTCTCATCCTTATTAGTAGATAATTTTCAGGTGGTTTGATATGAGAATTCGACGATGCAGCTTCGTGGATTAAACAACATTAGCCAATTGTTGCAAAATCATATGGAACAAATGCTCCTATCAAGCAACAAAGCCTCATGAGGAGTGCTATTGATATAATTGCGTGTTCAATTCTTCTTGTTTTGAATACCTAAAACATAGAAGTACCGATTTCTGCACATAACTATGACTGCATTTTATTTTTTATTTTTTGTTAAGTTGGACAAAATTCAATACTAAAGCCTATGATATACTAGAGGAAATCAAATTAATCATTGAACATGATAGAAAATAATAGTTTGAGGGTGCATGTCATTTGCAACATTATCCAGCTCCTCTTCTCTATATTGATGGCTGTAGTTACGCTATTAAAATTCTATCGACAACAAATATTGTCTATTTCTTGGATTAAGAATAATGTGGTTTATTTATAAATTACATGAAGAGTATAAAAAAAAATAGTTGTGTTTTCTTTGAAACCTTTCCCTATATTATAGAAGGGTGTCCATCCACTACATGGAGCACCTAATTTAGCAACAAATCATAGAGAAACTGTAATCTCAATAGATAAAGTAACTACTAATTATTTTAGAGAAGTTAGATTATCTATATTATCATTTGGCATAAATAATCAAATTTAATAAGAAGAAAAATTTTAAATATTCAAAAAATATAGAAGAGCAGCAATGTGAACAATTAAAAGTTAGTTTAGGATAAGTATAGCTGTAAGTTTTTCTTTTCTTTTTAATAAAGAAAGATGATTCAAAAATTATATTGAACCAAAGGTCACAAACAAACAAAAGCTATTGAAAAATTAGTAAAATTGAAAATAAATTGAAGCAATAGAAGATGTATTTCAATTTACATAAAACATTAAATTTTTAAACCCAAATTTCAAATATGCATTGAATATGAAAGTTATTCAAGTAGAGACGTGTATATATTAGAAGAATAATGAATGCATATTGTAGTCTCAATGACACAATATTTTCAATTTGAACTTGCTCAATCATATAAATTCTTAAATTTTTCAACCATACAAATTATGTTCAAATCTAGGGGTGGAAATAAATCAAGCCAGGTGAGGTGTGGTTCAAGCTAGAATAGGTTTGGTACATAAACTCAGCTATCTACGCCAAATCTATTTATAATTGAGCTAAAAAGAATAAACCATAACCAACTTGTTTATTTTTGATAGACCCGATATCTAAGGCACCAACCAATTAGTGCTTCAATTGTCAAATGCACACAATGGTAAATGGAAATAGAATAGAGTCAAAAATAGGGAATCAAAGATTCTATATTCAAATAAAGTATAAAAATTAAATAAATTTTTTTTGTAGAGAACAAAATATATAAATCCTAAATATTTTCCTTCCATTTTTCTCTATGTTATATCTTATTCATTCTTTTAACAACAATTAGTAATATGAACAACCTATCAAGCTAAATCAGTCCTTTATTAGGCCATGGCTCACTGCCCAATCATCAATATCCTAAAGTTTGTGGATTGATTTTAAGAATATGATTAACCTATGGTGACCCATCGAGTTGGAGGACCAAATTCATGCATGACCAACTTATAATTGATTCATCTAGAATAACCTAAACCTAACCCAATTATAAAGGACCCTTGTGAAAACTTATTTATTTTGTGAGTTTGGGTAGGTTTGGTAGGTCCAAGTCAAAAATAGCTATTCAAATGTCATGAATTCTCATTGTATTTTTAATTTAGAAAATAAATCTAAATATATCACCATCATATTTAAGACGTCTCATAATTTCTTTTTGTGAAGAAATATGTACGTATCTGATATCTCTTGATTCTTTTTAAAAAGTGAAATATTTCACCTTTGGAATTTGAATTTAATTAGAAACTCACCTATTTTGTTTAGAAAAGGCAATAATTGTTCTCTATCCATATTATATATAAAAAAATAAAGATATCACCTTCTGGATTCAAAATGAGGATCTCTTTCTAAAAATGAAAACAAGGATGTGAGGCTTTTTGGCTAGACCTATAGAGAAGAATTTTCTGCATATATGTATCCTTATAATCTCCCATATTGCATATTTTATTTTCACAAACATGTTGTTTACATATATACCCTTACAAAGCTTATCTTTTTTGCATACATATCCTGACAATTAACTTTGTACCACAGCCATTTACCTGTTAGATGACCAAATTACCTACCAACGAGTTGCAAGGGTTTATGATTTGAGCTATGATTTGGCCGACCTCCAAGTCATTTTTTTCTCTTTTATCCTAAAAAATATCAAATTAAAAATTAAAAAAAAAAATGACATATTTAAAGAGAGGCGAAGATGGGGTATCAGTTGGGCCCTTAGTGGGAGCAACTTGAAGGCAAAGAAGGAGGAAGAGGAGGAGATGAGAGGTAGTAAAGACTAAGAAAAAGAGCACCTAGCCCCATGGTGATGTCCCTTTTTTAAGATATGTTGTAAGATCTAGAATAAGAAACCAATATTATCAACCATAAGTATCACATCATCATCCTTTAGGACGACAAAGTCCTGATAGAGTATGCCCTTGAGGTCAAAAAGTTTTAAGCTTTGGTAGTAACAGAAAGGGGGGGAGGAGGGTTCAAAAAAGAGGAGCGAGGGGGAGGAGGGTTCAGATTAGGTAAGAGGAAAAGTGAGGCCTCAGTTAGTTGAGCTAGTTTGTACATGCCATGAGGACTAGTCCAATCTCATAGTGACACCACAAGTCATTTTGTCAAAAAAGGCCATGTTTGCATTGGCGGTAGAAATGAAGAAGGGATTGGCGATGGCAATGAAGGATGGAGAGAGGAATTTGATGGTAACCATGACCAAGGCATGGCTAAGGAGATGAGGGTTAGGGCACTAGTGAAGAAAGGGGAAAAAGAAAAAGAACAAATAATAGAGTGGAATCTTCAAGGAATTTCGGTCATTTGAATAAAAATATAGTTTTAATTGAAGGCTGGTGTAGTTAGACTAAAATTATACAAGTGACTACAAAAACAAGTGTATTGTTGCAAAAAAGTAGGCTTTGTAAATGTATATATACAAATAAAATTTTATGAGGTTAAATATACAATATGAAAAATGTAAGGGTATATATATTAAAAACTCAGAAGTTTTTTTTTTTTTTTTTTGTGAGAACTATGATTCAGTAAAGTTGGACAAAATTGGGTACGGGTAAGATTAAACATAGGTAGGTCTTTTTTAGCAATGCAAGAAACTTTGTTGAATCTTCAAATTGGTTATCTTGATTTATTAGTGATATGTAAAAGTTTATCCCTAATAGAAATTAACCTTAGACTCAAGTTGCTTGATCGCAAGATCTGACATAGGTTAGAATTTATTTTAATACTATAGGCATAATTTTAAAAAATTTGTTCATAGAAAATGTAAAATTAATTGATTTTGTGTAAATAATTGTCTAGTTGCCATTTCATCATTCTGTAAGGATTCCTTTAAAAATAAATTGATAATTTATAAAATCTAAAAAAGTAATTCCTTATAAGACTCAAAAAAACTATTTTACATAAAATGAAATCTTATGCTATTTGTTTTAGTACAAATATTGATAGATAATCAGACATCACATCTAGTGCTATTATAACCTATTAGTAACCTTAAAAAATGTTAAGTTTATGAATTTACTTAGTGTATGATAGTTGGCTTGATGTTAACTAGTTGTGAGGGTGTATGTCAAACATTGTAGACCTTACATATTCAACTATGCTTCAACATAGAAAAATAAATAATTAGACTATTGTTGTCAAACATATCACAACTTCTAATTATGATATGCATTTATTTATTTTGTACAAAAAAAAGATTAAGTTCTTCGTAGGATAAACTTCAATGCAATCAAACAGTAAAATGTGGTTAGCTCCTTCAAGTTATTATGCCAGCAGAAGTTTTAATTAGTAGATAATGCTCCCCCAGTAACCCAACCAGGAGCTCTATTTTTTTTGCAATACATCTATGATGCATCAAAGCTCAAAATAGAGGGTAAAAGTTGGCATATTCAGGAAGAATGGGGTGATAAGGGATTGGATCCTTTCTATCTCATCTAGTAGAAAAAAAATAAAAAACATTTCACTTATTTTGTCTACTATATTACCTATAAATCAAAATTTATTAATGACTAATATATCATTAAACTATAATCTTGAGCTAACTTTTCTATAGGCATTACATATAATAAGATACTTTGCTTTCCTTTCAATGTAGCAAATAATACTCTATAAGTAACATGCTGCCACTTTTAAAAATTTTCCTATATATATATTGTTCATTGCTTGACTTGAACTAATTTAGAAGAATTAGATTATTATGTTTCTATTTCTCTTTCAAAGAAAATATAAATCTTTGTCTTTTAGATGAAGTGGTAGTTATTTTTTGAATTTTTATCGTTGCATTTATGTATGCAGAAGACACTAACAATTGGGATAAAAATGTGATTAGAAAAATTTATAGTGTAAGTCACTAAAATTAGCTTGATTTCTTGATTCACGTTATAGCTTTTAAATAAATTAACCACTAATTAACCATAAAAGGCTGATCCAGAACCTAAGTTAGTATCTTGTTGATCGTGAAGCAAAAAAGATTGCTTGACTTTTCCTCAACTTAACTATAGCAATTCCATGAAACTTTCCTTTACATTTAATTTCTGAAAGCACTTCAACATTTGCAACTTTTTGTGGATCCCATCACAAATACTTCTAGTATGACCTGTTATTTTTTATCAGAACAAGTTAGCCTGGTTTTGATCAGGTCTAGTCAACTTCCACCATCGTAGTACATAGAGTTATTTTTGCAATAAAAAAAATTGATCTGAAATGCCTAAAAGTTTTTGGTTAAACCACTTTAGTCTTTCGAGACACTTAGATTGCAACAAGCATGCCCAAGACGAATCAAAATAATGGATCCTCATCCAATCAGGTCATTGGAATCGGGACTGGAACTGGGCATACAAGTAGTGAATATTTATATGACAATAAGATCTAACATGTTGCTTGAATCAGAATGGAAAGATTGTGGGAGTATAATGTGTACTTGATATATCATTATGACATCGATCACCAAGCTCTCTCCAATCAATTGTTTGATTAATTTTCAGACAATTAATTTGAGCTCATCTGATATGGTAGTTTCTCTTAGAGGGTGTGATGGGTTCAAAATTCCTCAAGCAATTGTTTGGAAACTTTTACAAAGGATATACCACGAGATCGGAACAAATTTTATCATAAAAACAAAAAGATTAATGTTGAAATTAATAGGAAAGAAAAACACTAAGAATGCATCTAGATATGTCCATGGATAACATCACATATCATTATAATTTCAGTACTATTAACATGAAAACCTTGTTCAGATCCGCATGGTTGTCAGGCCAGCAATCTTAGATTGTGGTTTATAACTGCGTTTCGTTTTTTTTTTTTTGTTAAGACAGGTGGATCATACTTGACAAGTACGGATACATCTAATAAAATCAAAAAAACAGAATACCTCGAAATGACAGAGGCAACTACCCATCACCAGCCTACAGGATACTATCAAAATAATTGGCTACATAAGCGCCACTCAATCTGCAATCCATTAAATTTACAGAAAATATGCTTGTTTTAGAAGGCTTCTCCGTCCCATAACTACGTATTCCCGCATGATGGAATACGCTGCGGAAAAAAAAAAAAAAAAAAAAAAACAAAAACACACAGACAGGACACACGTAACAAAAGCCAAAACATACCCCACTACGGAGGCATCCCTCTCCCGCCACCTCCATAACAATCACCACCACCATCACCTTCCCCTCTTCCCGAGGCAGCAACATTGACAAAGAGAAAAATAAAGGAAAACGCAAAGCAAAGCTGACCCTCCTCGCCTGTTGCTCTGCTCCCCTTGGCACCTTTAACTTTATTCCCCTTTCTTCTTTTTTCTCCTCCTCTACGGCTCTACCCTTCCTCCCTAGAAAACCCAATCCCCCGTCCCTTTTATAACTCCTTACCCACGCTCTCCAGCCCATCTCCACATCCAAACAAAGTACCACTTCCCACAACAAGACAAAGCCCCCCCTCTCGTAAGTAGTAGTGATCGTAGCAGTAGTAGTAGGATAAGAAGAAGATCACAAACAAAATGGAGCTTCTCTCGCAAATGTGGTCACTCCTTGGCCTCCTTACGGTCCTCCAAAACGTTCTCCCCTCCCAACTCCTCTCGCTGCTCCATTCTCTCTGGCAGTCCCTCCAGGACTCCCTCACTCCATACTCCTACTTCGACGTCCCGGAATTCCTTGGCTCCTCCGCCGTCGAGCCCAACGACCTCTACCGCCAGGTCCACCTCTACCTCCACCAATCCCTCCTCCACTCCCCCACCCCTTCTTCGGCTCCATTGCCACGCCTCACCCTCTCCCTCCCACGCGGCGCCGGCGGCGACCCCTCCGCCGCAGCCGCCAACCCGGTGCTCTCCCTATCCCCGAACCACTCCCTCGAGGACTCCTTCGCGGGCCACCGCCTCGTCTGGACGCACCACTCCGACACCCTCCAGGACTCCCTCGAGGAGCGGCGCTCCTTCGCCCTCCGCCTCCCGAAGCGCGCCCCCGCCTCCGCCCTCCTCCGCACCTACCTCGCCCACCTCTCCGCGGCTGCCGACGCCCTCGAGCGCTCCTCCCGCCCCCGCCGCCTCCACACCAACTCCCCCCGCGGCGGCCCCCCGTCCTGGTCCTCCGTCCCCTTCCGTCACCCCGCCACCTTCGCCACCCTCGCCCTCGACCCCGCCCTCAAGTCCCGCCTCCTCGCCGACCTCTCCGCCTTCGCCGCCGGTAGGGACTTCTACCGCCGCACCGGCCGCCCCTGGAAGCGCGGCTACCTCCTCCATGGTCCACCCGGATCCGGCAAGTCCTCCCTCATCGCCGCCATGGCCAACCACCTCCGTTACGACGTATACGACCTCGAGCTCACACGCGTCTCCCACAACTCCGACCTCCGCTCCCTCCTCATCCAGACCAACAACCGCTCTCTCATCGTCATCGAAGACATCGACTGCTCGCTCGAACTGACCGGCGACCGCCGCCGGTCAACCAAGTCCACCACCGCAACCTCCGATGCCAGAAGCAGAAAGAAAAGGCAGCGGCTCCAATCCTACGAAGATTCCGACAGCATCAATGATGGCTGCGGCGATGACAGCGACGGGAGGGTGACGCTGTCGGGGCTGCTGAATTTTACGGACGGGCTGTGGTCGTGCTGCGGGGAGGAGAGGATAATAGTGTTCACGACGAATTATGCGGACGGGGTGGACCCGGCGCTGCTGCGGGCGGGGAGGATGGACGTGCACCTGAGGCTGGGAGCCTGCGGGGCCCACGCGGTGAGGGAGCTGGTGGAGAGGTTCGTCGGGGTGGCGGAGCACGAGCTGCTGGGGGTGGCGGAGAGCTGCGTCCGGGCAGGGGCGGAGATGACGCCGGCGGAGGTGGGGGAGGTGCTGCTGAGGAACCGGGAGGACCCGGAGAAGGCCGTGAGGGAGCTGGTAGCGGAGCTGCAGGCGAGGGTGCGTCACGGGGGTGGTGGTGGGAATGGAGGGGGAGAGGAGGAGGAGGGATGGGAGGAGAGGGAGGAAGGGTCGCCTACGGAGAGCTGGGAGGGGTCGCCGGAGAAGGTGGGGAGGAAGGGGAGGGCCGGATGGGAGCGGAGGGTGAGGTTTCTAGGCCGGCTCAAGAGTTTGACCAAGTCGGATTCTGGGAGAAGGGGGGTGTAGAATTTACATTAGTGGTTAATTGTGACTTGATGGGGGGAGTCTCTTCTTGCTGTAAAATTTGTGTTAGCTTTTGTTGTGAGATAATTTTGTTAGAGAGCTTTTGTTTTCTATGTACAATTAAGTAGTATGATTGTTTAGCTTCCATCTTTTTTGTGGAGTACTCTACTATCATTTAGGCTCAATCTTGGCATAAGATTATCACTTCTAAATTATGTGGGCTGCGAGTTTGTTACTCTTATCCTAGGAAGCATGAAATGGTTGAAATGGTTTACACTCGAATTGTGAATCAATTCGAGTTCTTCCGCAAATATGGGATCGGTTTTGCATAGGCTTGCAGGTGTTATTTTGTTCATGATTTTTTTTAATGAAACTGGATGATTAAGATGTATAGATGGTTTTATTATCCTCAACAAAATCTCGTTAGTTTTGAGCTCTATTTCTAAGTTCTTGATGGCTATCCAAGTCAATTATTCATACCATTCACCACATTTCAAGTATAAAGAAAAATCAACATTTAGACAAGTAATTATAGTTTCCTCATCCTAACCTTTTGATTGATATATTTATATACATTTTGGTTTGTCATTGCAAATTTTTTGTTTGGTGATTACGGGATGTGTTGGCATTAGGTTCCCAAAACACTCGGTTTGTTCTCGGAGCAATTTAATGTCATAAAATATGATGCAAAATGTGAATCATGAACTTGAATTCCCATCATGTAGTTCCACTACATGGGAAAAGAATAGTTGTCTTCTCGGTGGAATTGGTTTAGCAATGGAGGTAATCGATGCGTTCAGCTTTTATAATGCTAGAGCAACGGAAGGTGGACCACTTAAACCAATTGAGTGCAGAGGGAAGTTGGAGACGGTGAGAAGAATCTAACTAGACGAACTCAGTGTTGTTGCACTAGCTCTCGTCTTAGTATGCCATGAAATCAAGGTCATCGTGCAATTTTTTCTCGTTGGGAGAAAGGAAGAAAAAGAGGCATGACATTGCAAACAAATTGCAGGTAGATCATAAAGTTTTCATTTAATGAAAAGAGTAATCTTGATTTTGCACATTGCACCGGTGGAGGAGAAATAGAGATTAATGTTGCTCGGATTCGCGATCCCTAAAATTTCCCCCGATAACTCAACCCGCCAATCAAACGACAACACATGTTCAGCAAAATCAATGACATCAAATCTCCAAACAATCAGTATCATCGGTTACAACTCGACACGATCTCAATACACCCAAAAAGGCATATCGTGACTAACCAACAGATAAGAAAAGTGTTTGATCACGGCGCACTTAAAAAGAAATATCCCAACTGTTCCGATCAATAGATAAGGAAGGAGCTCAACTGCTCACCTATAGATCGTGCAATCCCAATCACTCAGATTCACATTCTCTCCTCTATAAATACTAGGCACAGGGATCCCCAGATATAGAGAAAACCTGAATATCACACTCTCATACTTCAATTTTTTTTTATCTCTCCTGTTTTCTCTCAAAATTTTGCCTGGCCTAATCATCAGAAGGTTTACAATCAGATACATTCCAACGACCTCTAATCATTTTTTGTGATTGCAGAACAACTCCAGCATCGTGCTACGCTCCTCTAAGTCAACCGAGCAGATTGGTGCATCCACCTATTAAGTTGGGTTTTGAGTAGCAACAGAAATCAAAAGAGAGAAGGTAACAAGAACTCCAAAATGTGAATGAGCAAGATAGAATGGCAAATGAACAATCACATATTTCCAAACCTTCAACAAGCCCGTTATCGGCCTACTCTTTGCTAAGCCAGACCCAGCAGAGCCCTGGCCCATTTCATTAAACATCTATGACAAATGTCAGATTACTTGATTGGTCATGGTTTGTTCCTTTTATTTATGGTATCAAAGTTTCTTTATTCTTATTTCTATTCCATCAGTAATTTTATTTTTTTAAAAAACAAATTGGGGCCAAATAAAATGTAACAAAAAATCATGAAATTCTAGAATATCCTAAACACTTGGATGGGCCTTTTCACTCAAGAAAACTCCTAGCCTAATTGCTGAGCAACAATCAAAACCCAGGCCTAGTCTATAAGAAAGATCGGTATTTTGTGCTAGCAACTAGCCCAAACTTTGGGAACACTGGTCCAAATGGTGGATAAGGGATCCTCTCCCGTAATCCATAGCCATCCATGATTTGCATGATGGCCATGATTGAATGAGCCCCACGGGATACGGGATACATGGGGTTTGCCTCACGGGGCTGCATAAAACTTATCCAATCACCACCGTCTCATTAATAGAAAGTGCTTGTGCATGCTAAAAGTATGAGATATGAATATTTCTTCTGATGGGATGAGGAGCAACACTTAAGTGATCATAAGAATGAAATACATTAATCATAATAATTTTTTTAATGGAAATATTTTAAAAAAAATCTTGTTTATTATTGGTATAATGCTTCACCAAAAAAATGTTTAGCCATCGAAGGAAAGAATTTCGCATGCAATTAGTGGTTTAAAGAAAAAAAGAACATACAAAATGGATGTTCACACCATCCAACAAAGGCTCATGCAATAAATATTCATATCATCCAACAAAGGCTCACAAGAACTGTATGGTTGATTTCTATAAGTCGTTCAAAGTTGCAGAATTTTTCTAAAAATTGATATGTTTTTGTTCTCAAAAGTTGTTCATGTTTAATAAATTACTGCAAATTTTATAGACCACACTATTTAGCTTATCTACTCCTTTTAATAATTCAAACCAAGCTTTGTCTAGGATCCAACCTTGAGTTTTAGAAGTGCAACTCAACTAATTTTTCCACATTTTTCTTAACAAATATCATGTTTTATTTACAAATTTTTGTTGCTTAAGATGAATACAAAAAATTAATGAGATATCGGAGCAAATCAAACTATCTTCTGAATTGTCAATTTGATAAATTATCATTGTTGTTTATTGGATAAATCATAATTGGGGTGACTATAGTTAAGTATGCAGAAGCATAGGATTAAAAATCCGCACGAAACTAGGGGTTGGACAAGAATATGTTAGACCAAAGTTGAGAGGTAAAATAGAAAGGAGCCTATAACTTTATTTCATCCTCGCTCATAAAATAAAATTTGTCATGGTAAGGTGACTGAGGTGAGCTAAAACAGAAATGAGTCTATAACTGTATTTCACTCTTGCTCATGAAATAAAATTAATTGGGGTATTATATTTTAGGAACTCATTACTAGCACAGGAAGCTGAAAGAAAAAAAAAAGTCGGCAATAACTAGCACTTTTATCAAACGTCGACTTGATATTGCAAAAAATCATACTGCTGATTAATCAGCGATATTTTTATATATGTTGCTGAAGTCTTTTTTTTTGTAGGTTTTTTTATATTTACTGATATTTTAGAAAATCCACAAATATCTTTAGCAGCACTCAAATGTCACAGAAAGGAAAGGTAATAGGGAATATAATGAATAGTGGCAGAATACCAGAAATCTCAATTGTAATGATTACTTTTATATTTTATGATACCTATATAATTTACTTTGTCAAATACGTTTCTACAATATTTTTATGTACCGGTGATAATTATTTTTAATGATCGTTGTTTCATTCAACCTATATAGAATATGTTTGAAATAAACGCTATATTCATTAATGTATTATACAATGACACATCATAGAGCAAGAATTATGAAATAGAAAGGGTAGCTAAAACCATTCATAAAAAACAATAATTATTTTAATGATATATTTTAAGAACATCAATAGCATCCAACAAATCCAAATTTACAATATAAATTGCATTCTTAAACTAAAAGTACAAACATCCTATAAAAGTGACCAACCATAAATACTCATTACAATTCATTAGAGAATATCTACACAACTCTAGAAAAAAAAATAAATCCAAAGTAATTCACCCGATGCCTAAGTAGGCACACAGTAAAGTAAAAATAAATTAAGTATTTAGACCATAATTATGCAAATTCATATACAAAAATAATAAAATAATTTATAAAGCATATTATATCAATAAGTTTATTACAAAAATCGAAAACCATACAATGTCTACTCCAACAACATCTTCAATTCTTCCATATTGTCTGTCAGGCCTTATCATAGGCTCCTTATCCACTTTTGCATCTTAACATATATCTTCCAAAATTAAGTTTTCAGTAGATTCTTTCCCACAACTTTATTTAGGTGTTTGCTCGTAAGAGTCCTTACTATCACATCAAAATAAAGCATTTAATTCGAAACTCTTTATCACAAATTTGTTTCCTTCCTGTAAATAAAAATTCATATGTAATAATATAATAAAAAATAGCTTGGCTGATCAATTTATAAAGATAAATCATGCAAAATAAGACCTGTCTACGTTAAGCGAGCAATGCAAAGCAAGCCGCAGCCTCCATCTTGCAGATGACGACGCATTTGCTCCGCAACAAACACCTTCACTATCCTCTCCTCCCTTGCCCCTGATTGCACTCAACATAGATGATCGATCCCATCCTCCCTTAGCGATACCTGGTTCGACGCGTTCTCGTCAACAATTCTAATAAGAAGATGCCAAAGCTACAGACGTCGAACTTGAAAGGTGGGGCAACGGGTCTTGAGGGCCTTAAAGTGGTTCGGCAACCAACGACGGAAGGTGGAGGAGCCGAAGAGCGGGTAGCCGACGAAGACAGAGAGAATTGCAACTCCAGGGTTCCGCCGAAGGAGCGCATTCGAGGCCCCAGCATTTAATTAAAAAAAAATAAATTTTTCTATTTTTCTAACTTTTAGTTATTTTAAATATTTTAAAATATTTTTTGGTGAGACGTCTGAATGCTGGCTTCCGAAAAGATACGGTGTTTTAGAAACATTATGCATCTTCGAAACCATTGCTTCTCTTCGATTTTTGGAGATTAATTCTAATTCAATACAATTTCTCTCTAACTCACTGGTACTCTGTCTCTACAAATCCGTATGCAGAGAGATCAGCATATCACGTGCCTTGATCCAAGCAAGAAGGACTGGAGTGAGCATGAAGAGGATATAGAGCAGGTATAGATGGGCATCAGGTGGTGGACGAGTCTACGGGCCAGCCTCCATACTGAACGACCTTTGTTTGCTAACGAGGCTGCGAGTTTGAGGCAGTGGAAGAGGAGGCGGGCGTGAGGCGTTTAACCACGAAAGGAAGCGGCGTCTCCATACCAATCGATTTTGGTTGGGAGGAAGATCACGAACTCGCCGGTTGAGTCCTCCGCGAAACCAAACTCCCTGGTGCTGCGCGAAATCACAGAGGTGTGCGCGGAAACCAATTTTTTAATAAAAAAACCTGTAGTTCGTTAAGACCAATAGATAACTATTATATGCCGCTGCAACGCATACAATATATATTAAATTTTTTATGTCAATTAGGTTAGATCATCAATTCCAGCAAAAAAAAATCTAATATTTTATATACATACATAAAGTGAAAGAATGATCTTTCCTCGAATCCACCAGTGGATCATCCACCGATAGCTTTGAGACTTGTGCAGGTTGATAAATACAGAGCTCGGAGCACCTTATGATCTGTGCAATGGGTGATCTTATGGCGCCCAAATGAAGGTCAATTGAAAGATATAACCCCAACCCTAGATTTGTTAAATGTTATTATGGGTGGGCCGTGGCTCGAGGTGCATGGCACGTGCGGAAAGAAGGGGTCACCACCAAAAGACAGCTAAATTGATTAAGCACATAGGCATGGTTATACCCTAGACAACGTAGAAAAATCTCTATCCTATTTTGCGATAAGCTTCCATTGCATCTGAATGAAAGCATTCAGATTGTCAAAGATAAAAAAAAATATTAGACACCTCCACGTCGATCTTAGACGACTCTGGCCTCAGCCGAAGAGCCAACCACTCGAGGTGAACAACTTCGGCCCTAGCCGAGGATCCAACCGCTTGAGGTGAGCGACTTCGGCTCCAACCGAAAAGCCCATAAGCACGTATCGACAACGATTGACAATATTAACAACTGACAGCCCTGGCAATACGCAATCGTGGCAACTCCACAATCTGCACTCAACCAGCATTGCACGCCTCCCATGCGGATTGACTCCACATTACAGTCGTACCACCGGCCGTTACCTAGCCATCAGTGCACGCCACATCAGCCTAGGTAACGACAAATCCAGCTTTCCTATATAAAAGGATGGTCTGGAGGACCTCAAGTAGGATATTCATTTCACACAGAGCACTACACTCTGTTAAAATCTTCTCACTTCTATATTGTTGCCTCTCTATTCTGACTAAGGCATCGAAGGGCCCTGTCGGAAACTCTCCAACAAGTGAACTTTTTGCAGGCCATCTCCGAGATCGATACTCGACGCCACCACCAACCTACTCAGCTTGTCTCCAGCCGACCTCAGGATCGTCCAAACTGAACTCCGACCTCATTCCAAATTCCGCGGCAACAATTAGATTTGTGTCAATTGGCTAGAATAAATGTAATTACTCAGACACAAGAACAACAGTATAGTGCAAATTTGAGTTTGACCATGTGAATATTGTTCCTTCAAATATTCTTCGTGGTTCTTGCACTCAGAAAATACTATTTAGCCCACCCTACCTGCAACATTTTGCTCACCGATTCACTGCCAGGGCTGCGAATATGACAAGTTGGTGTCCCAGAATCAAGTTGCAAAGCCAAAATGATTGAATGCTACTAATCAAAGTGCTTCTGAATCTCTGGCATCGGTTTCGCCTGCAATGTAAAGCCATGCAGCTGAAGAAAACAAGTCAACTAACGATCAGCTACTTCCACAGACATTGCAATCTTTCATTCAAAGAAAGAACCAATCCGCAATTTATTTTAACCTACGCAGCTCCATCTGTGATTAAAAAAATATATTTGAAATAATATAAGAATTTTGATGGATGAAACGAGAAGGTGAAGACGGCTGGGTCCATACTGTGTACAAGCATTGTTAACTTCTGTTGTCAATGAGATGGTAGAATTTTTCCAACGCAATTAAAGATATACAAGAAGGATGTCGGATAATCTAGTTGGAAAGTATTATCAAACAAACAACTCATGAAAGGTAGCTACAACCTTGGTTTAGGACTGCGGCAGAAAATGACAGAGTTGCTTGATCATCGCTTACATAAAGGAAATAATTAGAACCATAAACAACTTTAGAGGGTTATAGCATCACATATTAAGGAAATCTGATGTTCTATGTCAAAGTCTTTTTTAAATACATCTAGAATGACAGTGCACGACAAGCCACAATCTTACGACAACCCGCATGTCTCCAAAGTTCTCTTGTAGACCTTTCTCTGACATGCATATGAGTCTTACTGCATCAATCTATTATGATCCTGAAGAATCTTTGTTCCATACATGGTTTCTTTCATAACGAGCAACTTGACCGCAAGATCTAGATATACTATAAGCTATATGTGAGAAATATTATCAGAACTAGGAATCACAAGTTACTCAGCAGTTTGTTTTCCTCCTATCCCTCTTTACCCTCCGAGGGAGCCAGCCATCTCAAGGTGAAAATAAGCAAACTCAAAATTTATATAGATAGTTGAATGAAATTTGAGAAAATAAAAGCTAAATTGTCGAGATTATTCATTTATTAGACATGAAAAATGACTTGTATCATTAGTACAAATACCAAAATCAATTCTTTAGTTGTCTTCCTACGTTTTCAGAACACCTCCTATATTAGTTTACAAGCAAATTCCATGGTTAAGAGGACCTATACCAAATATATTGTGGGAAAAAATTTAATGCGGATTATGTACATCACGTCTTTATGAGTAAGCAGCACCCTTCGTGCTTGATTACTAACAAATATCAGTTTTGTGATATACATGTGACATATGGGACTAGAACTAAAAAAAGGTACATATTGTCTCATAAGAAGATTTTCTTCTTTGGAGTCAAAAATTCAATCCCCTTTTGAAGACATTCACTTCCCCAAGTCAAACTCTTTAAATAGATTTTTGAGAGCGAAAGGGGGGAAAGGATACAATTATTATGTAGAGGAGTGTGTTTATGATGAGGGTGAGCTTTGCGTAATGGTAAGGTTATTCCATTGTGACTTCGAGGTCACGTATTCAAAACACGAAAATTAGCCCCTATGTACATCTAACCCTCTCTAGACCCCACAATAACCCTCTCTAGACCCCACAATAGTGGAAGCCTTGTGCACCGCCATTTTCTAGTATTCCTTTATGCAAAGAAAATTTATGAATGGTGACAAAAATGATTCTTGTGGTAGTGTATAGTATAGATCAAGGTTCACATATCAATACTAAAACCTATATAGGTATCTTACCTATATGATACTGAGCAATATGACACGATGCTATACTAATATAAGGTATACCTCCGTGTGCCTGCATCTAAAAATATGAGGGTACTACATGTGTCGTTATGGCACCAATATAGGAGGCATATCTGTATCGATACCTTACCAATACAATTTGTATTGCTAGTATGCACTAGTAACTAAATCGCTGGTACTACATCTCATAAGTAGACACATTATTATCTATAATTGCAGCTACCATCATACATGGCCTACTTAACTTAAAGTTGTCCGGGTACCTTAACTAACAACTGAAAGTCTAAATTATATTGCTATAGACCAAATAAAACCAACAACAAAGTCATTCCTTGCTCTTTTTTCCAGCAAAACTGGGGGAAGGGTGGTACAATGAAAGTTGAACTATTACAGAAATATGGGCGGTATTGACATGAGGGCATAGTGGCATGGAGATGGTGTTAGCACAAAATTGCCCCATGACTGCAACATGTTGAGGCAACTGCGAATGATGCATGAGACGTATCAACAAGGCTTAGGAAGCATGGATAAAAATAAAGAATATGAAACAGAAGAATGGATTGGAAAAGGGATTGTCAGAACAAGAGATACATCGGCAGAAGAATCCCATCTTCTTGGTTATACATACTTGTATATTCCTTCTTTTATGCACAGTGCTTCTTGTGCTACACGAAGAGGACATATGGGAACAATATGGGATCTAGGTAGCAGGAGCAACAGGAGTTTGTATGTGGATAACCAAGAGCATAGGAGCTTATAGGGGAAGTTTAAGATAGAGGTCAAGGGAAAAGCACAAGCAAATGCTTGCCTTACATTGGCAGAAAGTAGTTCAGACCCTTTTTTACTTACTTTTCCTTAAAAAAAGGGTAGACCACATGTTGGAAAGGGGAAATTGTCTTTAGTTAAATCTGTCAGAAAGCCTCATAAGAGCAACATGACTCTTTATGACATATCAGACCCCTCCCTTCATTTACCTGATTGCTTATCCATAGCTTTCTATATTCCACAAAGTTGATAACATCATATAAGGGTAAATTGACATTTATCTGGCAAAACACTGTCTTAAAATATTTTTCCTGAAATATTCCTATGTATTTTAGCCTATAGCTGACAAGTTAATTACCTTTTCTGAGCAAATGCATGTTAAAAATCAATATGCTATGCCCTTTTTCATTTTAGATTTGATAGATATAGGCACATGCTTGATTCTTTATCTACTTGGCATTGAGTTCGCAAAATATTTTCCCCATTCAATCTCATACAGGTACCCATCTATTATGTAGAGGAGTATGTTTATGATGCATTTTTTGGTTTCTCTTAATGCAGGGAAAATTTATGAACTAGTGACAGAGATGATTCTGTGTAGCATATAGTACACATTAAGGTTTAAAGTATCAGTACCAATACCTATACAGATATCTTACCTATATGATACAGACCAGGTATCATTCGCTACTATAGTAACTTATGGTATACCTCCATGTGCCATCACATCAAAAATGAGGGTACTACATGCCGGTCTGGCACCAGTATAAGAGGATTACATGTATCGTTATATTACGGATATATTCAAGTTTGGCAAGCATAAAGTATTAAACCCTTGGTGCAAATAATATATCTCATAAGTGGGCATGTTATCATCTATAATTGCAACATTACCATTATACATAGCATACCCGATTTACAGTTGCCTGGGTACCTTAACCAAGAACCTAAATTCCATGTTATATACCATAGGCCAAATAAAACTGACATCAGAAGACATTTCATGCTCTTTTTAGCATGTCCAAGGAAATTTTTAAAATAGTTCAATTATAATGGTCCCATAGCAGAATAAGGGAAGAAACATATATATTAAAATTGAGCTATTATAAAAATATTGGCGGCATTGACATGAGAACAGAATGGCATGAATGGTGGTGTCAGCACAAAATTAACCCATGATTGCAACACATTGAGGCAACTTTGGATGAAGCATGAGATATATTGACAAGGCTTAGGAAGCATGGGTCAAAAAATAAAGAATATGAAACAAAAGAAATGATGAGAAAAAGAATTGTCAGAACAAGACAAATTGGCAGAAGAATCCCATCTTCTTGGTTGTACATGTTGTTGTGTTCCTTTTTTATGCACAAGGCTTCTTGCGCTTAGCAGGAGCTAAAAAAGCTTGTGTGTGGATAAACAAGAGCATACGAGCTTCTGGTGGAAGTGTAAACTAGAGGTTGAAGGAAAAGCATAGGCAAATGCTTGTCCAACATAGGCAGAACGTGGTTCAGACCCTTTGTTATTTTCTTTTCCTTGAAAAAACTGGAGACCGTGTGTCTGAAAGGGAAACTATCTTGAACTAAAACTATCAGAATAAAACCAACATGACTCTTCATGGACATTTCAGGCCCCTTCCTTCATTTACTTGATTGCTTATCCATAGCTTTCTATATTTCAAAAAATCGATAATATCCCATATCAGTGTCTGTATTTACATTTATCTGGCAAAATGCTGACTTAAATATTTTTTCTGAAATATTCCTATATATTTTAGCATATACATTGACTAGTTGGTTCCCTTTTCTGAGCAAATGCATGTTAAAACTCAACGTGCTATGCACTTTTTCATTTTAGAGTTGAGAGATATGGGCACATCCTTGATGCTTTTCTTTCACCTTCTTGCTTTGAGTTTATTGAATATTGTTCCCTTTTCAGTCTCATATGGGGACCACTGCTTTGTTTCATCTACACAATACTCAACCAGATTTTCCTTTGCTTGCCTATCCCCTTTCAGGCCTTCTACAAAATGCAGTCCCACTAGTTTATCAAGGTTGCTAAGAGCTTTCACACAATACCAATGGTGATCCCAACTAATGTAATCAAATATAACACCCTAAACACCTAAGGAGCCATTTAAATGACTATGCGGAGTTTAACTGCTTAAGCAGCAACCAACTAAACATTATGTGAAAGTTTAAGCATAAAGTAAAAAGCTGAAGTGGTCATTTAGTCTCATAAGCCATTATAGTAATAATCCAGCAGTTGATTCAAACATATAGCGTGTGCCCCATTTACTTTTTATTACTATTAAGTCAATGATTTGAAAAATATAATATGCAAACTGTCATGCATCTTCACCGGACATTCATGATGTGCTTTAATTTTATAAAATACTGCTTTATTTCATGGTCCATAATATATAATCTATTAAATGTAAGTAGAAATGTGGTCTTCTGCCTTACCAACACCTAACACCACTAAAATATACAAATTGTCTAAATGCTCGAATCAATCTATGTAAAACTTAATAATTAGAGAGAGTTCAACAACCATCCAACCATTCTGCCAACTACACTTAGAAATTTTGATGAAAAAGCTAGAACCCTGTAACAAGTTAATAATCTTTTCAATTAAATACACAAAAATATGGCAAAATTATGAAAAAAATCCATCTTTCATATGCCATAAAATTGCTCATAAGACTTTCAGCTATATGAAAGCTGCAAATTTAGCAGCTTAATATTAATTCTCTTGCTTGTTCAATGAAATTGTATGTTCCTTTGTCAATGGTCAGACTCTATCAAAACTTTGATCAAGAAAAAAATGAGAAACCGATTTTTAAAATTAGAGGAAAAAACATAAGCAATCACTCTGTTCAGATAATGAGTGAAGTCAAGCTTTCATAAAGTTGATAAGAAGTGAAGGTTGTGTTTCTTTATTGAGAACTAGGATAGTAAGAAGCCTGCTCAAAATTGAGTGTGTGATTCCAACCCAGGTTACTGGTATCAACACTCAGTGAATTTACCAACCGAACTAATTAGCACCGTCATGTGAAGGTTGTGTTTCATTTGACTATTCTTTTATTCAATCCAAATTTTCAAAATTGCAAATAATTCAATTTTTTAAATAGGGAAATGAGAATGAGATCATACACAAAGAGGGGGTAAATTTTGTTTATCTTTGGGTTTCTTCTTATAACATAAGTTCCCAATTCTGCTTCTACAAGATTTTTGTGATCTGCATTGCATAAGAACACACCTCGCATGTCCCCTTTAACTATATTTTGCTGAAGCTGAGAAGGCTTGAATCACAGAACAAATAGCCCTCACATTGTATCGGTACAATCTTCCACCCACAAACCAAGCAAGATCTTATGCATCAATTTTCAATAAGATATAATGAATAATAACAGAAAAAATAAAAAAGAAGAAAAACAAATCTATAACATGAGCTTAATCAGACGAAGTCTAGAAAAATGTTAAGAATTTTTTGAGCAAATAGAAAAATGTGAACAATTTTGAAACCCACAGAATGACAACCAAATCTAACATTTAAACAACTCAATCGTTCATTCCACAATTATTACATAAATAAGTGAATTGACAAACAGAATTACCAGCAGGCCAATCAGAACTGGGAGTTGGTGCGTGGAAATGGAGGAAGACGAAGCACGGCTCGCTCGCTCTCCATGGGGTCTGACCTCAGTATCTATGCCAAAAAAAAATCGCACACATATTAGAACAAAGTAAGAGAGAAAAAACCAGATGAAGACAGAAGGAAGAGAGTGGAGAGAGAGAAAGGAGGGTTTCTAGACGGACAGGGTCGCGAAGGAGTGGCTTGGTGTCATCTTTCGCGGGCCTAAATGGGGGCTTCTGCTTCGGGTTTCGCCCGGTGGCAGCGCTGTCTTCGCCTCCGACCGCGTCGCCTTCTCCGGCTTTCTTGACTTCCATTGGTATCCCACCGCCGAAGCCTTTCTGCATTACTTTAAAGAGCGTGGGAGCAGCTGCGCGCTGTCCGAGGGGTTTTAAGCGGATTTTTAGGCCCATCTCACCTGGTGGAAACCGAATTGACTCATTGACTCACCGATCCCGAGCCGAAAAAATTAAAGCTCTATTTGGATGATTATACTAAAGCTTCTATCAGATCTATAAACTGGACATGAACAATCTATAAAATTATAGGGTTACAAACTAGACTATATACTATTTATATGACTCAACCCATAAATTCTTTAGTATTTTCAGCCCAATCATCTAAACAGTCCAAATCTAGATTTATAAATCTTAGATTTCAGTTTAAAGTATGGATCCAAGCTTGTCACCGAATTGTAGGTGTGTGTGTATGCATTATATTATGTTGAGACCTATGAGTGAAACCTGACCTAATCCAAACAAAGGATGAGGCTTGGGCTTCTCAATTGGATAGTCTTTATGGTCATAATCAAAGTTCATAAAGTCCAATGATGTGAACATCAAAATTTAGTCGGTGTATATGATTAATTTTAATTTTAAGATTTAGGTATAGCAACATACACCAAAGATTGTCTCTAGCTGAATTAGTGCTCGAACTAAGCACGGGTCCAATCATATTAGAACTCTTATCTGGGTTTGTGAATTTAGGGCGTTGGATCTTATATAGACCAATTTTTCATGGACTAAATTATGTCAACTCATGGCCATTGTTAACTCTTGAATGTAATTATTTAGAATTCTTATGCAAGAAAGAAATACGTTGTTGTAAAGATTCAATCATGCTTGCTTTCATGTGCTAAAATAATTTTTTTTATTTAATGCGGTATAATTAGAAGGTTTTTCATGCTTAATCATACATTATGAATTAGGAGAATTAGGAGTATAGACGAGCTCATCTTGAAATGGTTTTTGAACACAAAATTAGATTTAAATTTTGGTTTATTTCGTAAGATTGATGTAAGCTGTTTTTTTTTTTTTTGCCAAGGTGGGCATGTCAAATTACACAAGTCTAGACACACCCAACAAAATCAGAAAATAAAACATCACAGAATATCCTAGGCAAATCCTCATCCCAAGTCCACAAGGTACCACCTGCGTGATTGGCCGCATAAACGGTCATCCAGTCCGCAGCACCGTTAGCCTTCCTAAAGACGTGCTTGGCCTCAAGAGCCAAGCTTCCGATGCACGGTGGGGAGAAGCGTTTCAGCGAACTCCGAGGTTTCGATGGCAGAGGCGGCCGCTCCCATGGAGATCGACAGCGAAGCACCGCCGGCGACGCCCAACAAGGGCTAGGCCCCCTCGCCTGCCCCAGCAACTCGGCCCCCTGGGTTGAGAAGTACCGCCCACCGTGACATCGTCGATATCAGTAACTCTCGTTGCTTCCCTGCTCCTTCTTTCTTGGTTCAATTTTGTGGTTAAAGGGATTTTTTTTTTGAATGGAAACTGATCGGCTGACGAGCGAGAACAGGCAGCCCTATTTGCTTCCGTACAGGCCGCCGGGGACCAGGAAGACGTCGACGATCTTGGCCGTGGCAAGGAACTTGTATGGGGAGCAGTATCATAACATGATTTTGGAGCTCAATGCATCTAACGATAGGGGAATTGATGTTGTTCGACAGCAGATCCAGGCTTTTGCTAATTTCTATGCATTCTTGTATTAGGATTCTTTAAAAGCAATTGCTTCTTGTTGTATAATTTCATTTTGCTCATGTTAAATTTACATCTATTATTTCCACTAGTTGAATTTGCACAGGGATGGGAATTATTTAAACATTCTTTTTGGTTCTTGTGGTCCGTATGCTTGAAGATAGACGGAGACCAATTGAGAGACCTTTTGACAAAAGAAAAATGTAGTTAATAAGAAAGCTACAAGGAATTAAACATTTTTGGATAGGGGGGAGGAAATTATGTATCCTTTAACCAGCTTGGGACATGTAATTAGCTCACTGATGGATGAAGTCCTTTTTCGGATTTTGACTTGGCATTTTTAAGGTTTTGAAAGGATAAAAGTTTGATATGCAGCAGAATGTGGGCATAGTGGTCATTTATCGGTATGATGCATTCTGTGGTATGCCCTTGTATCTACTCCTTGATTTGCTGATATGGGGTGGTATTGCCTTGTTACTTCTATCGGGGACAACTCTATGGACCAATGTGATTTTACCAATGCCTGAAAACTTTCCTTATGGTGGTTTTAACTGATCTCCTTTTTTTTTTGTGATTTCCCGCTGAAATCGTATCCACAAAAATTCTGGGTGCAGCATTTGCAACAGACCTTAGATCCAAGAGAGAAAGGAAACAAATCTCTATGCAATTTATCATCTCGAGCAGCTTCTGAAAGTAAGAATTAAGGGATCTCTACGTTAGGCCCCTGTTGGTTTGAGTCATGTCCATATTTGTCTCCTCCTTCTGAAGGTTCTCGACATTATTGTACTCTAAATAAATATAGCTACTACAAGCTTACATTGACATCCCAAACTAAGCGCTTAATGTAATTGACATGCTCTAGCAACTTCCTATATGCATAAATTGGATCATAAATTGGATCTTGATGATCAAGCAAGTTGAAAGAATTAGCATGCACCACCCTGATTCCCCCCAAAAGTGGAATTAGGGAACATTGACCAAGTTCTTTACTTTAACTTTTTGAGGTTGGATGTAATATCGTGGATTAGAATAAAAAATGAGGGAACATTGACCTAGTTCTTTTTAGCCCGATGAGCATCTGTTATTTCAGCTTGCCCTTTCAAAACCGTAACAAGGTTCTGCAACTAAATGATAATCACAAATAAGAGCTAGAGATATTAAGCACATTCAGTTTAGGAAGCTGAATACAGAGATCAATGCAGTGCTCTAATTATATTTTTTTTAAAAATTATTTAATAAATCTCCACTCCAAATCCCAATCAGGAAGACTAGGGTATATCTCTCTATAACCTAATGCCCATCTTTTCCTCTTACTGCTACGTTCTTTTTTACTGATTTCTTTCGGTAACCATGTGCCCCGTAGTGTACATATAAAACTTTTGGAGGTATCCCTAGAAAAAACTTGTATGGCAGTAAAAACTAATAGTTACCATTGGTTTCTTTATATCAGCTTCCAACTAAAGATCACATCATTTCCCAGATAATCAGTATACATGAAATTCATGCATAAGAGTACTCAAGGCTCCAAGTCTGTCAATTTGTCTTGTCATGGGTTTTGTAAACCGTATTTATCAAAAAAACCAAAAGAAAGAGAGTATCTCATGCTTGTGCCTAGGATTTTTGTCATGGAATACAATTCAAAAAATCAGCCAAAGCCGGTGATAAAACCAAGAGAAAACATCAAAACCGCCTTGTTAAAATAACAAGTAGAATGTGCCATTTTTTCCTATTGTTGATAATAATATATACGTAATTTAACCATGTATGAAATTGGTCCTTCACAAATAATACGCTTGTGATATAATCAAATAACTTATTGACGTAATATAAAACTGGTTTCAATTATTCTTGAAAAAGAAAAGGATGAATTGCTAAAAAAAACAATAGACCCCAGGCAATCCTATCCACAATTCCGGATGGAACTAGATTAGACTTTCAGTTTTTTTATTTTGACTCGATAAAAATATGAATTAATCAACGATCAATTCAAATATAAACTTGATCAATAATAAAGGGCAAATAGTTCTGATCCAAGCCAATAGTGTATGCCAACGCCAACAAATCCAAGACAATAGAAATTATGATATTTCTTACAGGGAAAGGAGTTTATAAAGATTAAAGGGCAAATGGTTCTGATCATGGCCAGCTCAAACAACACCGCTCAAATGCTAATTTCTTGTCTCCAAAAGAAAAAAAAACAGGGATGATTTAAGTTACACAGAACACACCGTAACAAAATCAATCAAAATCACATTATATTCGAAAGGCAAACTAAAAATATTTTGTAGTCTCATCAATCAAAACGGTACCTCGCTTCATAAAATATAAATGAGATGTTATTACCTAGCAATTGTTATATCCACCAAACAAGAAAAAAAACATTGCAATCAGCCAATAAAAATAACGCTTGGATGTTGAAGAACAATATTTCAGATCTAAAACCATTCTTGCTTATCTCTTGTAAAACACACAATCATTCTAATTCAAAATCAAATAAGTTTGAATGAAATAAACCTTTCTTTGCTACCGATTTTTATAAATACCAAACAAGAAAAATATTGTAAGCAATTAATACAAGAAATTACCGTCCTCTAAATCTAAAATAATGATCCCTTCTCACTTGTAAGAAACGATCAATCCTAGTTCAAAATTCAAAAAACTTTGGCCGAAATCACAACAGTTATAAAATAAATACAAAAAATGTCCGGACATCTGAATGCATATGCCACATAGATAGATGGCAAATGCCAGAATCTCAGCCCGGACTCCATCTCGGCAACGTAAAGCGCTGAATACACTATGGAAAATAAGCGTATCAGAGACTCTAATTTATTGCCTTGCTTCCTTATTCCCTTATATTTTCTAGTGAAAAAATCAAATATCAAATCAAAGACAAAAAAAATAAAAGCAAACAATTTTCCATGAAATAGAAAGATTAAAAAATTTAGACAAATAAGAGAAATAGCTCAGAGACTAAATGGAAGTTATCAACAAAGCTTTTCTTAATTCTTCAGCGTTTGATGGTATCTTTATATGCTCATCACCGCTAATTGAACCATAAACCAAAACACAGGATAAAAAACATTAAAAAAAAAAAGAAATAATATAACAGAAGAAAGAGATTTAAAAGAGCAAAGAGAAGAGAAGGGGCCTCAGATGTTAGAGGTAGAGATTTGCATCAGAGAGATGGATCTCAGATGGTACGGACAATGATCTCAAATCACTGGCCCGGTAGAAGAAGAAGGATGGATCTCTAAGGCCAAAAGCAGAACTGGGTTTGGGGAAAAAGCATGCGCGGCGAGAGAAGGGAAACGACGGAGATGCTGCGGTTCGGATGGAGGTCTTGGGGCGCTTATATCGAGATTGGGACGAGAGAAGAAACCCTAATTGGGCTTTCGAATTGACATATTTGCCCTCTATGTTTCGACGTATATCACGGACGTCCGATAAAGGTGATCGTGTGGCTCACGGATAGAGTTGTCAATTGATGCAACCAGCTTCACTTGGTTCAGAATTTTTTGAGCCAAGTTGCGATCCGGTCTAAGGCTTGAAATTCAATCTACCTTTTTTTTTTTTCAAAAAAAATCGATTCAATATAGCTTGATGATTTTATGTCAATAGGGTTCTTTTATAATTATTTTTTGGATCTAATTAAGGGTTGCTCACTATTTGATTATTAGCTTCTAATGGATCATTGTTTTTTGTTTGAATTGAGCTTGATTCAAGCTTGAAATGGTCTTACTTTGATTACGACGGTTTGAATAGAAATTAGACTAGAAATTTTAGCTTTGTTTGGATCTAGGCTTGATTAAATAACAAATAATCTAAGCATGATACTGAATTTTTTAGCTTCATCAAACTCCATCAAGCTCAACAAAATTTGTTATCTCCATCATCTAGTAGGTCGCCCTAACAAAATTGGACAAGGGTAACAATAAAAGATTGGAGCGAACTTGATTTGGCCGTCTTGATAGTTGACGTTGATAATCCTCGTCCTAATCCGAGGGTAATAGTAAAAGGCTTATTATGCAATTGATTTGGCACGGTGGTTTGTTTTCACGCCTTTTAAAGTACTTCTCAATTGTGCTCATACTATCATTATTTTTTATTTTTTTTAAAAAAAATTCATAGTTAACTCAAAATGTGAATTTGTATATCCAAACCATAATATAAAGAAATAAGACCAATCATATAATAAAAAACAGTTTCCATGGATCACCCTCACAATTCTAGGTTAGCATCTATAGGGGATAGGCACATCAAATTGATAAACCCAAAAATATTCAGAAATTAAGTCAGTGGTTCCTTTTATATACTTTTCATATTATGTATTGGTTAGCATTATCTCTCTAATATGGCATACAATGCGAATTGGGGATCATTTTGACAGTTCTAATGGTAGTGTGAGGCTATTGCATTTGGGTGGAAGATAATTGGGATCAGAAGTATGAAATATCCCTTTCATCTATTCTTTCTTTGGTTGGTTCATGCTAACTTCAGAGATTTAGCCATAATTCGGACTTTTCTATAATAAAACTTTGCTCACAAAGATTTGTTTTTGCAATATAATGAAGACTATGATGTCATTAAATTTGTATGAAAAATACAATTTATAATGCATAATTGATTAAAGCAAGAACTTGAAAAATATATAAGCTATTATTGATCAGAGTTCTCGATTGTAGACTTCATGAAGACTACTATTCTTGGTTAAAATTCAACATATCCTTGTATCAAAACCTCATTGAGACATTGTTGACATGTCATGATATAAAAAAAAACATGAGATAAGCTTGTGGTAGAAGTGATTTTCAGGCTATCTAACCGTTACATAATGTAAACCACCTATATTTAATATTAAATCGGATTATAGAATCATTCCTCAAAACAAACACGAGGGCTGGACTGACAAAGTACATACATCTAGTGCGACTCCCACCAACCTGTCATCCTTTTTTTTTTCCCAATTACGCAATATCATTTATTTTTTTCCCAGGACTCTTAAGTCATACGTTCATACATGTTTGTATCTATTTATTGGATATGTGCTTTGCAACCATTTAAAGAACAAGTGAATTGCTGCTAAATAGCTATAATTTCAACTGGTTGAAGAAAATATGCAACTAAGTGATTAGGGAATATATCAGCCTTGAGAATATTACCAAGAAAACATAAAAGAATACATTGATATGCAATGTTAGTAAATAATCCATGAATGTTTCCAACATTGTAAGCTAGAAGAACTAAAATAAAAGTCTTGGATAACTATTTTGAGCTAAAACACCAGAATAAGGTACTATACAAATAGTTGAATTCTTAAAAGAAAGAGTAGCATGAAAGATTAACAAAATTAAACTAGAAGAGGCATAGAAATATAGCAGAATGAAGCCTGTATATCAGATGTAGATGGGATTAAGTTAGAATAAACACACATCTCATTTCTTATTAATTTCTTATTTTTTATTTAAAAATGCAAAAGAAAGTTGTGATGTACATATTTCTTTCAAGCCAAGCATGGGAATAACTTGGCATCATCACTCTTATTGATATTTAATATTTGCCTTTTTGAATATAGTGTAGATTCAAAAATTGTTGGATTGGAACATATATGTTCTTCAAGTGCATATCCATCATTAGTTGCTAACTTTGTTCTATGAACATAACGGAGATCTAGTAGTTCCTGAAGGGCTACTATCTATTTTTCAACCTATTAAAAAAAATATTAGGGTTTATCACATGTGATCATGCCAAAAATATATTAGAAATTCTTTTTCCTTCATTGGAAATTTGGAATATGTAACTTATAATCTATGTGAATCAACATGTTTTTCACATGCATCCCATCAGTATTTACCAAAGTTGATATTCAATCAGTCTGATGACTAAAGAAATCAGAACTTAGTGGTTATTTTAAGAAAACATCAAAGCATGTTTCGCCTTATTTATAAGGGAAAATCCTGAGGGATTTTTTCTTTCAAAGAACTAGAATGGGAGCAAGCCCAACCAAATTCTAAAGGGACCCTTTTGCAACATGATTAGCTGATCAGTTCTTTTCCTCCGACACATGCCGCGGACATGCTTGATCATCTATATCTGTTTTGTTGCTAATCTACAGCATAAAACAATTGTTTTGAGGGCACATGACAAACAGAATGTTCGCCAGAACCAAAGTGCTTCCCTGCAAATATTTTTCTTTGGGATTCTTTCACCAATTACTCCAGTGATACAAATCCATAGCTCCTGAAAATACAACAACAGCTAGACATTTTAAACTATGCTATGAACATGCTTATGATAATACTAAATATAAATCCTCCCATGTTTGCATACTCCTCGGTTCAAAACTTCGTGATCATATTTCTTCTAGAATACTGAAATGTGACACCCAAAGTAATTTGGTGCACTGACCAACAATAGGCATTAGTTGCAATGGAAGATATTAGCTAGCAATCATCTGCATCGTTATCTTATACAATCATCTTGGATATATCGGCAGCTTGATAAAACAACAAGAATACAAAACAAAATTTTATAATTGGGTGGAACCCATCCATGGAGATCAAGGGTCACTGTTGGGGATTCTGCTAAGAATTGAATGTTCTGGCTTATGATCGCATTCAAAATCAAGATGCACAAATGCCCGTTCAACTTCTGGAAGTTCCTCAATCTTTATCTGCAGTGATTCCCCAATGGTATGTGCCTCTTTCAGAGGCAGATTCTCCGGTAGTTCGATATCAACCTGTATCAAAAATTGAATTTGGGTTCATTACTTTGGACCGATATACGAAAATGATATGAGGGACAAGATGAAATTACTTCATTTTATATCAAATTGAAGATAGTCATAACAAAGCAAAAGAAGCAAGGACAATTGCTTGTCATGGTGGTTGAAACCAATAAAGTGCCATCATATGTTGAAAAAAATACCATACATGGAAATGCCAGACACCAATGAAGCAAATTGAACTATCCTCAGCTCAATATAGAAGCATTTTCTTCTTGTGGATTTAATGCAGCCATACTTGCTTTTTTAGCAACATAGTTTTTGACTCACTATTTACTAAAAATCCAGAATATTTCTACAAAAATCCTTTTCTATTGGCCTTTAAAAAATTTGATAATGCTAAAATCTCTTGTTGCTCTGCAACCAGACATATATAAGTATTCCAATATTCAAAAGAAGTATGGTAGTATGCTGATCCAAGAGGATCTCCAGATCCATTGTACACCACTCGAGCCACTCCAGATAGGTTTGGATGGGATTTTGGAGTAAGATCCACCACATCCCGAACTCGACTATAAACTGCAGCTTCTAGGGGCTATAAATTTCTCATACGTTGTCCATTTTCAGTGTGTGTCGGGTGCTAAAACCCTTGAGGAGCAATATATGAGTGCAATGACCATGGTCAGTGGAACCGTCTCGAGCCACCCGATTCGGGGCGTCCCGAGCTGTACCGGCAGCCGACCGGGACGGTTCCGGCAACGGAAACGAGAACCGGCGATGGAGGGGAAGAAGGAAAAAAAGGAAAGAGAGAGAGAGAGAGAGAGCGGGGGGGGGGGGAGGGAGAGAAACGAAGAGAGAGGAAGGTACAGGTCGGCTGCCGGAGGCCAGGGAGCCGCCACGCGGAGGAGACGGAGGCTAGGGAGCCACCACAGAGGAGGAGCTCCGGTCCCTTGTTTCATTCGAAATAGGGGTCCGAAGGGGCCCCTTTTTTGAAAAATTTTAAATGAAAGTCGGCAAACCCATTGCTAAATCAAATGAAGTTGGCAATTGGTTTGCCGACTTTCACTTAAAACTTTCAAAAATAAAAGGGGCGCTTCCCAGGCCCCTGTTTCTAATGAAACAAGGGACTAGAGGCGGAGCCCCTCTTCCGCCTCCTCCGCGACAGCTCCCCAGCCTCCTCGGCCTCCGCCTCCTCCACACGGCGGCTTCCCAGCCCTCCGCCGACCCTCCTCGGCCTCTACCTTCTCTCTCTTTTTTCTTCTCTCCCGTTCTCCCTCTTCCCCCAACTCTTCTAATGTGTCGGTACATGGCACGGTCCGGGCCCAACATGGCATGGCACAGGGCCATACCGACCCGTGCCGTCGGGCAACCAGTCTGAGGCCCGGTAATGGCACAACAGTCCTTGGCAATAACCCTCAAAAGGTTTGTTCACCTAGGTAACATGGGGCTACAATGAACTTAGCATAGAGATAAATTCATGTTACCATATCCAAATTTGGTAACCTAATCCAATATGTCCATTATTTATCTTTTATTCCTATAGAAAGCTAGATTCTTCGTCAAGCATATCTTTTTCCAGCATGTTTTTAACCGTGTCTGTACCTTCTGTTTTGGGCTCTCTCCTACTTTCCTACACAGTTAGGGCCACTCCCTTTTAGAACCACATTTTCACTGCACATTCCTGTGCCATCCTGTTCGTTTTTCATCTCCTTATGCTCTGTTAATGAAACTCCAGTAATGCATGATAAATCTCATTTCTATTCTTCTCAATCCTATGTCTACACCTCATTTGCATCATTATTCTCATTTCTTGGACGTTCATATTGAATGCTTGGACCTCTCATTTTTCAAGCTTATTACCATAACATAGACTTGACAGAAGTAGCAACACTCTGTCAAGTCCCAAAGACGTGCCACCATCCTAATATACCCCACAAGCATATTTTGCAGCAAACCTCCCAATTTCAATTCTACTAGATATGATTGCCCATGCCCGTATTCCTTGGTGTGACAGATCTAAAACGGTAAATTTATCTTAAACTCTTATAGACACTCATAAATTGACAATCATTGAACATACGACTAATGCAGGTTACCCATAGATATTGCATGGTTGGAGCTTCCTGTGCAATTAACTTAGCAACTGTTTCTTTGTACACTAACTATCCCTGAACAACTTTGTAAAATTGTCAAATAAATTAGGTGTGTATTTTTTTGAATTCAATGATATGTGGCAGAAGTCAATATAGCGTGATCAATGATCGCAGCATGATTATTATTTTATAAGTGCATGTTTAGAAGAAATCAAAAGTATTGCAACAATTAGATGTATTTATTATCTAACAGGGTATTGTGCACAGAGAGATGACTGAAAGTTCAATGGGTAGTGATTTACAGTTTAATCACATAATCTGCAAATTGCTGCAATATATTTTGTGGGAGGTTCTTTGAATGGAAAACCTATATATTGCAGATGAACAATCTTTCTTGAATAATTAACAAATGGAGAAAAAGAAAATGGCATCTCTACACAGAAAAAGACTGTCATCAAACAATTTTCATAACATAATACTAACCTCCACGAAGTAAAGTACTCCAAAGGTGTAAGCTCGCACTGTGTCAACACGCTTAATTTCAGAATTATGCCTAATAACAAGATAAGTCAATTTCTGCAACATTTCAGGAGGAGCTGATTGACCCACCAGTGAAACTGCACAAACAAGCACAATGCTACCACAGTCAAAGAAATGCTTGATAGATGAGAAAATGTGAAAATTTTCAATTATAGATCTTGAATACTGAGTGAAGGTTAATAGCTATCATAAAACTGGCATTATGTCAAGCAATCAAAAAAAAAAAAGAGATCTCCTCATTTCTGCTAATCATAGAGCATAACATGAATCTTCCTTTTAACTTGATATCATAAGGAGCACAACAACTTTTAAAAAAAGTTATACATAAATTCGTAATAAGCAATCATAGTCAACAAAAAAAAAAACTATACTATCTCTAATGGACCATACAATATTCTGAAATTCTAATGGATCGTGATATGATTGAAAATGGAGACCACAAATAAATGCGATACAGCTTGTCCTTTAAGATCTTCACATAAAGGTGCCCCTAAAATTGCCTAAAAAGCAAACAACTCTCTGGTGTAAAACTTTCAAACCTAACAGAGACGAAAGGAATGGTAGGATGGTAAACTCCACAATGTCACTAAATTGGGCAGAAGTTAGCCCCTTGCGAAGGATTTGACCCAAGATTACTTTAGAACAGCACCATTAAATATCTAAGTGCTCTTCCGGAAATAAGAAAGGCATCTGAAATTTGATCAATATATGTTTTAAAGTGTTTAAAACAAGAATAATGGTTGGGATTTGCAAATTATATACTTTATGATGTACTTTTGCTCACTAGCTATATTGTTAGCATACATTTTGTTCTTGCTTCGACCTGCAAAACAAATGATTTTAGTGCCTCAGCAATTTATATGTGATACATTATGACCAATAGTGTTCATCACTGATTTTCACGGGGAAGGATTTAGGACCAATTGCACCCAAAAGCATTCTAGCCTAACTCTCTCTCTATCTATCTATCTACATATACACACACATATAAAAAACCTTCTCATCATATTCCTGGTATTAAAAAATTCTAAATATTCCAATATCTTTGTAATAACCCAAGACCTCATCCAAAAAGACTAGCCAAGAATATATTATTTGGGTTCCTTGGTCTTGTATAAATACCCAAGATCTACCTAGTGCATAGTTGATGTGGGACTAAACACACGTCGGCACGAATCCACATATACTCTCCCCTTTTAAGCCCTAGCATCCTCCTAGGCTAAAGGTCCAAATCCATTCAAATCCAATCATAAATACTACAAATCTAATCACAAACACCACAATCAACCTGTGATTAACCTAAATAGGCTTGTGTTGCAGTGTCCTCCAGTTCACATGGGCCAGATCTGCTCTGATATCATTTGTAACAATCCGAAATCTTATCCAAAAAAGCTACCAAGAAGATGTTATTTGAGTTTCTTGACTCTGTATAGTTATCCGAAATCTTCCCAGTGCATAGCAGATTAAATATACGTCCGCACGAGCCACATTTCATGATGATATTAGTTTCATATCATTCCAATTGTCATAATTGCTATAAAGTTATTGAAATTGTTAATCTATTTATGTTGTTGTATGCGTGTGCATGGTGATTCTTGCTGAGTTGTTAGCTCATGTCATTTCTTGTTTTTCTTTTCAGAGCCATAGGATGCTCAAGAGATGTAGAAGGAAAATAAATATCTCTGATACCACTAGATGAAAAAAAAGTATTTGGATTGCTCTTTTTACTACTTAATATTGAAACTATTTTTTTTTGAAAATGATGAATTATTAGGAAATTTTATTAATCTAGCAGGCCTTCCATATTTCGTAGAGTTATGCCTTGTGGAATGTATGGTCATGTCATGTGCTAGTCCAAGTGGCACGTTTAGGGTGTGACAGTAATGATATCAGAGCGTACCCAGCCCATGACCCATGTAGGCTAAGGGACTCTATAGCATGATCCCATTTGGGCTGACCATAGGGTAATCCTAGTGTTTGTGATTAGATTTGTGGTACTTATAATTATATTTGAATGGATTTAGACCTTTAACCTAACAAGAATGACAGGACTTAAATGGAAGGAGTATGTGAGAACTCATGTGGGCGTGTATTTAATCCCACATCGGCTATACGTTGCGCAGATCTTAAGTACTTATACAGAGCCAATGAACCCAAATAATACCTTCTAACTAACTTTTTTGGGAGAAGTCTTGCGTTGTTACAACCTTCTCATGATTGGAGATAACCTAAATTTCCTACAAATAGTCCTAATGTCACTCAAGCTCATTCAAAAGAATAATGTAAAAAGAAAGAAGCAAACTATCTAACTTCTTTCTCCTAAAGATTCCATTTTATGGACTTCACTATGTGGCTATTCAACATTAGATATTCTTTGACTTGAAAATCCACCTATGAAAATGTCTTGAAAAACAATCTAAGACCTCTATTGGCAGTCCCATGATCAAAAAGTCCTTATTGGTACCAAAATTTTTCAATTGATAGCCTACAAGTCATCTTTCAATTTCTTAAACCACAATGATGAACTCTTAGGTCAATGGAACCATCAATATGAGATCATTTTTTCCCCTCCTGCCATCACCTCCGTCTTTTGGATATTCTACTTTGAATGCAATCTTGGATCAAGATCATAAAGGCATCATCATAAACCAAAGACAATCTTTCATATCAAGGGAGAAGCCAAATATACATTAGGTTTCTAAAGACTTTAATCATAACATAAAAACATAAACACAAATTTGTGGTTGTTTTAGTGAAACTACGCAAATTGGCACATGCATTGCAAGTGTAATTTGTAAGTTAGATAAAGTAAGAAATATCATAAGAAAAAAAAAATACTAATATAAATTCTACAACATATATTTTTGTATAAATATTTCATGATATTAATTTATGTTATGATGAGCTATTGTAGATTTAATATTTATCTCACAATCATGATATTTTTGATACTACATGCATCACAAGAAGTAAATGTGGAGCATATCATGGTTCTATACAATATTTTTTATCATAGCTTCGAGCACGCCTCAAAAAAAAGTTTACAGCAACTGCTATATATGTGTTACAACAATAATAATGATGTTAAATACAACCACTAACCTAATAACATTCATGAAATATAATATTTTCTATTAATACAAATAAAATTATATACGAAGATAACATTAACTATAAAATTATATAATTTATGTATACTATTCATATCATGCATTGAAAGAAAAATAGGAAAAAAGCAAAATAGAAAGATGACGATGACAAGAACAACAATATTGATGTAAACAACTTGTTTCTCTCTTTCTACAACTCTTTCAAAATTTTGCCTATTTATTAGTCATAGGTATAAAAAAGTCAGCTAAATCACATAGCAGTAAGTTTGAATTTCTTGATACAAATAGACACTCCAATGTTGTGATGCTACGTATATCAACAATAACCATGTTGGCCTAACAATTGACGTCCAACCTCTCCTAAGCATAATTTAGAACAACAAATGTTATAATTGAGATACATATTTCAGAGGCTCATTTTGTATCGTACCTCTACGACACATTCTTATAATAACAACATTTGATTATCTCCTATCATTGCATAACAGTCATTATTTAATATTATTCATCCTATTATAAAAATACATCACTTAAACTCGAATCTTAGTGCTATTTCTAAAAATATACATTTTAGAAAGTAAAGTATGGTTATTATATCATGGATTAACAAAGACTATTATAATAATAGGACTACAACGAAATATATTATTTTAGTACCTATTAAAGCATATTACAAAAATTATATTAGAAAAAAAAGAGCATTGCTTGACATCTATTGTGAAGACCCAAGAAAGATACACTAAGAAGAGGTGGAAATCCAATTTATTTGTGATGACACTAATTCCTGATATTAGTTTATTATGGATCTACAAGAAATTTTGGAAAATAAAAGTCTTCACATGGTATTTTGCATGGAGTAGAGATCCAAGTTTTTAAATAACACATTACACTATCACAATGGAACGCGCCCCCCCCCCCCCCACCACACACACACAACACACACACACACCAAAGTGATACAGTTGATTGTTATAACAATTATAATGGCCATAATTTCCTTTAAAAGTAGCACTTCAAAGTTAAAACTTTTAGTATGCAATAACAATTACAATAATAGTGTTATATTGATATTATAACGGAAAATGATACGCAATAACAGAAAAAGATATGCATTAGCAGTAAAATAACAACATAATTTTTTCTTTACTTCTCGTTGAATAAAAATTATTATTTTTTGGACCCTACAATCAATTCTAGAGAGAAATTTAATGTGAAAAATTTGAATCTATATTGTTATAACTATGGTATGTTGAACCGGCCCAAACCGACCGGTTCAGTACGTACTGTATCGGTCTGGGCCCTGACCGGTACGGTTTAGCCGTGGAAATTGGTACAGGGTCTGTAGATGCCAAACCTAGCTGAAGCCGGAGAAGAAGAAAAGGAGAGAGCGAGTGGGGGAGGGAGGGAGAAGAGGCCTCCGCGGGCCCCCCGGGGAGGGGGGGCAAGGCTGCGGGGGCACGGCAGAGACTGAGGCCGCAGCTGCGTCCCCTGTTTCGAACCCCTCGGCCTCCGCCGGACCCCACGGCCCTTCGCGGGCAGCGGAGGCCTCTCCTCCATCCCCTACTCGCTCTCTCCTTTTCTTCTTCTTCCCCGGCTTCGGCTGGGTTTAGCTAACACAAGCCCAGTACCGCTTCCGGTTTCAAACAATCCGAACCAGTCCGGTAAGCCGCTGGTACGCCTACCAGTACCGGTTCGACATACCCTGGTTATAACAGAACCCCTCCCCCCCTACACACACACACCTTAATATTGTTATTAATTGTTATAATGATTATAATGGCTATTATGTGCTTTAAAAAGCAGCATTTCAAACTTTTAGCATGTAATAGTAAATATTTCAAACTTTTAGTATGTAATTGTTGACACTGTAATAGAAAATAACAAGCAATAGCAGAAAAACAACAATGTTGTCCTTCCCTTCACTTTCCATTGAATAAAGAACACTATTTCCTGGACCCTACCATCAATTCAGGAGAAAAATTAAATGTCAACAATTTGAATTTTGAAAAAAATAATTTCTATTAGAGAAGGGTACAAGTGAAAATAATGACTATTATTTATATTATAATGGACCATTGTAACGGTAAATAATGTATTATAATAGTTATCATTTTTTTACCCATTATCTTATGTAGATAATATGATCATAGGCAGCCAAAACTGTTATAATAGCTGTTATAATAATTATAATACCATTATATAAAACTTTATGGAGAACAAAATAGGGAAAAAATTAGTAACTCAAAAGGTCACTTAGCAAGTGCGTTGTATCCTCACTGCTCCCTTGAATTGATACCGTGAACTGCGCCACATAATGAAGCACAGTGAATGATGCAAGACAGCTGAGTGTTTTTTTTTTCTGTGTGTTGCCATAGCAGTTGTCTGAAAAATAAAATAAAATTTAACATCCAGGCAGACCAAATGCTTGGAGGAGGATGAGAGTATCAGGAAGGAAATATTCCCTTCCCACCTTTATATATGGGCATAAGAAAAAGAAAGCAGGAATGGAGAGTAAAGCATCTCCAAAGAGTCCTGATCTATCATGCTGAGAGAAGAGAGAGGTTTAGTGCATGATATTTTTTCAAAAAAAAGTACTTATCTTATCAATATATTATCCTTTTTTTTCTAAAATTTTTCAATGAAGTTTATAAGATTTTTTTTTAACTGAAATTTTGCTAAGTTCATCTAGTGTCCGTGTAAAGATTTATGCCGTTTGTCTGTCAGGTCATTAGTATTATTTACTATTTGGTCCTTACCTAGTAGATTCAAGGCAATACATATGATGTAAAAAGTGTCAATGGACACACCAAGCTTAGCTGCATTCTTGTAAGTATAGTAGATAGCTGATTGTCCTAGTCTTTTTTTATTTATAAAAGACGTGACACAACCTCGTAAGGCAAACCAGGCACATCCATTAGTGCACCTTATCTCTTCTTCTCTTTTTCACTTTTCCTTCTTTACCTCTTTCCCACCTTTTTTTGTTTATGCTACTAAAATTATCATCCATCAAAAGCTCATTCATTGAACTGATTTCTTCTAGATAGCAGGCATGTTTTGGAAAATTCACTCCCTTCGAGAAGTTTAATATATTGCCAATGTTGAGAGAAGAGATTTGGTAACAAGAGGGCAATGTTTCTCAATAATGATTTCAGTTTCT
Organism: Phoenix dactylifera; assembly: GCF_009389715.1. NCBI lineage: Eukaryota > Viridiplantae > Streptophyta > Magnoliopsida > Arecales > Arecaceae > Phoenix > Phoenix dactylifera. The sequence continues at coordinate 27,126,759 of NC_052399.1, forward strand.
GAGGGAATCCATCGTATACAGCATGAAGTTGAAAGCAAGGCTTCAAAACTGCCAGAACGAGATGGTACAACCAGTATTGTATTGTACTGGCACAAAATCGGCACCAGTTGGGTGCCAGGACAGGAAACAGTTGCACCGGTATGTATCAGCCACACCAATGTGTATCTGCAGTACCATATCAGCTATACCGGTCGGTACCAATGATTGTTTTTAAATTTTTTGGAAATTGTCAGTTTCAATACATATTGCCAGTACCGGTAGCATACCGGTGTCGCACTTTCTATGTAAAAATGATACAAGGTTCGGTACCAATATTTAAAACTTTGATTGAAAGTTTTATATCAGTTAGGGAAAAGAGTTAGGAAAGAAACCTGCATTTTCCCAGACAGTTGTAGACCAATTTGATATTGTATACACTGCAAGAATGATGGCCCCAGCAGGATCAATCCACCAATAAAATTTATCACCAAGAACAGCAGCAGCCAAGCCCACAACATTGGTTACAACATCAAAATAATGATCCTGTATGTCATGAATGTATTCAATTTTTTAGCATGAAATGACTTAATTGACCCACGAAAACCATTGGACAAAAATAAAAAATGTTTCAACTTAAATTTTACAAGAGTACCTTAGCATAGGCTCGGACAATCTTGTCTCCCGAGCTTCTACAATAAAGCCATAGCACAAGCTTTACCACAGTAGCAGTCAGCATGATTGCATATAACCAAATGAGTTGTGTCGAGGACATATTTTCTGGAGGCTCATCAGCTATCAATTGTTCAAGGGCTTGAATTAGAACCTGAAAGCCTGACAAGACAAGAATACCAGTTTAGTTATTTAATGTTGCTTTGGTCTCAAAGATAGCCATTGTCAGCCAGGGAATCATCATGTCAGGATCCATATTGTGCTTAAGGTCAAGGGAAAACATACTGTCTGCGACATTTAGAGACTATCTGCAAACGAAACAATCAATTTACATTGTTGATTTCAAGGTTGTTCATCATTTTAGTCAAGAAAAAAATTCTTGTATAACATCAATCATGTAGGTATTTATGAGCATGATGTTGTACGTGCATGTACATAAACTGCCTTTGTGTGTAGGCCAGCTTGTTCAAGGGATTGGAATTACCACGAGAGGATTACAAATCTTAGGGTTTTTCCTCTAGCTAGCTTACATGTACAAATTCCAAACATGGAAATAAAACTTATTCCTGCTAAAGCATTAGAATAATTGCTGATTATACATTATATTCAGGTTCTAGGTGGAGCATCATCACCTTGATGATTTGAAAGATTGTAGGGCTTGCTTCAGTTGCAACCAAAGTTTACTATTACCACATCCCATATCGATATGATCCTATTATTGTTGGTACGCCCAGCATAGAAAGTGATTTTGCGTACCAACACTCGATATGCCTCTTGTATCTTATATCAGTTTGGTGCCGGTATGATATGGCATAGTCAATATGCATTGGTACCAATTAGTACAGCAAACCACAGTTGCAACCAATACTCAGACAAAACAACTCCTCTAGCAACAAGGTTTTTTCTTTGCAGGCAAGCTTGAACTCATGTTGATTTACTAGGAGTTGTAAGGGTCAGTATGAGCCAACAGAGGGTCATGCAAGGTTTGGAGGTGTACTAGGGATCATGGAATGCGGAACCATCCCAAACCGGACGGTTCCGCCCGTTCCAAGCCGTACTGGTGGCTAACTGGTACGGTTTCGGCTTTGAAAACGGCTCGCTGCCGGAGTTGGAGAAGAAGAAAAGAAAGAGAGCGAGCAGGGAAGGGAGAAGGAGCGGCGAAGGATGCCAGCCGAGGGCCGACGGAGGCTGCGGGAGGGCCCTCCCCCGCACAACCGGTACGGTGCTTGATACCGGCACAATAGACCTTGCTAGAGATGCCCTCTACCAACATCTGTTTGGTACCATACATGCTATTTAGTATAGGATTGATGGAAACCGGACAGTACAGGGCCTTATAGCAATGCAGTCCTTGGAATTTAGCTTGGCTTACATGTTTTTGAGCATTGTGTTTAACCCTTTTCTCCAAACAACATAATTTTGGTTCATCTATTGTAGTTTCTCATTCCTTGGTTTGATTCATCAAATCATCACCCTTTTGTTTCAGACTCACTAGATGTCATAGGTTGCATTGTGTTAGTGTTTAGCAACTCTTTCATGTAGGACAGTTTTTGAAACGAGGAATCTTTTCTAATAAAATATTTTGGACACTAGTAAGTTAACATCTTTTATGAATGAAATAGGATGCATAATTACCAGTTAGATTTCAACCGAAACAAATTGTTCCATTCAACTCATCTTAAACCAAGGCAATGCATGTTGCGTGGTAGATCCAAAAAAACCATGGGGTTAGATTCTCTGATATTTAGGATAAGCATTTTAACATAATCACCTTTGAGAGGCTTCAATGGCTCTTTTTAGGAATTATATGGCTCAAACCTTAGTTGGTTTTCAGTGCAAGAAAAATAAGATTTCTTCACACAGATTTCTCATTTTTAAGCAACCCATGTTGAACTATTTCTTATTTTTTTAAAAAATGATATATCATAATGATGCAATGATTCGATGAATTGCTTCTTTTTTCATAGGGAAAAGAAAACTAAAGGTGAAAAAAGAGGCATGTGGAATGCTGAGATGCATAATATGCATTTATTGAGGACCAACCATCTATAATACAATTTTCTTGAATGCAATGTTGCAGAAATATTGATTTTTCCCAAGGTCATTATACATTATTATTCCATATGCAATCAGTAATTGTCACTGCAAACTTCTGAAGGGCTCTTTTTTTATCTGAACTATAAACTTACTAAGGAGACTATTTTAAAGTAGAAATATGTTTATGAAGATAGCATAAACATACAGGGCATACCATCTTAAAAAAACAGGATGATAGAGTTCACAGATATGATCTTAAATAAAATTTCATTAAAGCAACAGCAACCATCTAACCAGGAAAATGCCTCAATGAGTAGATCTGCCTTAATGCCTAAAGATAGTATGTTCGAGACTGCCCCACAATTTCAAAATCATATCCTCTTTCAATAATGTAGCAATTTTCACTCACAACTTGATTCTGCAATCTGACATATGGATGTAAGGTCCATACATCATTATAAAAACCAGATGGAAGAACAAAGGAATACCTAGAGTAGCCATTACTGCAGCAAATATGATGATGCCGACTGGCTGCATACGCAGCTTGCCAATAGGGTATTTGTAGATGTTTATGTTCTTCATCGACAAATGTGTAAACCAGAGAATGCCACCTGCCATAAGATCCAACAAGGAATCAAGTGTTGATGCAGCAATCGCAATAGATCCACTTCTTATAGTAGCATAAATCTGCAAGTTATAAAAAGATTTAAATCAGCAACATACTTGGAATCACCTAAATTGAATTAGGAAGCAAAAATCATCACATATTTGAGAATGGAAATCCATTTCCATCTTTCTTTTTCAATTATAGGGCAGTCAATCAACTTTAGGAACCGTTACCTTCAATGCCAAGAGAACAATATTAGCATAATTCGAGATCCGCATTGCAAATTCATTCTGTTCCTGCTCTTTCCTCTGCTCTTTCCTCTCTATAGCTTTTTGATCATCATCAACTCCATTGGGCATGCATATGGAGTCAACCTCCTCAAAAGATCTCAGAGTAGCAAATTGTCTTTCATAGTACTCTTTTACCCCTAAGAAAGATAAGAAGAATTTAATAGGCGATTCAAGCGGTCAAAAGTTTAACAATGTGAACTGGCATCTGTTCAACAATGATCTAAGATCTTACTGGTATATCTAACAAATTGTTACACACTAGAGTAAATATATGATTTCGTATTACAAGCATATATAATGAACATTGATTATAAAACTGATGACAATTATCACATTGCTGGTATGAGGTGCAGAGGCCTGAGGTAACTCTAACCCCTTAAAGGTGCCAACAGCAAATCAAGATTCATAAAGCCAACCCTGCATAGTTGCAGTAGAGCTTGTGATTATGGTTGTCATACTAACCATAAATGTTTTGGATTGCATTTGGGCCATTTGGCTTTTATTTTGTTTTGGCAAAAGATGACACAACCCATAAGCTTTCACTAAGAAAATGACGGAAAGAAACCTCGGCAACAATGACTAAACTGTGGTAACAGAGAGAAGCAAAGTAAAACTAATCCGTGGGACCTCAGGTTTCTAACTCAATAGATAAGCATGCCAGCAGTAATTCTATAGCTGAAACAGATGTCAATTCCTCCCCAAGAAGAAATTTAACATCCGACATAGAGAGCAACATGGAGATTTTCATTCGAATACCCACCAAGGAAGCATAAAATTTTCTGCTCTATGACACAACGTTTGGTATCTTCGCAATCCAAACCACACTAATCATTGTCAGGAAACTGGAAAACAGAATGCTAGAAAAATAGTCATTTACCAACGAACCAAAATATGATATAAGTTTTGCAAACAGAGATTTCAAAACGAAAAAGATATTTTACAGACCACCAATAAAAACATACTAAGATTGATACCAAAGCCTACATCCTTCAGTCAACAATTCTTGCAACTACGCCAATTTTTTAATCTACCAAAAAACCAACAAAAAAAAAATCCCAAATACCTCGCAGTGAGAGAATCTACAAATTCCTTACAGCTGGACAGATAACCGACAAAAAAAAAGAACAAATAATTAGAGAATACAAAAGGCAAAATTATACTCATAAACCTATTTTTTTAAAAAATAGAGAAGAGCAAAACAAAAACAAAACAAAAAGAAGAAGAAGAAAAGCGATAAAAAAAAAGAGAATCAGTGACAGCCAAATCGTAACAGGGGAACGCACGAATCTCAACGCGCTGCAGGAATTGAGGTATCAGCAGATTCCTCAAGAGTCAGATTCCTACGACTATCAGCAGAATCAAAGCAGAAAAGAAGGGGAAAAAAAAGGTAGAATAAAATTATACCTTCACCGATGCCTTTCGTTCTGGAGACGTCGACGTGGAAGGGATTTTCCGGGTCGACGGCGGCCCGGACCTTCTCCGGCAAACTCGCCACGAACGCCCCCCGCATCGAGTTCACCGAGTTCCACCTCCGCGTCGCCCCCAGCAGCGGCTCTCGCACCTTCCCCTCCCCACTTTCCCCCATCTCTCGCTCTCCTCCCAACTCCAAAGCAAGCGACCTCAATTAGAGAGAGAGAGAGAGAGGGGAAGAGCTCTGGCCTTAAGGCTCCACCGATTATTTTGTCACAACAATGGAAAGCCGTCCTGATAAGGAACTCTTCCCCCACCTTTCATCGTCTCGTCGTCGCCGTGATCTTCCCAATTCTGTCAGGTCATCGTAATTAACTAGATTCCAAAAATATCGTAATTAGGTTCTATTATTTTCTATTCTTGAGAAGGTACGGCGAAGGCAAGAGGTCGCAATCCTTGAGAAGGTACGGCGAAGGTCAAAAGGAGCCCCGATCTTCCAGAATATTCCATGGAGGTTTTTTTTTTATGCGGGTCATGATTTTTTTTTTTCACAGCGACAGCTCGGATAAGTATGAACGTAGCTAATAAAATTAAAAAAATAAAAAATTATATATAATATCTATTAATAATGTATGATTTATTTAGATAAAAATTTTATGTAATAGATCAAAATAGCTCAGTCAGCGGCATCGTTGTCTTTTTCTTATGCATATAGTTTAATAAAAATCTATTCTGTCAAAAGTTTACATATGTCTCCTCATCCGGACAAAATGGCTATAGATTTTTTTTTTTTTTTTTGGGTGCAGTAGAGTCATCATTCATAATTATGCTCAGGAAAAGAATTAGAAGGTTTGGCCATTGGAGATACTGATGCCCGTATATAAATTTCTACGTGTGGCTTAAGTTACCTCACTAACCATATTGGTACGGGCCTAGCCGTCAACGGTCCTTTAGGTTCAAGATTGCGAGCGGCATTCACGCTTTTGGTACTTAAAGGTCTTTTTTTATTCTTTTCTCATTGATAACAAAGTAAGGACTTTGCTCTTTCCTTTTCTCAAGTCGCTAGATCGTTTTCCACTTGATGCTGAATTAGGTGACGCAGGCTGGGCCCGGAAGGTTCTGACGTTTGGTGAACCGTACGACATAAGAAGCCAGCTGAATGTCACCTAGCTCTCCATCAGAAGAGAGCTTATAGTATTTTTTTTTTTTTGCCTCGGAGCCTCCATCTCCAAATTCTCTTAAGATCAATTTTGATGAATCGATGCTGGATGGTGGCACTAAGGATAGAGCGGGTTTCATCATTAGGGACCGAACTCTAAGGTCGTGGCAGCGGAAGGCTGTCAGTTATTTGACCACACAATTTCTGGTGCGGAGCTGAGAGCTGTCTGGACGGGTCTTCGACATGCTCAGCGTGTGCTCTCAGCTAGTTCAGTCATTTTGGAGGATGACTCGGCTACGGTCATCAGTTGGATCCAGGGGAGTCCGAAGGTCGTTGCTGCTGGTCATCCCTTGATTTGCGATATCTTGATGATGATGAGGGACGGAGGGTTGTCCAGGCAAAGTATGTGTTTAGAGAAGCCAATAGGGCTGCGAATTAGGTGGCCACGTACGTAGTTAATCATGCTAGTAGCACCCTATGGACAGAGGATAGGGACCTACTTCGGGAGCTTCGTGATATTTTATTTTCTGATTTTATTGGGTGCATCCGTACTCGTGTTATATGAATCACCCGATTTAGCAAAAAGAAGAAGAAGAAGAAAGAGAGAAAAAGAGGAGGAGCTTAGAGAAGGTAATGCCTGAGAAATAATTGAGTTTGGGACGAGCTCCAGAATATCCGATGATGCCAACTCACTTTCCAAAGATTGAGGCACTAAGTCCGGTCCAAAAGCATCAGACAATGGAACGAACCTTTGTCGACGTTATGCGACGATGGAATAACCACTTTCCAAACACTTCCAATGGCAATTACTTCACCATCAGAAGGATATTTTCTTCTAGAAGCATCCTTTCACCGAGAAGTCTTAATTTAGGTACTTTAGAAGTTTTATTTCGAGTTCCAAGGACTCTAAGGATACCCAAACATTTTTACCCCTGGGTCTTAGAGCATGTATATACCTTCTAAGGATGACAGCAAAGCCAATTAGTAGAATTCTTGGTTGTGGCAAACTTTGAAATGTTGGCTGGTGGATTCTTAACATGTAATAGCTCTCTAGTAACAAAACGAAGAAGCTACGAGGTATTTCTAGCATTTAGATTTAGTTTCTCCAGATTTCTAGTTTTCAAAATTATTTAATTATTTTAAATTTTTAGGTTTAAATTATATCTTAATTAGAATAATTATTTTATTGCTTAAATAATCTTATTTTTTCACTGTTTCCTTCTGAAGCTAAGAAGTCTTTCCTACTTGTGTCATCAAAATCCTGTAGAGTTTGCCTTATACTAACATAATGGTAAAACTTGTTGTTGGTGGATCATTTTTGTAAACTAATTATTGACAAATTATATCACGACAAGATGGCTAATTACTTATATTCAAGGAGGTTTTGAAATATATGGCATACTTGTTTTAGATTAATTAGGTTTCGATGTGGAAATTAAGGATCTAAATCCAATCTATGTCCGAAGCTATGTTTTCAAATCTCAGCCTAATCAAATTTCAATTGGATATAAATTTTTTTTTTTCTTATCATCAATTCCAGATCGGAAGTGGTGCGGACACCAGTGCCAGGTCTGCCGGTCGCCACAGGATCCAGCCAGCTCAGCGGGTTCCAGCCGATTCAGCCAGCCTGATTTTATTTTAGATTGATTTATTTTATGTTGATTGGGTTTATTTGCATATTGTCATTTGGGTTTATTTGCATATTGTCATTTTAGGAGCTTTTTTGGAATTATTTTATTTGTAGGGGTTATTTGTTATTTTGTGACCCTATATATATGGGTCCATCCTGATGTTTAGGGTTTAATGAATGATGATGAATGAAAATTAGCCTCCTTGTCTTCTTCTTCCCCTTCTCTTTTTCCCCTCTTCTTCTTCCCCTCCTCTTCTTCCCCCTTCCCTCTTCTTCCTGCAGTTGTCCTGCATCAGCTTTGGTATCAGAGCCTCGGCTTTGCCCCTGTTGCCAAAGCCCCGATCCAGTTTATTGGAGCAACAAAACATCTTGACCTGTCAGACTTCCTGCCATCCGATAAAGGGTTCCGATCCTTTCTTCTTTCGAAGCAGAACTCCCGCACCCTGCTTCCGTGTGTGCGAGTCCTCCCTCTCGAGTCTCACCAGAGGAGAAAGAAAAAAAAAAAAAAGGAAATCCTTTCTTCCCTCTCTCGGTTCTCGCACAAGAAACGGGGCAAACCCCTTCGCCAGGTCTACCCACCCGTCGTCACATCCGCGCCTACCGCCGCCACCAGTCCCCGCCACCGTCGGACGTCCTCGCCCTCGCCGCCGCCACCGCCCAGTGAGGGCCCGAGCCCGCCGTCGGAGGAGCCATATCCCCACGGAAACGTCGCTGCCCGGGTTCCCGTGCCTGTCGACACCACCAGTGGCTACTGTTTTCAGCCGCCCTTCATCTGCCGCCGCAACTCCTTCCCTGCAGTCGTTGCAGCGAAGTCCGGCCGCCGCCACAGGGCAAGTAAACCGCCCCTCAACTCAAGGCGGAACCCAAACCCAGTAGGGTTGAAAAAAAAAAAAAAAAAGCATCGGGCGTGAAACGGGTTAGCGGAGCGAGTTGTGCCCGTTAACCCGAACACTACCGGATCTCTGTTATTAAAAAAAAAAAAAGAGAGAGAGAGAGCAAAAAAAAAAAAAAAAAAAAAAAAACTATTCACCTTTCTTCCCCGAGAACTCCACCGCAGCGCCGCCTCCCCGCCGACGAACACCGCCGCCGAGCATCCCACCCGAGCTCCTCCGCCCGTGCCGCTCCGCCTTCGCCGCCTCCGCCCGTGCCGCTCCGCCTTCACCGCCTCCGCCCGTGCCGCCTCCTGCCGCCGCCGAGATCCGCCATCGCCTGAGCCCCATCTTCTCCCTCCCCACCGAGCCGCACCGCCTTGCCGTCGCCGTCCCCGCCGCTCCCGCAACCGCTCGATTGCCACCACCGCTGCCTCCTTCCCCTCCTTGCTTCACCGCTGCCCCCTCTGATCGCACGCCGCAAAACCACCGCCTCCACCACCACTTCACCGCCTTCCCTCCCCCACTCACCCCACTCCCTCCCTCTTTTATTTCATCATGGGATGTTGAAACCCTCTTCACCACCACCTCAGGCTCATTTCGCCCCCCCCCCTCCTCTTCCTTCACGAGCCGATTCCACGCACCCTACCACCCTCCTTCCTCATCGGGCCCAAACCACCCGCATACCCCTCTCAAAGCCCACCCTCACTCCGGCCCGCCCACCCTGCTTTCTCTGCTGCGGGCCCCTAACCCGCAGGCCTTTTGGGCCCAATTTCAACAGGCCCTTTCTTGCGCAAGCCCACCAACCAGAATTGATCAGGCCCATAAGTTGCAGAGATCAGACCCACCGAGTTGCTGTGCTCAGACCCGATTTGCGCTATTTGCATCTGATCGTCGCCCCAACCCAGGTCAGGTTTCTTCCTTACTGCAAATTTTATTTGTTTGTCTAAATTTAGAATTAATTAACTCTTAAGTGCTCTATTGATATTGCTTCCTGAAAATTCAATACATCCACTCCAAACAACACCAAAACCCTACTAGTGGCCTATCTTTTTTATTAATTTTAGGGCTATCTAATCTTTGGGAGTTCTTTTAGGCTCTGTGCAGCCCTGCAACGCACTGAAAACTAGTACTATTTGACTGCAACTACTTATCTGAATTTATTACGTAATTCAAAGCCAATTTCAATTGCTTGAGTTAGCTTCCGATTATATTGAGCATATACCTTGCTATATTAAATTACTTTCATGCATTAGGTCTACTTAGGAACCTCTATAGTTGGTAGGATCATACATTTTGTTATTCATTTTATGCATCTACGTAGTGGTTGTGTCGCATCTCATCCTAAGTCCCAATTAGGCATGGATTCCAAAATCGAAGCCCTATTAAAAGCTATCCACGACACTAATATTCAAGTCCAAAATACCAATGCCCAAGTCCAAGCAAACAACGCCCAAATTCATGACCTAACCACAATGTCCACCCAGGTTAATGCCCGACTCGATTCAATTGAGGTTTCACTTCAAAGGGTTATTGGATCCCAAAGAGCTAGTACTCCCCATTTACCGGGTGTTGATGAGGACGACATCCTAGAACAACAAGCCTCGGTTCGGTAGGACAACTTTGATAATAGGTTTGTTCCAGGTCACCATTATGCCTTCCCTCGCCCTAGAGGACCTGGTCCCATTCCTCATGTTGATAGAGGTCACCGACATACCGTAGAACCCAGAGAACCTCGTGATCCTGATGAAAATGTAATGCGAGGCATTAGGGTTGAAGCCCCCACTTTTGATGGTCGTCTTGATCCGAAGGTTTTTTCCGATTGGTTACGCGAGATGGACCACTTCTTTGAGTGGTATAATTTGTCTGAAAAGAAGAAGATTCGGTTCGCCAGAATGAAGCTCATTGGTCGAGCTAAACTTTTCTGGCAAAGTACCGAACATCTGTTAGCTAGGAGACATCAACATGAAGTAACTGATTGGGTAGAGATGAAAGAGAGACTTAAAGAAAAATACCTGCCCCTTAACTACCAAGACGATCTCCTATATCGATGGAACACTAAGTCCACATTTGTAAGGCGCCCTGACACACGGAGCACTCCCACCGGCCTTAATTCCTTAGGGTCCAAACCTTCTGTAGGGTCCACTACTCATAGGCCCCCTCCTACTGCCCATGTCACAGGCCGAGACACTAATGGCAAGGGAATGCTTGGTGAGCCTCCCAAACCACATTCCAAAATTCGGTATTACAAATGCCAAGGTTTTGGTCACGTTACCTCCCAATGTGCGAACAAATTTTTCGTTATTGCTCAGCAAGAGCAGAGAGGTGACATAGATGACTTAGAGGAGCAAATCTATGAACCAAACCTCGATGACATTCAGGACATTGAGGAAGAGTGTGATGACAAACCTGAAACCCTAGGATGCACCCACACTCCACCTAGCTTGCTTGCACAGTTAGATAACGAGTCTGACCAGTCTACCATGAGTGTAGTTGGATATGCCCTCGCACAACCCATCGAAATTGATGTTAGGATTTCTGAGCCTGCATATGCATTTACACAACACATTCATAAGTCGTATCAGGAAATCCATAAGGGCATTCATGCATGTACTGCTCAGTATAAGATGCAAGCTGATTTCCATGCTAAAGAATTTCAAACTTGGGGTTACATAATGATCCATCTTAAGGAATTGCAGTCTCTTAGTATTGGACCATTTAGGGTGTTGCACAAGGATGGCACTGACGCCTATGCCATTGACTTTCCATTTGATTTTGGTCATAGCCTTACTATTACTGTTAAAGATTTGGTTGCAATCCCTGATGACTCTTTTGCTGCACACTTTCCTGCGCCCGTTGTTCATCCCATTATTGATTTCATGCCATCTTCGTTTCCTTTTACCCTCCATCGAGCACAAAAAGAGTATATTGATTCTATTTTAGCCGAGCAAATAGTTTTTACCAGTGATGGAGGCATCCAACATTTCCTGGTTCGTTGGCGAGGACGACCAAGGTCCGGCTACACTTGGATCCAGCGCGAGGAGATACCGCCGATTGACCCGGACTTGTTGGAGTACTACCGGGGCTTTACCGAGCCGCTTTCGTCGAGGTCGACTTCTTTCCACCCGAGGAGAGTTGGTGCGGACACCAGTGCCAGGTCAGCCGGTCGCCACAGGATCCAGCCAGCTCAGCGGGTTCCAGCCGATTCAGCCAGCCTGATTTTATTTTAGATTGATTTATTTTATGTTGATTGGGTTTATTTGCATATTGTCATTTGGGTTTATTTGCATATTGTCATTTTAGGAGCTTTTTGGAATTATTTTATTTGTAGGGGTTATTTGTTATTTTGTGACCCTATATATATGGGTCCATCCTGATGTTTAGGGTTTAATGAATGATGATGAATGAAAATTAGCCTCCTTATCTTCTTCTTCCCCTTCTCTTTTTCCCCTCTTCTTCTTCCCCTCCTCTTCTTCCCCCTTCCCTCTTCTTCCTGCAGTTGTCCTGCATCAGGAAGTAGGCCAATCCAATTCACTAGAAGTACTGCATGTCACTATTGAAATTTAAATAATATACCATCAATTATTTGCAAACTTTTTAGCGCTTCCGGCCAAATGGAGATCTTATTATCTTTTAATCGAACTTACACGCTTGTTCCATTAAAAAGTCGCAAATGTGTTAACATCAACTCCTTTTTCAAAAATCACAGGAAGAGCAAAAGCTTAAAAGTAAAATGCTTAAAAAGTTGCAAACATTTTACGGTGACTTCTAATTCTAATGTTTGCTTGCCTTCAAATTTAGGCTCAGTTTGGGCGAGCTTATATAGAGGTAAAAAGTACTTTTTTATCCTTCAAAAGTACTTTTGGATACAAAAGAATATGTAATAAAAATTTTAGAAAGTTGTTTTAGCTTTTTCAAAAAGCTAAAAATAGCTTTTTGAGAAAAGCTCAATTTTGGAGCTTTCCAAAAAAGTTGTTTTAAGCTTTGTCGGCAAGTTATTTTCTTTAACCAAAATACCCCCATTTAAAAGTTCCTTTTTCCTCCCAAAATCCTCCATCCCTTTTCTTCCTCTCTCACCCATCCCCCTCCCACTCTCTCTCTATTTTCTTCTTTCTCTCAATGTCGCTGCCCCGGTTTCTTTTTTCTTTGTTTTGGGAGGCAGCCCGTGGCTGCCCACAGTGGCAGCCACCACCCATGGCCGGCGACCCTTCCGCAGGTCGTCGCGACGCCACCTGTGGCACACAGCCAGCCCACAAAGTGGCCGGGCTCGGTTGTGGGGTGGCCGGACCTCCGCCAGCCATGGGATCGAAGAGGCGAGCTGCAGCGAAGTCCCCAGATCCGCCGGCCACGGCCCGGCCCCCTCCTGGGCCCCCTTCCGGCGCTGCCAGCCATGCGGGAGGATTAGAAAAGAGAAGAAGGGAAGAGAGGAAGGAAGGAGAAGAAGATAAGAAAAAAGAAAAGAAAAGAAAAGAAAAGAAAATAATAAATAAATAACTAAAATAAATAAATAAATAAATGAGTGAGTGAAAAATAATCTAATCTAAATAAATAAATAAATATAAATAAATATTACTAATTATTTAGCTAATTTTATCACTTAATTAGAAAATTTGTTAGAGAGATAAATTGTCATCAGAAGGGTAAAAAATTAATTTACACTAATAATTATAATATTTTATATATTTATTATTGTATTATACTATAAATATAATATTAGATTAAATTATATCATAATACATTGATATGTTATGTTAAATAATTTAATATTATATTAAATTATCCTATAGTATACGATGTTAGAGTACTATATTATAATAATAATATGTTATATTACATTAATATTATATTATATTATATATTTATGTATTAATATGTATATTATATTTTATTATGCTCTGTTATATAATACTAGTAATATCTTTTATGATCATTTTGTCACATAAAAGTACTTTCTCAGTTTATTTACCAAACACATGTTAAAGTACCATGACACTCTAAAAATGTAGTTACCAAACAACAAACAACTTTTTATAAAAGCTTTACTTTCAACAGTTCTACTTCTAAAAGCTCTACTTATCAACTAGCTAGCAACAAGAGACCCTCTCAACAACCTAAGCCAAATATTCTCTAAATTGTATTTTGCAATTATAAGTCTTAAGTGCTTATCATTCAATGAATTTGGTTCGCATGGTCAAAGTTTGGACAATTATGGCTGACCTCAGCTCAATCCCAAGCTAAGACAAAACCTAACTGGGATTAGACCCCATATTTTTTTGTGTGTGTATATATATATATATTAAAAATGGTGCATTGTGGTTGGTGCTAAAGGCATTGTTCCTGTTGGTCGTTCATGCCTTCATATAGGCGTCAACATGGCAAGGTTTAACTCGGAGAAATCATGCAGGAGTAAGAATTTCAAAGTTCTCTTATTTTCTTAAATAAAATTTACGTCACGTTAGGCATAAAATCTAGGTTTAAACAAGGAAGGAGTCCGGTCGCACCCTTACTCTGTAGATGGATATCATCAAATAATCTCTTGGTTTTGTTCAGGGGAAGACAAGTAGTTGAACAACTCCTAGGGAGGAACAAAATGTGACTAGACTATCTTGACACAAGAATGCTCCTCCTCCAATGATGTATGATGTATCAAGCTATTACGAAAGAAACTCCAATTATGGACGCTTGCTTCGATCGGCTTATTAGGAAAAGCAATCATTGAAAAAAGGTCAGATATATGAAACTTTATTCCTGCATGTAGAAAGATTGTTTCCGCATCTAAAACCCATATATTTATTTTCAAAAACCACCGCATCTTTCTTATGTCTAAAATATTCTTCTTTTTGTTGTTTTATTTTTGCCCTTGCACCTCCGCAATCAAGACCGGGTTTTAGATATTGAGAGAAGCCGGCAGATAACACCGTCACAGGCAGTAAAACCAACACCTTTATAAATTTGTTGTTCGACGCAGGTGCACTCAGGGAGGACAGAGTCAAAACGAGAAACCTGTTGAATAAAATACAGTGAGAACTTCTATACTGATATAGATCCTACCGTGTATTCTTAATTCTCATTGACTATTGAGACAAATATAAACTAATCCAATAATAACATCATCATATTAAGCTAAACAAAGTACTTTGGGGTTAACAATATCTTTCTTCGTTGCCCGCAAGTTGCAGCACAAAGCTCCTACCAACCCTCTCATGCAGCTTCCTGTGAAGAACACCTTACTGTACAACTGAAGATGCCACATGTTCAAGTTATCAACATTAAAATTCTCTGGTATAATCATTTGCTAGTTTCTAGTTTGAAATAAACCTCCTGCAACAATCCTTTTATACCGTAAGTCTCTAATCTCTATCATAATAAGACCCCAGAAGAGTATATCAAGTAGACAAACTTTTTTTATTGCAAGGAAATTGCAGTTGTTACCCCCCCCCCCCCCCCAAAAAAAAAAAAGAGAGGAAATTGTACTGTGATAAATATGCTATGAGCTTTACAATCCTGTAAAATATGGTAAATGATCTGGGGTGGAAATGACTCATCAATCAGAAGACAGCTTCAAGTTAGTCATCAGCTCGCATCTAACACTCCCACAAGGCACTTCTCCAAAAGGAATTCAGCATTCACCCATGCATGATACTTATCTAGAATGAAATTAAGGAATACTGGATGCAAGATAAAAGCATGACTTCGTCTTGAAACCTTTAAGCAAAAACCAATCATCCCTCGTTCTGGGACAATTTTTGGTCTCTCAATAGAAGTAACAGCATCCCATGGGATGTCTTTAACATTGCAACTCCACTCCACTAGTGTATGTTATGCACTAGTGTTGAACACATCGATGTTTGTTCCACTGACATGTTCAGCATGGTGCCTTGGGACTGTTTATTATTGCCCCTTTTATTGTATTGCAATATATGGGTATTTTAATATTGGGTCAGATTGGTAACCTTTTTTTTTTCTTTTGAGGCCAGATAAACTTGTTCCAAGGGAAATCATTGCAAACGTTTGACAAAGGAAAGGAGCCATCATCATAAAGGATACTGAATAATGAGGTGCAATCTTTTCCAGCTGCTTTCATAAGCATATCCACACCTGCCAAAAGGAGAAATTTTAGGGAACTCTCCAGACATAAATGTCTTCATAAGCAAAAGCAAGCAATCAATTCTAGTCCAGTCGGAAAAGAAGAAATATTACAACAGATGGGTCATCATAACAGGCCTGTCTTGATAAAGTAGTTACTGATTTATACAATTATTACAAAAAAGTAATAGATGTGTGGATAATTCTTGTCATCTCTTCACCATGTCTGCTTCAAGGTAGTTGAAGAAACTGTTGAGGGCAGAGAATGGTCATGATTTCTAATAGTTCAGCAAAGGCAGTTTTTAAGCTATGATCCTCATTCTTTGTCCACAAAGACTTGGAAATTATGCTCCAGAAAACTAATTAGGAAACAACTGGCAACCGGGAAACAACTGGCAACCGCTTCCCTCCAGTTATTAGGTTCATATAATTGGGTAAATTTATCAAACAGGTGCTATAATCTTGCACCCAAAAAATTGGTGTTATAATATTTTACTAAAAGCTTTTATTTTGAAGCTATGCATTAGAGTCCCTTCCAGATAGGGGTGGCAAAATATGACCCGACCCGCCAACCCGACCCGTATTCGACCCGCCATAAACAGGTTCGGGTCGTAAACAAGTTGACCCGTTTAACCCGTTTATTAATTGGGTCGGATACATATTTTAGATATCTGACCTATTTAACCCATTTAATATATGAGTCGGGTTGGATCAGAAAGAGCCGGCCCAAGCCTCGGCCCAAAAGAAAGCCTCCCCCTTCAGCGTAGGCGGCAGCGGCGAAGAAATCTCGCAGCTGCCATGGAGCTGAGCAAGACAAAAGAAAAGGAGCAGAGATATTAGAAAGAAGGGAAGAGAAACTGTGAGTCGTATCTCTCTCAATATCTTCATTTCAAACCAGCAGGCACCCTCTCTCTTGCCAAAGCCCCAACCCCCCACCTCTCTCTCTCTCTCTCCGTCGACCCTCCCAACCTCTCCACATCTCTCTCTTGCCGAAAGGAACCCCAAGGTCCCCAACCCCCCACCTCTCTCTCTCTCCGTCGAACCCCCAACCTCTCTCTCTCTCGCCAGAAGGAACCCCACCCTCCCATCTCTCTCTCTCTCTTGTCGGAAGAAACCCTAGTAGATGACGGCAATAGCAGGCCAAGGAGTGCCGATAAGCTCCCCGGTGGGGAGGACGAGGAAAGCACGGCGCCCCTTCCGAAAAAGGTCGGCCTCTTCTATTTTTTTTCTGGTTATTTACAGTAAGATTTAGTTAAACGGGTCAGAAAAGCATAAATCAACCCGACCTGTTTAATCGACCTATTTATTAAACAGGTTAAACGGGTCGGGTCGGGTTATCTGTTTATTAAACAGGTCGGGTTCAGGTTGTAATTTCTGACCTGTTTAATAAATAAGTCAGGTTCAGGTTTATACTTTTCTGACCCGTTTAACATCTGACCCGACCCGTTTATGTCCGACCCGACCCGATTTCCACCCCTACTTCTAAATAACAAACGGCGCATTAGTCTAATGAAACCTAACATACGAGCCTCATATAAAGTATAATATATCTGTAAGAGATATCTAGAAACATGGCAATAATGCCTTTGTGAATTCCTTGATAAAACCATAAATAGTGCAGATGGAAATAACCATTTATAAAACCCCTTAATATTCATCTTCTACTATCAGTTCAATCAATTACATAAAGCAATATTGTCCTAATTGTCCTTGATATCTTTATTACAAACAAGAGGAAATGGTCTCGGTTCCTCTATTGTAAATCTAAAGAATAAACAAAACAAGCAATAGCACAAATGGGAGAAAGTTGTTAGTTGCACCAGAATAGACTGCTGCTAGCTTTTAAGTCACATATCATTATAGGACTAGAGCACCACAAGGCAAGATGATGTCCAAAATATTAGCATGGGACCCTTTAAACTCTGAGGTACAAACAAACATGTCACCCTGCTTACAGAAGATTTTCGGATGATTGTGAACCATTCACCTCAAAGATATTGTTCACCTCTAAGATGCATTGTAGCAAGGCAAGAACCTTTCGGCTCTGGGGATGAAATTAGGCATTTCGTTCGTTGCATCTCCAAGGGTTTTTCAAAAGCGAGTAATATCACCAAACACATTATCAGTTCACTCAACCAAGAAAAAGTGTAACAATCCAAGAACATGACTTTTAATATTGGCAATAGTGACGGGAGCATATTTCATGACTACAACCGATAAAACAACCCTGTGACTTCTTTGTCTTGATTGAAGCATTTAAAGGCATTCCATCATCTAGCATATAGATTGAGCACCCTAGAGGAAGAAAAAGTCTCAACAATTCAGTTACTCTAAAACAAACCAAGTATTGGGACCTGCAATGCATGTGGGAGAAAACATTGATGGTTGACAGTGTTGGGCACAGTAGATGTACGATGCACATTAGAGGAAGCATGGATGGTTACAATATTCTTTGGCACATGCAGTTCTCATGAAAGGAATGTGCATGGCAGTGATCCCCAAGTAACGGATGTGTATGGTGCATGTAGTTTATTTAAGAGTGGAAGAAATCTGAAGGATGGCTGCGATCTTATCAATCATTATTGTTTAGATTTCATAAATGGATTTCCTGCTTATCTATATGATTCCTGTCCTTCATCAGTCAATAATTAGACTGAAAAGGGAGGGGTAAATTAATTAAAAGAGGAGGGCTCTAATATAGACAAAGTGAGGTAATGGGGTCAAGAGAGTGACAAAAGTTAATGAAATTCTAAGAAGGATAAGAAATAAAAAAGCCAAAGTAGCATCGATGCTATAAATCAATATATTCTTTTATATGGCATCCAGCTACATACCCCAGCTTTGATGCTTGGGTGTGGAGACCGTCCACAGAGTTCCCATTACATATATGAAGATGTTTTTAATTCGATAACCAAGTGCACAAGTTGTTATAAATGTGGATCCTAAAACTCAAGGAACCTTATAAGTTATAAGCAATCAATTTGTTATCCTATGTCCAAATCTAGCCTGAAGCATCTCAACCAAACCCTTAAGCAAAAGAAATACAATTACCAATCCAACAGGAAGCTAAGATATTGCGCACGTTAGGCAGGAAAATTTTCACCGAAAATCAACAGCTAGCTGTTGGTTAAACAAAGTTCAATAGTTTGGTTGTTCCTTTCTAGCCAAGACTTATCATCTTGATTCCAGACACACTGGAAAGCTTGTTGACAAGTGTTTTAATACCATAGGCCTCACATGCAGTTTATCATGGTTTGCCTCACACAAATGTCCATGTAAAGTACATGAAAAGGCCAAGCCTTTGTTCCCTTACTGTCTTCGAACATACTTGAAGCAAACTTTGTTCAATGAAGCAACTGGAATGTGTGATCTTACTTTTAAATTTTTCTAATATAGAAGGACTGACAGTTCTGAAAATCTCACCAAACCTATAATTGTCTTGCCCAAACCAGTTCGGCTGTCCTTGGTGGTAATAATTCATTATTCTTATTTTTTCCTATTTTCTTTTGTGAAACATTTTTTTCTGGGGAAATAAAACTTCTTACCAATAACATAAGGATCTTTACCAATAGCAAGTTGTAGCTCTACAGCAAGTCCTAGTGGAAGATCAAATAAAGGGCAGAAAAAAAGCCTTAGGACAATTCATTGTCAATTTGGTATCTGATATAATTAATATACCATTATAAACACTAATTATTCTCCTATGCATGAAATAAAAGTTCCAAAGGAAAACCTCTTAATCCAAACTCTCTTCTTGTTAGGATTTACGCAAGCCCAAAATCATCTTAAAAGTGGGCAATAACATAGTCTGATTAGTGATATTCTGTATCTACCAGCTCAAGAAAGAAATTGTCAGATTTATTGATCCAAAGAAGCAGGTTATTGAAGAAGCATTATGATATATCTTGTCAACATAGTTGAGGTGTAACATTGTAGACCCTACGGAAAAAAAGAGATTATGAGAAACTGAACTAGTAATAAAAACTAGAATAGAGATCAAGTGAAGACCAAGAAGCACCAGTTAAGATTGCATGGCCATTTGGGGTTGCCGACATGATGCATTTTCCATTAAGAGTGTACGTTGGTATTATATGTAAATACATATACAATATGTATATTATATACATTGTGGTTCAAAATTGCCAAAACAGGTGGCGCCATTGGTACCATATTGGTCTGATGCAAAACCGGCACCGATACGGGTGCAGAGATGCCAAAATAGTCCATACTGGTATGAACTGGCCCTACCAGAAGTGCAGACAGGTTTTTTTATTCTTTTGGATGTTTTCAGTTTCGATGCCTACTGTCAGTACTGGCATAAAATTGATACCATACCATTTCTGATAAAAAAACAATACAAGATAGGTGCCGGTTGAAAACCTTGATATACATAGTGTGTACAGCATGTATGCATGTGTGTGAAAAAATATCTGTACATGAGCATGTGCATGCATGCGCATCTGCATCCACATGTCAACGTGTTTGAAGTCAGGTGTACCTTACAGACACGCATGTATACAGAAACTGCTAGTGTTAATAAAAGAAATATCTCAACCAGTATAGGGCAAGTGAAAGAGTATATTCAGACCAGGTTAAGTCAAGGACGACATATAAACAATTTCTTATAATAAAAGCACATAAATAGACACATACCTCCAGGATGAAATTTCATATAGGGGGAAATGTTATACACACGACCTTTTAAAACTGTCCAAATAGAACCTTCAGTCTTATGTTGTCTCACTTCATCCATAGAAATGAGCCTTCGATTTGATTGGCCCTCAAGCCCTGGGGGGAAAATCAAACTGATCAGCAGGAGAATCTATGTCATGGTGAAGAGAACTTAAAACAGCTTTGTACAGCCAGTTAAAAGAAAAATAACAACAGAACAATCTGATCAAGAGAAGTTGATTGCTGAATGTAAAAAAATGATAGTTAATTTATAAAGTTCACTTGTACTCTCAATTGAATCATATGGAAATAGTACTTGAATAATGTGAAGTTTCTTTGAAAACTACCACAATTTTGCTTTGTATCATAATTCTCCCCCTTTTATGTTTTAAATATTGTCTCCCTCTTTTTAGAAGTTTTAATTCTTCCCTTTTAAAAGTTGTTAATTCTTCCCCTTTTACAAATACTTCTTTACTTCCACATTTGTCTCTTTACTTCCATTATTTTTCTTCCTTTTGTCAATTCTTCATATTTTCCTCCATACTTCCATTATTTTTCTTCCTTTTGTCAATTCTTCATATTTTTCTCCCCCCTTTTGTCATAATAAAAAAGGTATGTTAAAGAAGAAAAGACTTGAAAGCAATTTCATTGCAAAAAAGCATACACATGCCATGGGTAAATAATTCCTTGCAATGAAAAAAAAAGGAAGAGTGAATGAAACTCTATCACACAGCCATTTAAGCCCTTCTAAAATAGTGGGACAATAAGAGGTTGTTGCTTAGTACAAAAAAAGCACTATAATTTGACTCTGAAGTATCTGACTACGATTGTTAACAGGTGCTCAAATATGCAATAAAAAGTTAGAAGTGGGTGTAAGACCTAGAATAACAAAAAATGAGAGTTTAATAAGCTGTGTGAAAGCTTGCAATGATATCGAATGTAGCTCTTAACAGTATCAACCACCCGAAAAAAATCATAAATTACATTATAGGCATGACTTGATGGTTATGGCCTAGGGCTATTGTTTAAATTGACCAGAAATCTTTCTTGTCATTGAGAACGTAATATCAAAACTAAAATTAATTTAAATCACTCACCAGTGCATAGCTAAAATAGTTAGTACACTATTCTGTTTAAGGAAGGTCATAGGTTCATATCAGTCACAGCTCCAGGCCTTTCAGGTTACCATGGGTGTTATGACATCGGACACATTTGCCATGCAGCGAGCAGGATATGAAAGCTTGTGAGCTAAGTCTGGAGTGGCTTCATGTTAGGGGATTATAAGGTTGCATGCCAGGGATAGGTTAGGGTCTACGGGCCTCAAAACATTTTCTCAACCACCCTCAAACACAAACACATATATTCACATTTATCAAAAGTGGCTCATTTGATGGACAGATGTAAACAATCAGATATCTTGTCACAAGGGATCAGTGAATGGACAGAAAAGACTAAAAGAGGGTATAGAGTCTATAACAATAAGCTACATCAATGGGACTATTCTATAGGCGGATAAAGGAAAAGATCCCCTACATTGGTGATCTACAACCATGACAACTTTAGTCTTTTAGTAAGAATCTGGTAGAAGAAAAGAGATTATTATCAAACATCTTATTGGACATTACACTTAAGAACGAGCCTTCAGGGTAGTTTTTTTATTCATACACCACTTGTTAAAGAGAAAAGGTCAGGCTGGACATTAAGAGGACCAATGATTCTCATTAAAACTGAAAGGCCCTCTGGTTAATTATGTAACTGTATATTTTCTTTGGCTCCTTTTTTCTCTCTATGGCAACTTTTCTCAGAAAAGAATTATAAGCTTCTTGATGAAACTAGTTTTGTGACACCTTTTTAAGGTACCTTCAATGTTGGTAGTAAAAGATTGAGACGTACTTTAAGATGAGTGCAAGATTAAGGTTGTCAACAGAAGTTATTGTGGTAATCATATCCAAATGTTGCATAGAAATTTATGAGAGGTAGCCCATGATATGCCTCTGCTTTTTGCTCAAGTCAATCAACACCTGCCCACATTCTCCTGCATGGGCTACAGTGGCAGTATAGATCCATTTTCAGACCATTGCTGGTTAGAAACTGTCTATTAAGGCAGAAGCAGCAGCTCAGACTGGTATCTAGACTTTCTGTGAATCTTTAAAAAGTTGTTTCCTCCAAAGTATGAAAACAAAACAGTTTCTTGACTTCAATGTCACCCATGATAACCATAATTTCCAGATGCCATGAACTCCAAACAACTCAAATTAAAAACATTACTTCATAATCTAAATTTCAAGGCAAGACTTCTCTTTTCCACTCAATCAGATATTTCCAGATATAACTAGTCAGAGCACATCAAAACAAAACTATTTCCAGCAAAACAAAAACAAGAATGGAAATAGTTAAGTACCTGCAAGGTCAGGATGTGTGCGAGTAAGTTTTAGCCAGTCCATTTGGCTGTAACCTTTCTCAAAAGGAACCTTTGATCTTTTAACAGTGGATTTCTTTATTACAGGCTTCTGTTCCTGCGACCCAGTCACCAAATCTCCAGGCTCTCCCACTGTTACTGGTGTTGCTGAATTCTTCAGTTTGAACTTATTATTAGATGAAGAATCAATCTGGCTTGAATTATTAATCTTCTGAATACTAATTCCCTCCAGAGTATTGTCATTGAGACTGATTTTCTTAATGTCAGGAATGGTTTTAGGTGACTCCAAATGGTCATCATCCACTGGTGAACCAACCTACACAACAGAGTTGCTGAATGTCTTAAAATTCAACGTACTCTTAGATAAGACACCATAAAACCTCAGCATAATCCAGTTTCTTTGGAATTAATTTACTAAATTCTATTTTCTTCTTTCACCATGGCAATTAAAGTTAAATAGCAAAATAATAGGAAAAAGTTCAAAAGGAGAGTGGATAAGCATTTCCAGGAAATTGTCACTGCATGTCAATCTGCACATATGGCATATATCCGGTCGTTATTATGATGATGACTGACATACATACTTGCCATAGTATTCAAATACCATTTACAACCACATCTGCAGCAAGTTCCTTATGCTCCCACTCTAGTCATGCATGCAATATTTATTAATTAATGTGAATGCTCAGGCATGTGACTCCACCCAAAGTTTGTGTGAGACCCACTTTATAATGGACTCCAAAACATACACGCAGACAGATGTATGTGTAGTATGTCAAATACATATAAATATATGTATATATACACACACATATGTATATGTAGTATGTAATATACATATAAATATATATACATGTATACATATACATATGTATATATATAGAGATATACATATAGCTATATGTATATCTATCCAAAACATACATGCAGATACGTGTCTGTACATACATATATACATATATTACATATACATACAGTCTTGGAGTCAAGCAAGCAAATTACACTTCATCGGTTCATAGCACATCGGCAGCTAAAGTTGAGAATGATTTCTCCTCCGACAAATAATCCAAGACTCCATGTCTCTTAATTCTTGAAGACATTCAAATGTGTATAAGCTGATCAAGTCATTCTTTTCTTTAGATTAGTCATAACTCCTCTCCACAAAAAAACCCAATCTAAAATCTTCGGTTATGTAACTCAAACTCTTGAAAGTCTCATATTAAGACTTTTTAGTTGTTTGGCACCCATGATGACTTAATTCATAATATTTTTTAGCAAAAAGTCATGGACAACAATTTTACTGCCCAACAGATGGTTAATGTGCCTTAGAAATATATAGCTGTCTTGAAAAAATGTATCAGATTCAATATATCATATACTTATACAATTATCAGTATGGAAGGAAGAGAGATGCACAAGATGCAAAAAGAAAAAAAAGTATAGAACTTAGAGGGAAATTGAAAAGGTGACAACTATACAAATTTGAATGGCATGGATGCACACACCCTCATCGAGCACTCTTGACAATGATGGCATCATAAATACGGTAGTTTATGGATGAGCACCCTAATCCTCACCAAAATCCAGGACCATTTCTTTGCTAGGTGGCAACATGATCAATATTTTAAGTACCAATACTAGTATTCAACTGGTCTAATGTCAGTACAATTTTTGTATCAAAACTAGGTGGGGGAGGGGGGGAGGTGTACCAGGTATCGGTTCCCTACGATATGGTATGGTGCATAGGGACCAGTGCAATCTGATACTCAAAACCATGATTGTAATCCATCTTTATATTCAATAAACTATTAGTGATGTTTTGGCATTATGATTTATACCATCATGTAATGTGTCAGACAATTTGTAATAGCCTTAAATGGTTTTTGTACTAATATAAAGTATTTGGCTACACCTTGCATTTACATGATTTTGTTCATATGTTACCTATCTTCTACGGCATGCTTCTTCATTTATCCCTTTCCTTTCGCCTTCTTTTTTTAAAATCAAATCAGACCTACACTATTGAAATGCAGGGCATAGAAGATCTTCCCAAATTGCAATCTCAGAAAATTCAAACTAAGAAATGTGAGTCGTAATATCATATTTTTCTCATGCCGATTTGAGATCCATTGAGTATCACGGTCTTTATATAAAAATAACAAAAGAACTTGAAAGGCAGCACGTCATAGCTTGACAATCAACACTGCACTAGAGCACGCATTGCTCTTTAGAATTCTGAAATATATAATTCAAAGCCACAGGTAATAAATAATCACCAATGGAGCAATTTATTGTTTGGTTTCAGAGCCAAAAAGGCCTGTATATCTATAAAATATATTTTTTCCATATAAAAAGTTAAATTTATTGCTGCAACTGTTAAGTGGTAACAAATGATTCACATATTGTGACACAATAATGTAACCATGGTTCACCAAACTGGACTGTACCGCCCCATACCAAGCATACGATACAATATTGGTAGCGAACAGGGGTGATATTTTGAGTCTTCGTACCACAGACCAACTGTACCTATATTGTACCAAAATGGAACTGGTACAAAAACTGAAACTAGTATTACGAACCTTGGGTGCACAAGGACCAATCTATATAGTGCACTCCAATATAGCTGGCACGCACTCTTGATACGACTTGTTTTGGCCTCCAAATTTGTTTTATAGTCTTTTTCTTATATTTTATTGTTTTAATGTCATGTTTTTCCACAAATATGGTATGTTGATTCAAATCTCTATACGTCCTATTCAAAGTGCATTTAAGTTTGTAATACATTCCATAACTTGCATTAAAACTACATAGAAAACTATATGTGCATTAACAATTGAAAATGTAAGAGGTTCCTAACCCAAGAAATTAATATATGATACCAAAAATTCAGCGCACTCAAGATAAAACAGTCCACTAGTAGCATTACTTTGACAAATGAACAGAGAAAAATATATTTATTATACTAGTGAACAATAAGGACCATGTCTTTGACATAGAAATGTAGTCCATCTCCACAATGCCAAATCAAGTGCCCGTCGAGCTCACAAGCATGTAATAACCCACCATGTACAAAGAGGAATAAGTATATATGTATATATGTGTGTATGTGCGCTACACTTGGAAGTGTTATAAGTTGTTTAGTGTCATTTTAGATGAGACAATTTGATGACCAAGATATATGACCTTTTTCTGAGCCTTCAAATATAAAAAATGATAGGTAAAAATAAATGAAATTCCTTGGCCTTTAAGACTTGAGAAATACCTTGGGTCTTAGAAAATTAAAATTTTGGTCCAAGCCCAAAATCTAATATTGGCACTAAAACTAAGAAACCAACTTCTTATTCATCAGGAATTTGAATTCTGACTATATTATTGAACTCAAAATGGGGTTTGTTTCTTATTTACTTCAGCAACTTAAATTATAGTCGCATACATAATAATGTGTTTAGAGGTATGTCTCCACACATGATAGTATTCTGCTTGCTCTATGTATTACTACCTTCAAATGCTTGGTGAACACCAAAAAGGGGATTCAAAGGGCTTCTCACTTCGTACAAGACTGTTCAAATCAGGTTGGGACAATTCAGGTTCGATCCATCTTGATTTGGTGAGATCTGAGCGGTTCAGACCCTGTTTAGCCAAACCAAAGGATACTAACACACAGCCTACAAGACTGTTCAAATCAAGTTGGGACAATTCAGGTTCGATCCATCTTGATTTGGTGAGATCTGAGCGGTTCAGGACCTGTTTGGCCAAACCAAAGGATATTAACACACAGCCTCTATGGGGCTGATATGAACAAGGCTTGAATCCTTAGCGGTAATCAAGAGGACACATCTAACACTAAGAGGACACATCTATTTTACCTCCATACCAAAGTACACATATGCCCCTTCAAATGGTTATGGCTATACGTATTTGATACAACTTGAAGGGGAAAACAAGGCTCATGGGTTAGGGTGTGGGAATTTGAATTGTTCAAAAATCACTAATAGGAAGAGAGATTTAAAGAAAAAAAAAGGAACGGACTGTAATAGGTGATAACATGGTCTGCTGAACCGACCTGTACCGGTCGGTTCAGCCCGTACCGAACCGGTGTCGACTGGCACCGGTCCGGTACAGGGGTATAAAACGGTTCCGACCCAAACTGGGTCGGAATCGATTGGTTCTGTACCTGGACCTGTGTGAACCGGCCCGGTACAAGCCGGTACCGGTGCGAACCGGCCCGGTTCGCACAGGTCCAAGCCACACTTTCCCCGCGCGTGGGTGCGCGGGGAAGAGCGCCTGCGCGCGGGACAGCGCGCCCCACGCGCGGGGAAGAGCACCCACGCGGCTGGAGCCCGCGTGGGCCTCTTAATGCCACAGAGTGGCATTTAAAGCCACTCTGTGGCATTTGTTTTTTTCCTTGAAAAACGCGCGCGGACGCGCGAGCGGAGAACGCGCGCCCGCGCGCGATTCCCCGCGTAGGAACCGCGCCCGAGCGCGGTTCGCAGCCCGCGTGGGGGCATTAAATGCCACAGAGTGGCATTTAATGCCACTCTATGGCATTTGACGCGTCCGCGGACGCATTTTTTTTACTTGGGAAACGCGCGCGGACGCGTGAGCGGAGCGCGCGACCGCGCGCGTTTCCCCGCGTAGGAGACGCGCCCGAGCGCGGTTCCCCGCGCGGGGCACCGTGCCCGCGCGGGCTGGCAGCCCACGTGGGGGCATTAAATGCCACAGAGTGGCATTTGAAGCGTCCACGCGCGTCCCAGACGCGCGCGGACGCATTTTGTTTTATTTTTTTTAATTTTCGACGCATTTTGTTTTATTTTTTTTTTAATTTCCGCGCGCGCGGCGGTACCGAACCAGAACCGTACCGATGCCGGTGCCGGTGCTCACCAGTACGCCGTACAATCGGTCCTGCGAACCTTGGGTGATAATAATACAAAATTTAGAATTCAAGAACAACCAAAAGATTAATATCTCCAAAGTAATAAAAGAAATTGTATAACAAGAATGTTGTCAGTGTTTAAGCTGCTTCATCCACTTTGGTAGCCCATGATGTCATTTCTCAATGTTGTCCTCAAAGCGAGGACTTTAGAGAAACACTTTCTTCCAAATTAAATCTTCAAAATCCTTCCTCAAACTTTCTTTATTAAGTTCAATAAAAAGAATACAATAAAAAAATGTGGACTTCTTTGGAGGGCCGTCAAATGAGCGAGTTGTTCACATGCTAGCTCGTGTTCAGCTCAAAATGTGGCTCAAGTTTGTCTCACTTGGTTAGTAAGGGAACCAAGCTAGAGATAGGCTTAACTCGAGCTTAGCTCAATTTAGCTCCAAATATTAATATATAAATAACTTAAATATTTTTAATCTATTATAATCAATATAAATTTTTTTTATATACTTATTCAACATAAACTAATGTAATTTATAAAGAGTGACTACATCTCAACTATAAGATTAGAATATAGCCAACAGAATTATAGCACAAAGTGTATAGAAGAAAGTTTTGAAAGACCTCAACCTCTCATCGGTCTCTTAAACGAGCCGTTCATGTACAACTTGAGTTTTACCCAAAATTAAATGAGCTGGAAAGCTTGCCATGATTATAAAACAGACCTAGCATGCTCGCGTTCAACCCATTTACACTCTTACTTCTTTTGTAAACTAGTAAACAACAAATAGTCATGAGACACAACCACTGCTTTCTAGTCTGCCCACATCTCTTGCCATCACCTATACGTTGCATATTGAAGATATGAACCCTGTAGTCAACTAATATTCTTTATATGCAACCCCTCTTCTAGAATCATAAAATGGGGAAAGCGAAAAGAAGGAACACCTGCATACATCCTATTAAGTATTACCAAACAACTCTGGGAAAAAAGATTTTTGTATTTTTGCACTTCTACTCAATCATATGGGATGTTAGCTGCCAGTTGAAGAGAAAAATAAAGAAAGAAAACTCAGACTTGGGTAATATTTTCAAGATTTATTTCAAACAATGATTACCTTAGAAAATCACTCAAAAAAGTCATTCAGCTGTCTTGCCAATCACTTTGCTTCATTAAATGGCACATTTCATGATAACAATTCAAAGGCAGCAGCAAGAATACAAAACACCAGCTGAGTGTCTTTTCAAGTGATATTTTGGAGTTACTTAAGCACTTTTGTTTTATTTTCCATAAAGATCAAAAATATGAGACATTCACAAGTTGACAAACCAAAAATGATGATACATAAACTCAAATCAATGCAAGCGGCTAATGAACTTGAAAATAAATTTTAGTATCCAGTCATGAACCTTTAAGGAACCTATGAAAGAATAATAGGAAATGCTAATGAATACCAAAACTATCTGATTTAAAAAAGAACTTGCCTTGCAAAAGGTGAAATCAGAAGAATCGCCCATCTTCAACTTTCTTAGTGTATTCTTTTGTATTGCACTGGGCGGCCCAATCTGTTCTAAAAGATAACCCTCTTCAAAGAATGCTTTGATGGATGTCAAACAACACGCAAGAACAAAAGAGAAGAAATCTTAAAGCAACTCTCATATCAAAACAACTAAAATTTCAAATTATATGCACACAATTTTAGTTAAGAAAAGATCTGATAGACACATGCGCATGCATCCAATTGAGTTCAACAATTCATCCATGAAAGCAAAGAAAAAATTATTAAAACAGAAAAAGAGAATCAATGTAATGGTCAATCATATCACCTGCAACTTTAATGAAAAATAATAATAATACATAAATGACCAAGAAATCTTTAAAAATGTGGAAAAAAGAGGAATAGAATTGCAAGTATGTAGATTAAAGGAGACTAGTGAATCTTCAACAAAAGGGTTATATCTGAGTATTCAATTTCACACAACAAAAAAAACATAGAATAGCCAATCCATTTAGGTTAACGGGTCAAGGAGGGAGATGGCAAGAAGAGATGTTTCTTGGTCAGACAAGGATTCAATTATTTGACGACAATTTGGGATTCCAGCGCTCAATTGCCACAAATCATGACTTGACATTAAAAAAACTAAAGAAAGTGGTTGTGGAATACCTCTCAACCCATAGGGTTTTACACTGTGTTCACGAGTAGTAATACTACCAAAATCGTTGAAAATTTCTCGATTTTTAAAATTCTATCCTCGACAAAATGATTGTTTGAATTGTTCTTAGTACTGGTTTTGCAGACCTTGTTTTCATGTCTACCAAATCAACATGTTTTCATTTTAAGCAATTATGTTTTTGTTCTCTACTCTGTTACTATCCATCAACATGGAAAAAAATGTCACAATTGTTAAATATAAAAAGTTTCAATTATCTTTAACTTATTTTCAAATTAACACATAAATAAATGAAACACAAGGCTGTTAAACCTCACGCCATCCTATTCATCCTTGACAAATGTCTCCACTCCATTGATAGCTTATGGCTCTTCTCTTTCATGTCTACCTCCAAGCCATCAGAGATAACTCAGAGTCAGAGGTGTACTTTTTTCCTCCACCTACATGTTCAATCCACCAAAGGGAACACGAATTACATAATTTCTCCCTTTCCCTGTCATCCACACCACAATCTCTCTCTAGTCTCTTGTTTGTAGTGATAGGTCCACATGACATCATTTTCCAGCTCCTAAATTCGTTGGCTCATGTTTACTTTTGGAGCAAGGAGTTTAAGAAAATCCAAAAACAAGACAAACATGATATATGCTTTTGAATCAAAAGAATTTTTTTTTAAAGAATTTAGTGCTCGCAAACAATCTATTGGCCACTATTATCTCTCTCCAACTGGTTGGTCTTTGAAAAAAAAAACTTTTTTTGTTCTCTTCTCCTTTGCTTATGTAAGCAATAATCTCGAAGAAAGAGAGAAAAGCATAATCCTGATCTTCTCCACCGCTCTTTCATTTGAGCCTGTACTCCATTAGGGTAGTGGAAAAGAGTAACTAGGTAAAGAGGACAAGTGCGACCTAAGTCATGGTTCAGTTGGGGCTCTGAGACATGAACAGAGCTCATGGGTCAGGGTAGGAATATGAGGATGTTGTTATGGGGCTCTCACGGATGTAGACAATCCCATGCTCCCACAAGGAAATCGATAGATATATTCAAATAAAGATGTAGAATGCATATTGGGAGTGTGCTGGCCATCCACATGGATACAGAAATGGGGCCATCAGTTCACTAACAAAAATATATGAACCTATCGAGGAACTTAAGGCAAAAAGAGGAAGGGTGTGAAGGGGTGTAGCATTCAAGTTATAATTTGGGCTGGAGGTAAGACAGACATCTTTATGACACCATTTAAAAATTGTAGTAATGACTTTATCATTCCAACGGAGGGGAAAAAAACTAGATCAATGTAAAAATATTCTATGCTCTATTTGGGATGATAGCCCAAAAAATTATCACTCCATTATGATTATTTTTCCCCCGCAGGTTTGAATCACATAATCCAGAATTGTAAAGAGCAATATGTGATTACACACTCTAAACTATTTTCAACCTATAACATGTGCTACATGAACCTTTTTTGTTACAGAATATAAAGAACTTGGTATACAATGGAGCTCAGATTGGCATATAGTAGTTTGATTCTACAAGTATACAACTTCAGATCTCTTAGACTGGACTTTCTTTTTCTTCGTTTTAGTTTTGGAGTTTTGTGCCTTAGATTATGACAATTAAGAACCAATTTGATGTTTCAATCTAAAATAAGAAAAGGGAAAGGAAGAAAAGAGATAAAGATAGCAGGCATATGGAGAAAATCACGCAAAGTTTCACCAAGCACTTTCTTTTTATTAATCCATTTAAACATCTATGATAATTTGTGTGCCTCCCTGCAAAAAAAAAAATAAAATAATGCCAATATTTTCTCAAAAATTGGACAAACCTAGGGGTGAATCATACCCTAACCTGACCTCGAATCTAGAGAGGCTTGAACTGCCTATCCATATCCTAAAATATTTATGGTACATATCTTACCAGCATTGTTAACAATGGTGTGTGAGAATGCATATTGTTGTTTATCAGCTAGTGTTATTGTGTGTGAAGCAATACACACCATTACAGATCAAAATACAGCAATATGAGCTCATAACTAGCTTTAAGGAAAATGAAAAATGTGCTTAACCAGCCTGAAAATCCTTATTGTTATTTAAGATGATCTTAAAACTTAATCTATTTATGACCCTCTTCCTTCTAGATTTGACCCTCTTCATAGTTTTAGAACAAGAAGAAATTGTTATAGGCTTATTCTACACCAGCACATTGTATGCAAACTTTACATGGTGCTAATAATATGTGTATAATAACTGCAACATATTGTTAATGTGTAAACAAAGTTCCAAGTGTAAACATATTTGGAACATGTGACATAGTTGTAGTGCTAGTTTGTGTGGAGAATTATTTTAGACTGTACAATGAACAAGAATTCCAATCAATATATATATCTAATTTGATTTATATCCTGTATTCGTCAAGATAAGTTACACCATATTAATTTGTGTGAAACAAGCTTATATTTGAATGCTAAAGATAAAGATGAAGATACCTAAAGAATATGAATGTGAAGTTTGAAGGCTTATAAGAAAATGAAAATATGGACACACAAGAAAGGTAAGACAACCTTTCTACACATATAGTCTCCTACTCCCTCATCCTAGTTATGCCTTATTGGAAGGAATTAAAAGTTTGCACAGAAGTGCAGAATGCAGTATACTCAAAATCCTATTTTATGTCCATGCTAACAATATATTCATTATTTAAAGACAGATAAAAACTGGTTATAGTTCTTGAACATCCTATAATTTTGAAATAGAACAATACAAGATGAGATTACCACATCATCAATGAAAATAAAATACAATTACCACATCATTAATGAATATAAAATAGAACTAGAAGCTGCTGAAGTCAACTTTCAATGCTGTGTGAGGATTACCAAGAACAAAAACTAAAGCACTTACTTTTTCATGGATAATGCACAAACCATGCCTAGAATTCATTTTATCATTTTTCAAAACATGTCAAGAGAAAACCAACAAAATCAATGGCCAATGTCGAGTTCAAATTCAAATCTATTCCCAGAAAAGTAGGAAAAAGAACTCCAATAAAGATATACTAGGAAAAAACATCATAGATAACTGCATGAAGATGGCTACCATGCATTAACTTATAATTTATCAGATCCACTGCCTGCTAATGAATAGATCAGCATAACATAAACACCATATATGACCAACTACTATGTACTTATTCTCCTTTTCCTCTCTCCATTTCCAATTATTAAACTTTAATTTGCTATTCATTTGATATACACTCTATCTCTACTTCAAGAAAACAGGAGCAATAATTATTGTTTCTTGTGTTACAGCAAATTAAAATCAACAGTGATTTATTAAAAAAAATAGAATTCCAGATTTGTGCGAAAAAATCACAGATTTGATGAATACACATCTGAGATTATTAGCAGAAAACTTCAAAAGCTAATGTATGTAACGCTAATGGAGATGCTTTGAATTCCGTATCGCAGAGCCAAACAAAAGGCTAAAAATTTGGTGTGGGGGGTGAAGAAAGTTAGGGACACAGATATTACACAAGCAAACGCCGGCCTTAATGGGTCGTATCTTTTTCTCCCAACTTTAATTTTGTATATTATTATCCTCCGGTTGGTTATGTGAAAACCGAGATCAAAAGCATCTCATTTAGAGCTGGAATCCCTATTCGAGACCTAACCTGCATGACCTAATAAAAATCTTCAAGTGAATAATCCTAACCTAGGTCTGGATACAAGAAGGGAATAGATATCAAGTAGGTATTGTTCAAGAGATCAGAGGAGACGGAGTGGGTGCGTGTGGGTGGGGTTGGGGTTCCAGTTATGGCGGTGGGGTTGGGGTTCCAGTTATAGGGAAGAAAGACGAGGTGCGGGTAGCGATGGATGGTGGTGTCTGTGATTGGACTCCGGCCGCCGCCGATCTGTTTGTGTGTATGCTTTTGTGAGAGAGAGAAGTGGGAGGAGAGGTGGTCTTACGTTAGCTGAGAGTGGGGACGACGAGGACCGGCAGCGACGGCAAAGCGAACTCCGGAGGAGGCAACGGCGAGAACCAAGGAGGCCGCGAGGGAAGGAACTCCGGGTCCTATAAAGCTTCCCTTTGTTCAACTCTTCTTTTACTTTCTTCGCGTCGCTGATACGCTTTTTCCAGGCAAAACACGAAATGAAGGATGGAGACCTGCATGTGTCATAAAATTAAAATTGTCTGGTCTAAATTCTCGTGTACACACCTGGTTCGGATAATCAAAAAGACGAAAAAAGAAGAAGGAAGGAGGCAGGTCAACATTGAGGGACATTTGGCTCGGGATGGAAATCGAAATCAGAATTAGAATTGGTTGAAACGAAAATTAGAATGATCATACTCCCCACATATTTTGTTTGTTACTAAAATTGGAATCAAAATGAAATTTAAGTAATAGATGAGAATCCTGATTTAATTTTGGAAGATTAGAACATTATTCTCATTCCCTTCTAACTAGAAATGTAAATGGGTCGGATCGGACTGGGTTATGAATGATCTGGACCCAACCCAATTCTTTGTTCGAATTTTAATGTTGGGCTCGAATCTAGACCCAACCTAATAGAAGATCGGAGTAGTTCAGATCGGATCCACAACTAAAATTGCTGACCTAATGGATTATTCAGGTTGGGTCGGAGCCATATATAATCCGGTCCCTACCCAAAACATTCGGATCTAGATCGGATCTGATTCAAGTCCGGATTTAGATTGAGAGAAAGCACCTAAGCATTCTTCATACCACTACAAACTAATTTAATATATGATGCAAAATTGGTTAAGATATGGATGTCATCACCCATATTAAACAATTGTTTCCTTTGTCCTCTTGTCAAACATTAAAATTTAGTGTGTGCTGCTTCCCTTCTCCCGCCTGCTTGGTAAATTTATTATAGTACAATTTCAATACGTGTTGCACGCTTGGCACTGCATGTACAGAGCAGTCAGATTAAAAAATTCTGGGTTCAGAATTCTGGTGTTGCTTTGCATCAATATGTTCTGTCTTCCATGCAACTTGCCCACAGGTGAGTAGGTTACAACAATTGATGAAGAAACGGCTGCTCCCTTTACGGCTTTACCAAACAATATCTTGTTGCAGTCCTAAAGATTTACTTGCCCCAAATCCCCTGCTCCCTTTGCTAATAAATTTGCTCCTAGCTAATTAGACACCAAACCCCCTTTGTCCCAACCAAGTGGCCAAACAAAACTCCCAAACTAACAAATCATATGCCGTCTCCAAGTTCACCAATACTACTTTTTGCCTTTATCTTCTTGCAACCACAGAGGACCTCTTCAACAGGAGAGTAATTTGAAGGTATATAGGTTTGGGATAAAAGCATCTTACGCATCACTGACCAAGTTCAAGTAAGGTGGAGGTGTCGAATTATATCTTGAAGAGTTAATCCAACAGAATAATCCATGCTTAATTTCGAGAAGTTCATCAATGGAAACATCCAATATATGCTACAAAACTAAATCACGAACGAGCACTTGATGGTTGACTATGTAGTAATGATAGGCTTGAAATTTGAAAAGATGCATTCACTTAAAGTCAAGTATAAATAGCCAAACATGATCTAACATAACATTACTTTTTAGTTTTTTAACTGAAGGATATAAGCGAAACTAAAAATATATATGTATGCATGTATCTACTACATCTTTGTGCACATATGTGTGCATATATATACATATATGTACATATGTGATATAATGGATGCATGCATGTATGTATGTAATAAACGAGATAGTTATGTGGGTTCGGGTCAAGTTAGGTATAAAAATCTCAAATTCCAACCCAACCTGAAATTTTCAATAGATTTGACTTTAATTCCGAGTCAAGCACCAGGATTGCGAGTTAGAATGACAACCTTACTTCAAAGTAAGCTCTCACCAACGAATTCAACTTGCGCTATGCTTAAAGAGTCACCTAGGTCCTTCTTAATCTTTTTTTACTTTCTTAGAGATTGTCAAAGGTTTCGAAATTGATTTCCTTAGCATCCTCGATCTTCCGTCTCAACCATGCTAAATTGGGATCTCAATTCATCTTGATCTTGGCCACCCACCATGATACCTGATACTTCTTGATTCGAAAATCATGACGTAGAAACTGTCTATTAGTCAAAATTTTGCTTTAAGTTCTTCATGAGATACCGTCTTATACTCACACGACACGCTTTCATTTAAATAATATCAATAATGCAAACCCTGGACAAAACCATAATCCACTATTTAGGATTCAAATCTGCGGCTAAATTGGTCTCTGATGCACAAGAATGCTTACCAAATTAAAAAAGGCACAACATTGCATGATTGGATAGCAATTACAACATATGTTTTAGAAAAATACAAAGGTCATCGTTATGATATACCAGCAAATTAGCTATAGAGAGATGGAAGGAGTAAAGTAGGGAGAAGAGCTATGTCCTACCATTTCAACTGCCCTCATCTTTTGTTATTCCCATACAGTCGGAAAAGGTTAAATGCAGAGATACAGGAAAGTATGAGAATACAAGAAGTGACCACAAATGCAATCGCTAAACCACATCCAGCCTTGATGCAGAATCCCCTATACAGATCACATAGTTTCATCCATTGAAGCTCTGGTTGGCCAAACTGTGCAAGCAATCCTGACTGTGCACTTGCAGCCACTGCAGCTACTGATACATATGCCATTACCTGAAATAGATGGGTTACACATTATTCAACATGATGTAGTGTATAAGTTTATTTATCAGCTCTGTTTTTTTTTTTTTTAGTGAAGTTTGATCGAAAAAGTGTATAACAATAATAATGCATACAGTATACGAATTAACTAATCTCTAATTGCAAATTTGATCAACATTCATAAGCTCCAAGAGACCATATGAGTAACGAAGGGCCTCGCGCTTAAATGGCAATCACTCGCACGGGCAACAATTTTTATTGGATTAGTAGATGCTGATCGAGTTCACCTTATCAGATTATATGCAATAGGTTTCATCTCAAAATGGTAATTGTTATGAATGCATTTTTAAATGGAAAAAGAAGTCCACTGCAGTACCAAAGACAATTTATACAATATCTTATTTCATCACAATTTGCAGACATCTTAGTTATGTTCTATTTTAAATTTCATTTTAAGGTTGAACAGAAGTAGTTCTTTAAAAGAAATATGCTACATAAAGATGGCTCAATTGTTCAACAAAAAATAGGCATAAATTTTGGTCAAAATTAGCAGCACATCACACATATTGTGCAGCGAGCAGTATTCGCAGTATAACAATTGATGTTGATGTGCCTTTGCTAAGCCAATGTTTTTTTTTCTGTAAAAAATATGTACCAAGATCATAAGGACATGGTAACTATATTGTAGCAAATCACTGTTACCATTTGGAACATAAATATCTTAGGCCCTCATACATGGTCCTTATGCCTCCCATATTGTATGTAGCATCACTCTACACATACCTCACTCTTTAATGAAAATGCACCTTGGTTTTAGCATTTTACTTAGGAGAGAGAAGCAAGGTCCGCCACACGGCCCACATCCGTACCTAAATCTATACTAGTCGGCACCCGATATAGTTTGGTACCGATTCAGTACCGTACCAAATCTGTAGGGCGTGTTGGCCCATGACCGACACACCTTTTTTTTTGGAGTTCTCAAAAAAATTTAATTAGCAATTACTCTTTTTAAACTTTTTTTTAATGAATTTAAGTCTAATTTGATATTTTTTTAATATTTTTTTAATATTTTTTTAATATTTTTTGATATTTCTATCATCCTGGTTTAACCTATATGATGCATCTTATTGCTTCAAGTAGTAACGTGAAAATTAAAAAATAATACAATCAATTACATACATTTAAAGTCCAACATACATACCGGTATTTGAAATCAAGTTAAGGGACGATATCTCTCGTAGATATCCAAATCATCAACATAGTCAGAAGGCACAACAATCCACCCCTCTAATTTTTGGTATTATTTATATCTTACTTATTATTTTTAAAAATATTTTTTTAATATTAATATTTAAAAAATTAATTTCAGCTTAAATTCATGTATAACCCAATAATGGATGAAACATATATGTTTCTAGGCCCTCGGGCATGCATCAAAGGCTACTTATTTCTCAATTTTTTCTAAATTTAGACCTAGGCCACTGTGCGCATAATCACATCAAAACTTGAATAAATGAATACCAATTTTTTATGGAGAGTAGCTTGTATGCCTCTAAATACGTTTAATGCCATACCCAACCCGGTTCGAAATCAGATTGACTCGGTGCGAACCGGCCGGTTGGCACCCATTTGACATGAAACCGACCTGTTTCGGTCGGTAAAGGACCGATGCCAGCCGATCCAATAACGGTTCCAGTCGGAACCAAATAGGATTGTCGAACCGACTCAGTTTTGCACCGGATCTGCTCCATACTACCTGAACCGAGTTCGGCCCAGTTTGGCAAACTCTGGCGAGAAGCGAGAGGAATGGTAACTCCATATGCAAGTATATTTATCATTTGGAATCACAATTTCCAATTCTTCCTTTAATCAAAAACTATCCAAGTCTTTCCTCTCGTGCATAATACCCAACACCAGATATTTAATTCAAGGATATATTTCAGAAACGAGGAAGATGCAGGGCTGGCTAACAATTACAACAATAATCTACTTCATGTAGAATATGTAAGCAAAGTTTTAAAAAGGGATTGGGAGGGATTTTGCATGAAAATATGAATATTAGATCAGTCGATACGCATGGTTCTACAGATCAACATGGCTGGCAAATTAAAGGCACGTATAGAAAATAATCATTTTGGCAAATTAGGCTGACGGCAAATAAGGATCCATCAAAGATAGATTTTTTTCACCTGATCACATAAGAAAATAAGCCAAGCGAAGGGCTTGTTTAACAGAACACTCCCCTTGGTTACATTTACTATACATCGCAGGCCCTGTATAAGACTATAACATGCAGCAATCCCATTAAATATCACCAGAAACCTGCACCCAAAAGCAATGTAGAGCAAGGGAAGAAAACAAAAACAAGTAAGTTGGTGCAAAGAACATTAATTTTTTTATTAATATGACATGAAGAAAGACTTCAGGGCTTGCTTACACTGAAGCCTTCATGTCCGTGAACTTGGCCTTCCTTTCCAGGTAGACGATCCTCCTGGTCTGGGTGTCAGTCCCCACAAGGGCAGCCACAAGCACGGCAAGGCCACATATAACACACCTGAGAGCCACCTCTCCCACCCTCAGCTTCCTCTCCACTGCCTTCCATCTGCCACCCACAGGCACATTCCAAGGATTGCCCATCCTCCCTGAACAAATTCCCCACGAAAGATCCAAAAGAAATAGAAAAGAAACCTTCTTTCTCCACCAATCTCACCAACATGGAATTCAATACTGGAGTTTCCCTTGTATAGGGCCCATGGCAAGCAAAACAAGCTGGTAGGCTGCTGCTACTCTTAATTTCCATTTGGTCTCACCTATTTAATGCGGGCGATTGGGTAGCTGAACATTTATTATATATTAATTTGTTCACCTGTCTTCTTGGACAGCAATGGGTGGGTAAGTGGTCCCTCTAGTGATTTGAGATGCACAAGGTTATGCAGCTGAACCTTTTGGATGGAGTTTACCTCTGCTCCCCCGATTGCTGGTGAGATCCCTCCATTTAAAATAGGGAAAATTAAGAGCCGGCCCATTTTTTGACCGGTCCCTAATGTTTAGTCCATGTTGATCGGTTCTTTAACAACCGGTATAGCGACATTTCGATATTCCATCATGAGATGAAAATACTCCTCACCCTTCCGCTCTTCCTCTCTTTCATGAATAGCGACCTCTTTGTGGAAGACGGTGAGGCTGAGGGGTGCGCTGTCAGACACCTTGGCCGCCGGCCACGGCTTGGCCCCCTCCCTCGGCCGCCAAGGCCCGGCCCCCTTCCGGCACTGCTTGCCTCGCGGGAGGAGAAGAAAGGAGAAGAAGGGAGGAGAAGAAGGGCCGTTGTTGGCCACGGCTCGGCCCCTTTTGGGCGCCGCCGGTCTTGCGGGAGGAGAAAAACTTCACTGCTGACCTTCCACGGCTGCCGCCAGCCACGGCCTGGCCCCCTCCCTCAGCCGCCACAGCTCGGCCCCCTTCCGGTGGCTTCGGCCGTGCGGAAGGAGAAGAAAGGAGAAGAAGAGAAGAAAAAAGAAAGGAAAAAGAAAAATGAAAAGAAAAGAAAAGAAAAAGAAGAAAAATGAAAGAAAAAGAAGAAAAGAAAAGAAAAATAAATAAATATATATATATATATATATATATATATATATACACGAATGAATGAATAAATAAATAAATAAATATAATAAATAAATATATTTCAATGAAATAAAATAATAAATAAAAAATACGAATGAACAGATAAATAAATAAATAGGATAATAAATAAATATATTTCAATGAAATAAAATAATAAATAAATAAATAAAAAGGAAAATAATGTGTGAGCAGTAAATAATTTGATCTTCATGATATTGATAAGTACAGTGGATTTGTCACAATTGCAATTAGTTAAGTAAGCTTTGAACTCAGTTCATATAGTCTCGAACACAGTTAACTCACCATTGCAATTACGTTAGTAAGCCTGATACACAGATAAGCTTAATCTAGCCTGACACATAGTTTATATAGCATGGCATACATTTAAGTGAGCTTCGTACGTAGTTAATTAATGTTTGAACACTTAATCTAGCCTGGCACAGTTAAATCATCTCGGAACACAGTTACATCTTCTCTGCATACAGATAAATCTTATCTGCATAGAGTTAAGATGGCTCAATGTTGCAAAAGGTTTGAGCCATCTTAACTCTGTGTAGAGAAGATTTATCTGTGTGCAGAAAAGATATAGCTGTGTTCTGAGATGATTTAAGTAAGTTTAGGATACAGTTAATCAATATTTGAACACTTAATCTATCCTGGTATATAGTTAAGTCTCCACATACAATTAAGTAGAACACACTTAATCTAGCCTGACACACAGTTAAATCATCTCGAAACACAGTTACGTCTTCTCTGCACACAAATAAATCTTTTCTGCAC
The DNA here is from genome assembly GCF_009389715.1 of Phoenix dactylifera. Taxonomy (NCBI): domain Eukaryota; kingdom Viridiplantae; phylum Streptophyta; class Magnoliopsida; order Arecales; family Arecaceae; genus Phoenix; species Phoenix dactylifera. Next base: position 27,167,702 of record NC_052399.1, read on the forward strand.
AAAGTTAAGATGGCTCAAACCTTTTGCATCTTAACTCTGTGCAGAGAAAATTTATTTGTATATAGAGAAGACATAACTATATTCCGAGATGATTTAACTGTGTGCCAGGCTAGATTAAGTATGTTTCAAGTTTATTTAACTATGTGCCGAAAAGACTTATTTGTGCCATGCTCGATTAAGTGTTCAAACATTAATTAACTGCATGCCAAGCTTACTTAAATGTGTGCCATGCTATATGAACTGTGTTATGCTAGATTAAGCTTACGTATATACCAAGCTTACTAACCTAATGCAATGGTGAGTTAATTGTGTTTGAGGCTATATAAACTGAGTTCCATGCTTACTTAACTAATTGCAATGGTGACAAATCTACTGTACCTATCAATATCATAAAGATCAAATTATTTACCACTCACTCATTATTTATTTTATGTTATTTTATTTATTTATTTATTATTTATTATTTTATTTATTATTTCATTTCATTGAAATATATTTATTTACTATCTTATTTATTTATTCATTTATTCATTTATTCGTATTTATTTATTATTTCATTTCATTGAAATATATTTATTTATTATCTTATTAATTCATTCATTCATTTATATATTTATTTATTTTTTCTTCTTTTCTTTCTTTTTCTTTTCTTTTTTTCTTTTTCTTCTTTTTCTTTCCTTTTCTTCTTCTTTTTTCTTTTCTTTTTCTTTTCTTTTTCCTTCTCTTCTTCTCCTCCCTTCTTCTCCTTCTCTTCCCACAAGGGCGGAGGCACCATAAGGGGCTAGGCCGTGGCGGCCGTGGGAGAGGGCCGGAAAGTGGCCGACGGCGACCGCAGTTGGCTAGCGATGAAGTTCTTCTCTTCTCGCGAGGCGGCGACGCCAGAAAGGGGTTAGGCCGTGGCGGCCGTAGGAGAGGGCCCGGGAGGGGGTCGGGCTGTGGCTGGCGGCAGCCACGACCTGGCCTCCCTTCTTCTCTTTCCTTCTTCTCCTTTCTTCTTCTCCCGTGAGGCCGACGGCGCCGAAAGGGGGTCGGGCCGTAGCAGCCTCGTGAAGGGGCCGAGCCGTGGCCCGCGGCGGCCGCGGCTTGTGTGCAGAAGACCAACCTGTTCTTCTTCTTCTTCTTCTTCGACACCTCCCTACCGTGGGGGCGGGGGCATCTTCGGCATTTTTTTAAAAAAATAATGCTCTTAGGGACCGGAAATTAAAGTTAGTAAAGTTATTGGACCGGACATTTCAGTTATAGTCAACAGAGACTTTTTGTTATACCAGGTCCATCGGAGGGTGGGGAATTAATTACCCATATAAAATATTGAAAAGAAAAGAAAAGAAAAGACAAGAGTCCTCACAGGAATACTATATTGATAATAAATCTTGCCAAGGATATTCATGCTGAAAGACAAGTTGCTTCCTGGCACTCTATAGTTGCCAACCAGCTGTTTGACACCTCCGTGTCACAGATGGAGCTGAGAGTAGCTTGGTTCGGACTGAGTTATGTGCGACATGCATTGCAGGCCAGAGATATTCTTCCGGAGGGTGACTTGGCGACGATCATTAGATGGATTCTGCAGACGTCAGGTGGGGTCGGTGATCACCATCCACTGCTGAGGGATATCCGGGCCATATTGTGTGATGGGATGGTTAACAAGCGAAGCATGTGTTCAGGAAGGCGAATGGGGCTGCGGACTAGGTGGCTTTCTTTGTCGCCAACCATTCAGAAAACCACCTATGAGAGTGGGAGGGACGCAGGTGCCTAGTACTCTCCGTGATGTACTGTTTTTTTTTTACTTTCTTGGTTGTATCCGTACACGTTATACATGATACTTCCGTTTCAGCAAAAAAAAAAAAAAAAAATGAAAGAAAATAAAAGATAAGGGTCCTCACCGGAATATTGTATTGATAATAAATCTTGCCAAGGATATTCATGCTGGAAGACAAGGTGGTTCCTGGCACTCTATAGTTGCCAACCTGCAAGGAGAGCTTACTATGACGAGCAAGATTACCAAAAAACATTGTTCAAACTCGTGCAATAGCGTATTATCATCATACTGTTTTGAAGAAATAAGCAGAACCTCATATAACAAAGCATCCCTAGAAATCCGAATGGGGGTACATAAAGATTGAAAGTGATAGAACAACCCTCATTTTATTATGGAAAACAACCCAAGAAAATCACTTCTAACTGTGACTCTACAGGCAAATTAAGATCACTAGAACAAAACAGCTCTATTGGCCCACGAATAACATCATCGAGAAAAGGAGTTGCAGGGACCAGCCATTCCCTTCCCTCATGTTATGAATGGTGTGGAACAAATGGCCCATCAGACCTCAAAGATGTTTCTAAGATTAGGTACAAGGGTTTTAATATACCATGTTTATTCCCAACCAAACCAGGTCAAGTAGAATTATGATTTTGAAGAAGTTTTATCGCTGTTACCCCGCGCTTTATCACATGATGACGCATCGTTGCCATCTTCGGCCAAGCACTAACGAAGAATAACGGGAAGAAACATCCTTTAGTGCATGTACCAAGGAATACCGTATATTTTGCCATATTTTCTCTAACATTTTTTTTAAAACAAATAAAAATCAAATCAGGACGGAACTTCTGCTAACTACTTGAATCTGTCAGCTCAGTGACTTAGGAAAACAAAAATAAAAGGGAAAGCATATGAGTTCCGTGACTTCAAAAAAAAAAACAAAAAAGAAAAACGAAAATCGAATGCGTGAAAAGAGGCCATCTGCCTGCATCCTCTCTTTCTCCTTGTCAAGCCTCTCTCCATCTATCCTCTTCCTCGTCAAGCTGGGTCTCCTATCCGTTAGGCCGTCCTTCTCTACCTCGAGTCTATTTCTCTTTCTCCAATTCGCTCCTTTCTTAGGATCAAAGAAGCTGCAATATATATTAAAAAGCCCGGAAATATGTATCACTTAGCCATATACTGTGTACTCAAAGACATCATATTTTCTAAACTATGTACCGATTTATCTAGAGTATGTAATAAGATGCTAAATAATTATTTTGCTAGGTATGTATTACCTAACTATGTAGTATGTACTGGTGAACACCATGTTGTAGAAACTATGTGATTGATTTATCTGGAGGTATATTTTGAAAAGCTGGATGACTATTTTGTTAAGTGTGCATCACTTGACCATGTACTACATATGGGTGAACACCATATTTTGAAAATTGGGTATCAATTTACCTAGAAGTGTGTATTGGGTAGCAGTTGAGTGTATATTAAAGAAGTTTATAGTATATTTCTAGAAGCCAATAAGTGTATATCGCATGGCCATGTACTGTATACGGATAAAAATTATATTCTAAAAACTGTATATCGATTTACCTAGAAGTTCGTACTAAAATGCTGGATGACTATTTTGCCAAGTTGTATATCACCTAGACATGTGGTATGTACTAGTGAACACTATATTTTAGAAAATGTATATCGATTTATCCAGAAGTGTATATTGAGACGCCAAATGACTATTTTGCTCGGTGTATATCACCTACCATAGAGTATATATTGTGAGCATCATGTTTTAGAAACTACGTATCAATTTATTTAAAGATGTGTATTGGGATGTGGGAGGACTATTTTTACTATGTATCCCTTAGCCATGTATTTTGCATCGATAAATACCATGGTCTCAACGCCCTCACAAGGAAGCACATTTGCAGAAGGAGAAAAGGATTGGGGGATAAGGAGAAATGCCTTACGAGGAAGAAAAGAGAATATAGGTAGACAACTTCTCTTCATGCGCATGATTTTCTTTTCTTTTTTGTTTTTTAGGTCATGGAACTGATGGACTTTGTTTGTAAGAGGAATTCCACCCAATTTGACTTTTGGATTTTTTTCTTTATAATAGATGCTAGAAGAGATGTGGTAAAATAGGAAGCCCGCCCCATATGATATTCTCTGATGTATGCACCAAAATTTTTTTGTTCGAATAAGGCAATCCCAACCAATAAAGTAGAACCTAGGTTGCCTGCCCCTTTTTTTCCCTCATCAATTTCCAACAAAAAAAAAAAACGCCCACATGAATCCAAGTGCATGCCAACTAATAACTAGGGATTGAATTAAGAACCATATACAAGCTAGTTAATCTTACACCTTTTGTTAGAAAAAATTGATTAACCTTGCTCATTTTAACCCATTATCACCACTAAGAATAAGGATGGATGGTATTAGAAGAATGAGAGAGAGAGAGAGAGAGAGAGAGAGAGAGAGAGAGAGAGAGGGGAGGATCGGATGGTTCGTAATTCCATCATTTATGTGTTTGTAATTCTAAATTATATTGTCAGCATTAAAAAAAATAATTGAGAAATATAATAACATGGTCCTTCTTTTACTTCATGCACTTCTATTATCACAAGCAGGATGTACTTTTACAAGAAATATTTTACAGAATGAGACACAGATGGAGCCATGGAGGTTTAGAGGTTCACACCACAACAATAAAGATACATAACTAGGAAAATTCATATGGAGACCACGTGCCACATACAGGTGAAGCTTGGCCTTTCATGCACACAGCCTTCAGGAAATATGTAGATGTTGAAATATATCCAACAACCACTTTCAGCATTTCCACATTATACCTTACTTCCCACAGTCCTCATCTAAAAGCATGAATCAACCCAACCCAACAACAAAACTACCATTTCCCGCTGAGCTTCGCCGATAATTTCTTTCTAATGTTATGTTTCTCAGTGAATCAAGTTCCAATAACCACAAAAGAAAAAAGAAGAAAAAAAAGCTCCAAAAATTCTATGTATTTTGATCCTCCAATGGTCTCAGCTACAAAGAATTCAAGTAGATGGGCGTCGGCCGAAGTCTAGTTGACATTTCCAAAGAGGATGGAGAACACACTTCCTTACTTCTGAACACATAGATATGCAAACTTAAGTGGAATGAGGACATAAATTGATCCATGATGACATGGATGCCAGATTCCTACCTCACCTTGGCTGACTCATCTGCTACAAACTTCATATAAAATTGAAAATACAGTCATAACAGATTATCCAGAATGGTTCGGCAATCTCAGGCAGGATGATCACTATTGAATCCATGTTAATTGTTTTGTGTTACAAGGGATTGACCGTTCCAAGGCCTCTAATAGATAACAAAGATCAAAGGACAAGATAATTTATCCCATATAACTTGAGGACCAAATATTGGAGGACGGCGAAGGAACAGGCACTGCACAAAGGGCAGTGTCAGCACCTTCAAGAAACATCCCACAAGCAAAGGAAATATATAAATTTTACAACCTTATCTGCTTCACTATGGGACAAACACACCTGAGTAATTGTTTCAAGTTCATGGGACTAAATGTTAATTTAGAAGGGAAAATATTATTCACTTCTCATAGTTTGTCATAGCAAGTATATTTATTTCCTACTTCACTACAAAGAGTCTCCGAATTACCTGCGTTAAGGTTCTTTCCATATCCTGCCCATTACTCTGAGCTTCAGCTCCTGTTGATCACCGCCAGAGAAGAAGAGTGCCAGATTCCTGGGGATGAGCAGCCCATCGTGGCTATCACGAACCCTCCTGTGGCTATCACGGATGCTTCTTGGGACTCCCTGCCAAATAAGTTTCCGGTGATTCCCACCTACCTCTAGGCTGTAACTGAAGTCCTTTGCCTCGTCTTCCTCTCCCATGAACAGCAGGAATGCCATGTACATGGGCTCGGTCCCTAGTTCGAAGGCCTCAAAATGCAAGCAGAAATGCTTGTCAAAACAATTGAAGACCTGCACAAAGGATGGAGCCATTGTTTCAAGAATTGACATCAACATTGGGATCTACATGTAGGAAGTTCCGAGAGTTCACACCAACAATGCAAAATCTAGTTTGTAAGGGGACAAGCTACTAAACTCAAGTCCTCATTAGCAATGCAACTGACTAAGTGCTTAAATTAATTAGGCAGATCTCATTTATGGCTCACCAAAGCACGAAAGCCAGGTCAGAAAATTGATTCCAATTTGAAGAACGCATAACCGCATGGATAAGCTCATGCCAACCCGTCAATTTATGGAAATGTCACACAGATGGGTAATCCGGCATCATGCAGCAGTGTATTTCTAGAAGCAACTTAAAGCACACCCAATATCTGCCATGATGTGTGTGTACAAGATATTACAGATAAGACAGTCTCTCCTATTTATATTTGAGGTTTCTATCTTAGGAACAAAAACAATTCCACATGGATAAGTCTAAGACCCATGATTCTATCCTATTACTGGCCTTCCCAAAAATGACACCCCAATACACACCAGAGCCCAACAATGACATCCATGCTCAGGTAACACTGATCAAAATCACCCTTCATATTCCATTGGATGGTCCATGTTTGTATCAAAAAAGGAAGAAAAGAGAAAAGAAATTATAATTAATAATGCAAGCTTAAGGTGAATCCAACAAGCAACAGTGCCAATGTCTAAAAAAAATGCCATCCGAAATCAAGCCTCGTAAAATATATGATTTAGAGTAAAAAAATAAGAATGTGGTTGCGGTCATACCCACATACCACAGGATAGTTTTTTTAGAAGAAAAAGTGTCAGAAAATTATTCTTCTAAAAAATTCTAAAAACTGGCTGTCTGTAATTTATACAAATTTGCATGCAGATAATGCAGACTGCAAACCCCTAAAAAGCGAATTGAGGATAATTCCTTGTCATTCTTCATGTTTTTTCCTTGAAATTTGTCAGGAAGATATTTCACAAAAGTCAGTAACATAAAAAATATAACATAATAAGAATTAACATTAACAGTTTCCTATTTCATCAATTAACAGCCAAAATAACCGATTAAGCAATATTTTTGATATATTTGAGATGTTATAATATTAAATTACAAGGATAAATAAATTTATGAATTTCTGGAAGGTCCTTATATCCTTTTCATAACACCGTGTTCAAAAACCAAACAAAAGTACTGATTGGATTAGAATAAATGTGATAACTGCCAAAATTCACTGCATGTAGCTTACCGTCAGCATCCATGTTGCATTTTGAACCTCAAGTGGGTTGGATTTAACATATCGATGATTGAAGGTGCACCCAACATGCAAATCAACCTTGTGATCATTTGTGAGATGGGCCAGGAGGGTTGAGATGTCTCCGGTGACAGAGCACCGAGATCCAGCACAAGGGCAGTCATATGGACGGAATTTGCACTGAAGTTCATGTCTGAGCTTGTCATAGTAGGGGAATATTTCATGGCAACCATGAGACTGGTAGCTGCAAGGGAAATCCAATGATTGTGCTATCCTCTCCAAAGCTAGGCACCGTATATTGTTAATCTCATGATAGCAAGATGGGCAGCGATTGTTCACTCTATGCTTGCACTTTGAACAAAGAGTATGGCCATTTGAGCACTGCAATAAAGAAAATAAACAGTTAGTCCATGCCATTATAAATAATTTGTGGCATTGTGGACAAAATTTTAAAACCAATGGGATGGAGGTTTCGTGGTTTCTCAAGGAATGGGATGCATGCTATCCCATTCCGTCCCGGTCGAGAATCATGGTCAATACCCTCCATCGTGCTCTCCCCTTCTTCTTTCCTTTACATTTTTCTTTGTTTGTTTCATTTTCTTCTTTTTTTCCTTTCCTCTTTTTTTCCTTCTTTTTCTTCTTCCCTCCTTCCTTTCTCTCTTTCCTTTTTCTTCTTCATTATTGTAACGACCCGTGCGGGTGTATGTTTAGTCCCACATCAGTTATTCGCTAGGTAGATCTTGGATACTTATACAGGATCAAGAAATCCAAATTATACCTTTCGTCCAGCCATTTTTGGTGAGATTCTAGGTTGTTACAAATGGTATCAGAGCCGACCCGGCCCATAACCCATATGAACTAAGGGACGTTGCATCACAGGCTCATTGAAGCTAACCACAGGCTGATCGTGGTACTTGTGATTAGATTTGAATGGATTCAGACCCTTAGCCTGACGATTAAATGGGAAGAGTATGTGAGAACCCGTGCGGGCAGGTGTTAGTCCCACACCGGTAATTCGCTGGGTAGATTTTGAATACTTATACAGGATCAAGGAACCCAAATAATATTTTTCAGCTAGCCTTTTTGGATGAGATCTTGAGTTGTTAAAATTATTTCCTTTCTTGATTGAACGTGGTTCAGTTTATTGGCAAGCCGACTGATAGGGCCACAAAGCGCCTAATGAATTGAGGAAAAAAAAGGAATATGCTTTCTTTCTCTTCATCCTTCCAACCTACCCCTTTTTTTTCTCCCTACCCTTTTTTCTTTCCTTTTTCTTCTTCTCTCCTTCCTTTTTGCTACTTTCCTTCTTTTTGGTTTTTCATTTTAATTTTCTTTCCTTCCTGTCTTTCTTGCCCCTTTCTTCTTCTTTCCCGCTGTGGATGGATTTTAGAATCCCGCCCCCATCCCAGTCATGTTTTCTCATACGAACAGGACAGGATGGCCAGGGCACCCCCCATCCCTGCAAAAATTAAAACCTTACTTGTCTATACCATAAACATTCAGACTAACCAAACAGCGAAAATGAAAGCACTAGCAGCCTTTAGAAGGATATAGTGCTTGCTATCTTTATTGTTTTCCAATGTTAAAAAAAATGAGTGTGCTTTCTCTTTAGCAACTTTCACAAGTAATAGAAGCTGAATACCTTCACTTTGTTTCCTCAAATATTTACATCGAACCAAAATCTCAAGGTTCTCAAAAGTCATTTTCATCTTTGATTAACTATTCATCCAAGTTTATGCACCAATGAAGATGATTGCAGTCATTCTCATGTCAATTGCCTGCCAATTTCAAATTTCATATGAGTTGAAATCCAAGTCCACTCTCCTGTCAGAAAGGATACCACAAGAGGAAAAGAAGACTAGGAAAAGTTTTTTTCTATATAAAAAAAGTAAACTTTCTATTTAAACAGAATACTAAAAAGGTACTTTATTGATTTGCAGAAGTTCATCATGTCATAGCAATCTTCACTGTAAAAATGATGAATCCTGTTTCAGAGTCCATTATGAATATGATTAATTCTATTTAAAGAGTTCTTTTGTCCACTCTGGTTCAACTCTCAAAATCATTCAAATAATGCATGCACCTTCCTTTTGCTTACAACTTTTCAGGCAACAATTGGCACATCACTTGCAAGTACCCGGAAGTGATCCTCAAGTTCAAGGCAATGGCATATTAAAGCTATTAATGGTCTACTATTTTTTTTCTTCTTTCTGGCTTTCACATTCACAAATGATGGTTGACAACTCTCCAATCTGAGTTTTCAATCAAGACCCAATATCTCCGTAGTATGATAAATATACAACCTTTAGATTTTCCAAGGGTGCCCCAAGAGCCAAGCAGCTCTTGGTTGCTCTTGCAGCTCTACATTGCTGATCCTTCATGACTAATCGACAATCAATTTGAAAAGACCAAAAGATTGATCAAAAGTAGGTGAAATTACATATGCCCTCAGGTACCTGATTCAAAACCATCACCTAGGAAAGAGAGTTTTGTACATCTAGATAGTTGAATACTCTCTTAAACTGAAATTCATATTGCTGATGGCTTACACCTTGTATTTTCTCAACTAATTCTAGTATTATGTTATTCAATTATGTACATCATGCTCTTTAAAGCTACCCAATATTTTGATATATGTAAGTCAACCTTCTACTCTTGGATGTGTCATTCATCATCACTTGTAGCATGAAGATAGTTGAAACACGAAGAGGCGAAGTTTGTGAGATTTGACATAGCAAGAAGCAAATGTGGGCGCTTTCATCTTCATGTTCCTTTGTTTTACAACTTTACTTTTCCTGATGATACTCTTCCTCTTCTCTTGACTTCAAGTATTATCACAAAACCTTTTTAGTTATATTATTGCTTGCCCTGTGAGAAAATGAATCCGCTTGATGTCAAAAGTCTTTCAAATAGACTTTCCTACTCTTGTATGTGATATTGCCAGTTTATTATGACATTTTTCATCATATGTTCTGTGCTTGATATGCCAGATACTCACAACAACAGCAATTATCATTGCCTGTTTACTAGCTTAGGCGCATAAAGATCCAATAACTTGTATATTCTCAAAGATTGGGGAACATTCAGCCCTTGGCTTCCCTTTTCTTGACAAGTAACCCATGCATTCCTTTCAAGTGCATCTGTTTCCGCTTATGTGATCTTTAAGTTTCATATGCTTGGACACTTGAATATCAATTAATTAAACATCTGACTGATATGCTATATATACCTATTGATATTTACCCAAATGCATGAGATTTACTTGAGAGGCTCAAGGCATTTTTTTGATTCCAAATAAATAAAAGTTCAACTAAAACACAACTCAGATTTTAAAGTAGACAAATATTAAACAACTAGAATCTCAGTGCCACTTACAGATCTGTTGTGCAGAATTCCTCAGTTGTCATTGCCTTGCATTCTTTTAATAGAATGAATCAGTTTCAATGGTGATTATAATTAGGAACATCAAAGGCTCCCCTTTGTATCAGGTTATATATCAAATATTTTTTTATGTTGTATCAATCATTGAAGTACTTTTCTGATAGGTCCTATGTTGTATCTGTCCCTAAAGTTCTATGATGGTCCAATACAGTCATATGTATTTTGTTTAGCAATGTATGATGAGGATCCATAGAGCTGTCAATATTTGTGGCCCTTGTGTTCTTTTGCTCCCTCCTGGATTTAATTTCTAAAATCCTTGAGTTCTCTGAGCATTGTTAAGACCTGATATTCATTGTTGACCCCTTCTCTAACAGCTTAAGCTTTTGGCATCTACTGGTTGATTAACATGGTATCACAACCAAAGATTAAGGGTTCAAATCCCCATTCAGGCCAATTTTACTCATTTATTACGTGAGGGGGGTGTTAAGGCTTGACATTCATTGTTGACCCCTTCCCTAATAGCTTAAGCATTCTGGATCTTGTGGTTAGTCAACAAGAATTTTCATATATTAAGAGGTTTAAGATTGGTTTTTGAATGGTATTTGTTTACTATCTATCGGTTATAAATATACTATCCGCTGATCTTTTATTTTCTGAAAGCTACACTTATAATCTAGATACAAATGACAATCATAATAATGAAGCCTTTTTCCAACTATTTGGTATCGGCTTCACGGATTCTCATGAGCCAAGTATTCCTATTTAAGGCCACCTCTAATGTTATTCCAAGTTTTTCCATATCCTTCCTCAAAACCTATATGGCTATATCCATATTATCTTAGATCTTTCCCTGCTTCTCTTACCACCTTAAGACAAACTAAAATAAGTCTTCTTATTGGAGCCTTCTTACATTTTTGTTGTACATGCCCATACCATCTTAATGATTTTTCATCACTTTATCTTTAATTCGTGCTACTCCTACAACTCCTTTAATATATTCATTTCTTATTTTATCTTTTCTAATTTTACCATATATCCATTTTAGCATTTTCATTTATGGGACGTTCAACTTGTTTCTCTCTTTACACTCTGAGCATAGCTCTTGTTTCACTCCTTATAGTTAATGTAAAAAAGGGAACTTTGACCTCACCGCGGATTTAACCCCGTCTTCCTATCCTAGCCCCTTTCCCACTCTTTTTTGCTCTTGCTTTCCTTACACCAAGCCAAAATTTCCTCTTTCATTCATTCTGAGATCGAGCGACCTCCGGCATCGCTCATTAAGGCTCCATCGGCTTATCAAAAGAGTTCCATCACTTTGGCTTCGAAACCTCCTAGAACAAATGAACTATTAACTTGCTCAGGTGAGCACTTTTCCTGACTGATGATCTTATAAAAAAATTATCCCCTTTCTGAGATCAGTTCTCGATGCTCGTTGATCCATGAAACTAGGATTTCAGAATGAACTATGGTTATTACTACGAAGACGGACTCAAATTACTTCTTTTTATTGCTTTTTTTGATGATAGAAAAAAAATTTTCATTCCATAGGGTCATTTGGGATAAAATCCCCTGGAGAAGAATGAGTGAAAAATTGAAGTACATTAAAGCTTCTTTATCTCTATCTGCTCCAGTAGCAGTAGCAGAAATAAAGTTTGGGTGGTTTGCAAAAAAGGGGCTCCCTTGCCTTGGAAAGGGTTGTGCCTATCTCTTTCCTTCCTTTCGTCGCCTCTGGATGGTAGGTGGCTAATTGGTCAGAAAACGGGACTAAATTCCAAAATTCCACTTTTTCCATTAAGGCATATGTGGATCATTTGATTTTTTTTAATATAAAACCACTATGCCCAAGAAGGTGGGTAAACAGTGAGTCAGGTGTAAAGCAACAAAGTATTCCAATTTCCATGATCTCAACCCAATCCCAGGTTCCACTATTGGTCCTTTGCCTTATTATCCATAGAAAGAGTGCCAAGATAATTGGATTCTATTTTGAAATTCGAGATGATATAGGTACAAGTCTAACTTTATCCTATCCTCTTCTCTATCCTCTTCTCCTTTGGTCGGGCAAGTCGGCCTCTAAAAAAAAAGCAAGCCAAAGGAAAACAAATCAGATTGGTAAAACAAGAGCTTAGAAGCAGGATGGCTATGGTGGGGACACATTAATTGAGTTGTTGAACTCCTCAAATTATAGCATTGAACATAACTAATTGTCAGAATAGCACTTTGCATCCCCTAAAACTATGCTTGAGTACAGTTGTATCCCCAGATCCGTTGGTGGGCTCTCCCGTTTGTTAGCCGATTTGAAACTTGGATTGCTGCCTTTGTGGAATAAGGGCCTAAATAATAAAAGGATAAGGGAAAGAAAGGATATCAAATTTTTACTAAGACGAAGGCCAAAAAAACCTATTATTATTATGCAAGGGCGAAGGCGTGGGGACAAGCTTCCTACAAGTATAGGTGATGGGCATTTTCGAGATGAAAATGACAATGATCTATCCTCCCCGAGAAGAGATATATTTCCACCACTGCGACCAACACTACTATTATAGAGAAAAGAAAAATCAAGACAATCCAGATAGATAGGAGATAATCATAGTACCACCCGCTTCTTTGCCCACTCTCTACTTTGTTGATCATGAAGGAAAGAGAAAATAAATTTAGTGAACTAGACTGACAATCGAGGACTCCTGGATCGAGCTAATCAACAAAAGAACGGGTACCCTAAGCAGTGCCCGGACATGTATCACAAGATAGAGGTATTCCACTAAATAGGTAGCAAGCAAAGAAAGTTAGAACGAGGAGCATAAAACCGTATTGGCTGAAGGTAAAATCTGTAGAGCCAAAGAAAGCAGAGGGTACCTCGACCTGGGCTAGATAAGTTGATGAATTAACAAAGCCCCTCGGGCTGCAAGAGTGAAGGTAGGGAGGGTGACCATTGCTTTTCCTACTTCTGAATCATTGTCTGCGAGATCTCCTTCCTAGTCGGAGGCAGCTAGGCGCAACTATTCCGCTTGTCTTGTCAGAAGGGATCACTGAATCTTTTGTTAGAGGTAGGCGCCTAAAAAATCTACTTTTTGTGAAAGGTACTAAATTTTTAAAAAAAGCTGCTAAGCGGGATTGAAAGGCTTAGCTTCCACCGAGGCTAGATAGTGTCGGGAGTGGTAAGGAAGAAGTAGAGCAGTGGGATTCTGAAGAAAAAGGAAAGAGAAGGGATTGAAATAGAACGAATTGGCTTAATAAATGCTTACCTCAGCACCTGACGATCACTGCTGGTAATCTACTAAGCTAGCCTCCCGTTATGCACAAATGGTTGAACAAGACCGTTGACCTTTACCAAAAGAAATAAGAGCTATGGGCTAGTTTCCTACGGTTGACCAATACAGCTCGACCAATTGAGACACGGCAGATGCGATTGATGGAAAGGATCTATTCTATAGACATATGCTCAGATGATTTTTTCCACTTTTATGGTTAAGGAATGTTGGTTTGCACTTTTGCCCCCTCTTCCAGTGTTATGTGGCCAAGCCATGAAGAGCAAGGAAGGTAACTAGGGGCAACCAACCACCAGGAGAGGTATAAAAAAGGAAGAGAGAAAGGGGCACAAACATGTCATAGTTCTATGTGCATGAATCAATGTCGATGTGTATGGGTATTTATCCATCAAAAAAAAAAGTGTCATTCCTTGTACTTTTTTTCTATTTTTGCATTCTTCATGATGCATGTTTTAAGAAGCTTTAACAAGAAATGACTGATAGCAACAGTTGACTGATTGACGTTAAATTCTACAAAAGTCAAACCCATCTAACAAACCACACTAATTACCACCAAGTACTAATTGACTTTTTGAGACTAGGCCAATCTGGGACAGCCAGAATCAGATAACAAAGACAATTGTTAGCAAATCAGGTCAACTTGGACAAGCTAAGTCAAACAGATATTTTCATGGCAAACCATGCATATGCACAGTCAAGTCAAAAGGTGATCAAATAAATGCAAAGCATAATATATGATGAATGGCCATCTTATCAGCTTATTGCACAGCAGCAAAAACTTTCCAATAGGTGAAAAACATAGTACTTGAAGTCAAAGTTCTCAGTAACAGTTGCACATCAAAGCTGCTCTTGCACCTGAAATTACATTTTTCTGAACAGAACACAGTCTAACTGCAATGCACATTCAGCCATGGGAAACCAAATAGACCCTTGCTAAAGATATGAGATAATCAAATACCAGATTATAAAGGACATAAATAGCAAAATCAATTTGGTTTAGATGCAGTCCTATCAGTGGAAATTCTTAATTGATATGGAGTTGTTTTATTGCAAAACCTGGTCAAATGAAAGCAAATATTTGAATGTGACTGCAGAATGAGATTTATTCTTCCATTAAATTCAAAACCTAAGCTTTACGATGTACCAACTACCATGAAGGGATTTAATTTTGAGAAAACAAATAAGCCTTAAATGAAACCCTCATGAGTACCCACCTTTCCCCACTGGCTCTTTGTTTTGTAAAGGGACGACTATCTTTCACCTCATAATGGAGAATAGAACTAGTATCATTCTCTTTCACACTCCGCATCATTGGTTTTGGCATTCAGTCCTCTATTGGGATAAATTTAGACAAGATAGTATGCATCGTTCTCTTCTTTCCCCATTCCATTCATTATAAACCAGGAGTAGTAGTCACTCCAACATCATATTCTCCTAACCCTAATCCTAAGATAATGGAAGAGTATTATCATATTTAGCAGTCATCTTTTAGGACTTAATGCAACACATGAGTGCCATGGGATTCTGAGGAGCAGGCAAGATAAGGTTTTCTAGGTTCTGATATGAACCAAACCCAGTAAAAGAAAATAGAATAAAAGTCTGATGATATTTAATTAAGAAAACTGAAACCAATATCTTCTCTGATGTTTCTCCAGTGGTGGAGCAACTGATTATGCAGTTATATGTACCTTTAAAACTACTGAAATTTGTGCCTGTGTATCTTCTAGAAGCAGCGACCATTTAATATATTAAAGTCCAAGGTTGGAGAAACTGGTACCGAGCACCGTATCGGTTCTCCGGTGGCACGAGTCGGTACAGCCGTACATCGCCTGTACTGACAAAAGGCACAGTACCGTGGGAGAGAAGAAAAGAGAGAGAGAGAAGCGGGAGAGAGAGAGGGAGGCTGGCATAGGGTGGCAAATTGCCGACTTTACTTAAAAATCACAAAAAATTTTAATTCGCGGCCGGACCCCTATTTCTTTCGAAACAGGAGAACCGGCCGCCGCAGGCCGCCCCCCCACAGCTTCTGCCGATGTCCTGACCTCTCCCTCTCCCTCCCCTCGCTCTCTTTTCATCTACTTCTTCGGCTCCATCAATGGGTCTCGTTTTCATTGCCGGAACCGTACCAATACAGCTCGGAATGGCCGGAATCGTCCGATTCGGGATGGTGTCGCCAAACTTGTTAAAGTCATTTGCTTTTCCTCCCAGCCCATCCATTTATCTGAACTATATTTTGTTTGCCATTAGCAACAATCTCAATGAGTACAAATATATAGTGTGGCAGTACCTTTTAAAACCAATTCATAGACATACAACAGATGTAAATACGGTCTGCCACGAGAACCGTGCGCCCGCACATAGTTCCCAGTGCGAATCCGCACATGAGCACAGTTCCCAGTGCGC
Organism: Phoenix dactylifera; assembly: GCF_009389715.1. NCBI lineage: Eukaryota > Viridiplantae > Streptophyta > Magnoliopsida > Arecales > Arecaceae > Phoenix > Phoenix dactylifera. Next base: position 27,183,753 of record NC_052399.1, read on the forward strand.
GCCCTGCGCTGCCAGGCGCGGGAAACCGCACACAGGCATGGTTCCCAGCGCGCGCCCCGCGCTGCCAGGCGCAGGAAACCGCACACAGGAACGGTTCCCAGGGCGCACCCTGCGCTGCGCATGTGGGCACTGTGTAGGAAACCGCACGCAGCGTGCTAGGCAGCGCGTGCAGGCGCACGTACTGGTGCGAACCTGCCCAATTCACATAGGTACAATACAGTACCGAATTCATACCAATGCGAACCGGTCCGGTTCGCACCAGTACACGACCATACCGATCGGTTCCGGCCTCTCTACGCTTGAACCGGACCGGTCCGGTATGTGTTGAATTGTTTAGTACAGGCCGGTTCAGCATACCATGATTGACATGGTTATTAGATATTACTCTTCCTGGTTCCTTTGTGTATTCTTTTCTTCTACCCAAATAAATAGCAAGACTACATAGCATTGAAAGTTAATTCATGCACATACAATTTATATGTAACTCCAACTCTTCAGAACTTATTTGGGTTCAATAATGATGTGTACCGGTGTAAGAATGCTGTTGAATGTAAATGCTTGAGGCAACATATGTATGGTCAAATTTGAGATTTCAGTAAAAGCAAGTAGATTGGAAACCTGAAGGATGGGAGGGTACATTGAGCATGAGCAAACAGGGCACTGGAATAGGTCTAGCACACCTCTGGTCGAAAGCACTCTTAGCTTGACACCCAATGCAAAGGTGACCTTCTTTGGTTTGACAGTCTGTTCAAGATCCATAGTTTCAGTTGATAGATCATAATCAGAAACTGTGGCATCGGCCATGAACATTTCTTTGCATGCACCCCCTCAAGATGCCATTTTGCTAATTCGAAATGATAGTATCTTGGTTTGCTAAAATCATGAAGTAAAGCAGCAGCAGCTTGGTTTTAATTCCCTGAATTTCGTGACAGTATGACAGTCATTAACCTGGAGAGCATATTCATACTAAGTTAAAAGTGTTATTTTCAAGAAATGAAGCAAATTATTTACCATAAAGATAAATACCAGTAAATTATTGAAATGATAAATAAAATTACATTTTTATGAAACATAATAAAATTCTTAACTTGGAAAGGATATTATAATAAAAACTAAAAAGAAAACTGCTATCCAACTGTTGCATGTGCAAATTTTGGAAAATTACTGGGTACAGATTTGTTCTACGAACTAGCAGAAAAAAGAGTAACAACTTTTTCCTACATTAAAAATAGGCACGAACATATTTATGAAATTCAGAGGCTAAACAATAAACAGCCAAAACTCGCAACAACTCAGCATACAATATTGCAAACAATACATAGCCAGTTTAACAGCTGTCGGGAAAAAAAAGATTTAAAATTTCATTTTATTTCTTTCCATATATGTATATCTGTTTGTAAGGAAAGGAATTCTCAATTGAACATTATGATCAAGGGAATGCTAAACTAACGAAAAAAGATACTGCAATCTAAAGCAGTCAAATTGTAATTATAACAGAAAAAAGGCATGACTATTTGGAAAGTTTGAAAGTGGCCAAGAAAATTTGCACTATTAACAATTAACATGCTTTATCCATGTATTTTTGGTTGGCGCAGTAGAGAGTACTGCATTCTAACTCTATATTTATTTCAAAAAGACTAAAAGAATAAACTGAAATGCCCAAGGCTTCCCAAGTTAGTATAGATATCAAAGGTAATAAATAGCAGATGATCGATCAATTGTTAGTAGGTCTACTCTTCCTTCTTGCCAATTTTAGGTGAACTTAGATTGAAATTGGGTTCATTTAGTGGATCAAGCTAGACCAAGCTCTTTTGCTGAACCAAGCTTGATTTGAGCTCACTACTAAACAATCTTAAAAATCAAGCTCAATTGTTAAACAAGCTTGAAGCAACATAGCAAACAAGTTTGATTCAAGCTCAAGCTCAAGCTGGACCCATATAGCTCAACAAGCTGACCAAAAGCGAAGCCCAAGCCTCTCAATTTCTACCGAGCCAAGCTTGATTATTTATTCAAGCTTTGCTCATTTGAACCCCTACTCAAAGGATTATCTTCCCCTTCTCATGATTATCTCATATCTATGTTACTGTAAATCTGTAAATTTGACTTTGCATGCACTGAAGTGACTGAACAATGGCTGAAAGAAAATGTCATCCAGATAATGCAATAGTTGTGAGTCTTGTGACTATGTTGTTCTTTATTGAGAAGAATGGCAGTTTCCTAGTAGTCATCTACTAGACTATCTTGAACTATCCCCCATACATAACAAAGGGCAAGGGGGTAAAAAGAGTCGTGCAGTGTCCCTATTTTCAATTTTGATCATAATTGTCAATTTTTCATGATATTACAAAAGAAGTAGACTAAATGCTAAATTGGATTTGTGGAAGAAAGATTTAGCAGGTAAAGGCATAAAAACCAACAGAACAAGAAGAGAGTATATGAAATGCAATTTAAGTAAAAATAGAAAAACAAATGAGGTCTCAATTACAATTTAACATGATATACCATAAAGTGCTAGGTTCTATTATTTGAGATATGCTAGAAAAAAAACTAGAAAGATAAATGAAGCTATATGTAATAGCATTAAAGCTGGTTAGATAAAATATAGATTTACTTTTAGGGTATTGTGTAATCAACACATATCTTGATGACCTCAAGGAAAATTTTATAGAACAACAATAAGGGCTGCAATGTTATAGAGCTTAGAATATTGGGCATTAAAGGGAACCGAGGAAAACAAGTTGAGTGTAACAAAAATTAGAATGTTGAGATGGATATGTAGTAAAACTTGAAACAAGACAGCGAAAAATTAGTATATTATAGTAGATGTTGGAATTACAGAAATTAAGGATAAGTGATGGATAATAAGTTAAGATGGTAATGAACATGAACAACAAACACTTGAGGGGGGTCCAATAAGAAAAGGTACTCTAAGTTATGAGAAAGATTTAAGGTAACATAGATCGAAGAACATGAGAAAAGATATGGAAAGGCTTGAAATATCGTTACAAGGAGCCTAAATAGGAATTCTTAATGAACAAGGATCCATAAAAGACTCCAAATCGTCAGGATAAAGCTACATGGTTATGGCTATGTTTATGTGCTTTCAAATTTTGTCTCCACAATAATCATCCAACAATGCACAAAAAAATGAGAATTTTGATCTTGGGATAGATGTCAACCCCACCTTATGTGAAAATAGTTTTAAAATTTCATTTTGTATTGAACTAGTTTTTGGCTGTTGCAAGTTTTAAATTTCGTTGGATGAGACCGTCCAGCTTTTCCATGGAACATGACACACTGCCTTCCAGCGCCATCTCGACAATTGGGAGGGGCATATCCCGAGATGCCGATCGAGATGCTGAGATGATTGCTAGATGGTCCCATGTCGATGTTAGCATCCCACATATGCCATGAAAATTTCGAAATAATTTTCAGATTGCAGCGGAAAAACATATGCGGGATCCGTTCATCGCATGAACGTGTTTTAAAACCTTTCGTTTGTAGATAGATTAGAATTAAATTATTTTAAACCATTTTAAAATCATTAAGAAGATCAGATCTTCACCTTGTGCGGGTAGATGGTCTCCGCAAATCTGATTTACGTGGTATTTGATCAAGGCTCAGTGGAAGCCGCACACGCGTCCGGCCTCTACAGGTATCCACACGAAGTACTGACTCGATCGAAGCCTTTGGATCTCACCGGGGTGCTAGCTCCCTTGCAGAGATGGCTATGGATGGCTGAAGTCCTCTCCTTTGAATCAACCTTTGATTGGCTTGAGAGGAAAAAGAAGAAGGATGGATTTAGGAAGAAGAAAACAAGACCCGCAGCCTTTCTCTTTTTCTTCCTTTTTGGAACCAAGATGAAGAAGGAAGAGGGCGTCCCAAGCTTTTCTTTTTCTTCTCTTGATTGTGGCTCAAAAGAGGAAGATGGAGGAGGGTGCTCACGGCTGAAATGAGGAGAAAAACATTCATTTTTTTTCGAAATTCCATGCTCCCTTTTAATTAGTTAAGAGATAAGGATGAGTTCCTATTTTTTAGGAACTCATCTTTATCTCTTCTTTTGGCTAACAAGGAGGGGCGTGCGCCCCTCCTCTTTCTCCCACGCACACCCCAAGGGGAGGGGCGTGGGCCCCTCCCTCAAGTTCATTTAAATCTGCTATTTAAATAAATTAAAGGGGGTTTTAATTTGGGTCCATTGCATGAGTCCAATCCTAGTCAAAATAGGATTTTTATGAACCCATTTCAATTTCCTCCAATTTCTAATCCAATTAAAATTTAATTGAGCCATGACTCTATTGAACTCTTCAATCCTAATCTAATTAGGAGTCATGAAATTAATTAAATTAAATTTAAAATTAATTAGGACTTAAAATAATCCTAATCTAATTAGGACTTATTAAATTTCAGCCCTAAGACAATTAGGACTTTAGAAATCCTATTCCAAATAGGATTCTAATTTAATTTGAAATCCTAATCCAATTAGGACTCCAAGGATCCTACTCCAAGTAGAACTCGTGATCAAGTCCAATTAATTAAATTTAATTAATTAAATTAAATTGCAATTTGATTGCAATTGTTCCTTCTTCCAACCACTAACTCTTAGCGGGTTATCCATTTATCAATCTAATTGATTATTTGTGATTCCTAATCACATTCAACCATCGGATCGGTCAATACCTCTAATGTGTGTGACCCCATAGGTTCTATTCTGACTGGTAGTGAGATATATTGCGATCTCTATCACAATATCATTGAAAACTCCTTTCAAAGGGTTGAAACAATTTCAACTCAACTCATCAGGGTTTATCGACCATCAAGATGATCCCTGTGAGTCTCACCATCCACCAGTGACACCTAGCAGTATGTAGTGGCCACCCAACAGAATAGAATGATGAACCTCTAGGTGCAGTTACCGTATGATACAGTCCTTCTATCGTGGATCCCTACAGACCGGAGGTCATGGATAACTCGTCAAACCCCGTCGTCTGTCATATGTCTAGATTTATTTGACTTGAGTTCGATAGTGAAAAACTCTTTCTCCACTTTATATTACTGCCCTGGCCAAGGTCTTAGAACTCAGTCTAATAAATCACATAGGATCACTCCTCTTCTATCAAGGTCGATAGATTCCATGTAAGTGCATACCCTACTCCTACAGTGAACTTACTGCAGCCAATCTACACTACAAGGACCCATATGGCTAGAGACCATGTATACGTGTAGTCAAACTACAATAACCTCACTGTGAGTAGCCGAAGCACCGCAGGTCAAAGGACCAGTCATACTACTGCAACATCAAGCAAGTCACTGACGAGTGGATAGACATCCAAGTGACTTCTTGTCTTGGTCACGCTCAGTACCCTTGTTCTCTAACAAGCACCTGCACTATCACTTCAGTGTCCCTACACTGTGGACTCGAGTCTCGTCCATCCATAAGGAAAGCGATCTGTGCACTGATCGGATCGATCACCGTCCTCGTGATGATCCATTGATCATGAGCATTTAGAAATTAATCACCAATGATACATGGCTCAAATTCTCAACTCTTGAGAATATGTACCATCATCTTATTAATTTCTTAGACGATTCATAGACACATAAACAATATGAATGAAAAGATGCCCATTTATTATTCGATAATAATAAAGTCAAGTACAAATTTATGTCCTAGAATTAATAATGTGTCCGCCAGATTGGCTTCTAGGGCATACATCTAACAGTCGACACATGGGAGGGTACCTCGTTCTAGCATGACGTTCCATAGGGCTTTGAAACCATGGTTTATAGGCTGAGACTAGATGTATAATTACTATGTTACAATTCCAAGAAAAAGTTCAATAGACAGAAAAATAATGGATGGAAAAAATAATGGCAACAATCTTTATATCATTGCTGTTATGATTTATAAGATTCAGCCTTGCTAATATAACTTTCTAGCATTCTCTTTGTTTCGTGCGTGTATGAGCAAATGTAGAGCAAAAACCAAAAAGGCTGATCTTATCCCATGTGCATGAGGGCACAGGTTCACAAAATTAGGTAGGGTAGGCCTTGCCAAGGTTTGTTTAACGTTTAGTCCCTAGGCTGCACCTCATACAGTCTTGTGCCTTATTACACACACATTTATGCATGTTATGTTCAAATATATACTTTTCATACAAAAGTGAGACATGTTTTATATAGACAATGAACTAAAATAGAAGAGCCATCAGAACCAGGGACTGAGAATAAAAATTCTATCTGACAAGCTCTGACCATTAATGGCAAGTAAACCAGGGACCAATTGGAAATTTGCCATTAAACTTATGAGATTTCGGTCATCCATCGAATGCTTTCCACTTGAATAACCAAGTGCAGAGCACATGCTGGCTGCCAGTTATAATTCAAACTAGCCCTAAATTCCTTTATCTCCTTGCTCTCAATGTTGCAACAGCAGCACCAACAGCAACCTCCATAACCTAGTTCATTCACCACAAGGCCACCAAGTTTCCTCCATCCACGGCCAATCTTGCCGTGCGCAGCTACTCATGATTGGTCACCTCACCCAAGTAGGCAACAGTTACCCCTTTCTCCAATACTCTCTCTTGTCTCTTCAACAACTCCAATTCTTTGTTTTCCATTCTCCATATTGTTTTCCGACTTCTTAGACTATCATGTCCAAAGTTTGCCATCTCGGTACTGGACCCCATACCGGAGCCACACTAGCACAATATTTGTACGGTACGGTACGTAGAAAATTATTTTAGCGTACTGATACTCCATATGCTATCTGTACTGGGTACCAGTACCGAATCGATACAGTACAGTACACCCCATACCGTTCGGTTAGGGCCGGTACGGCATGTCCAAGAGTTCCAGTACATTTTGACATCATATCTATAGCTATACCCAAGTTGTGTCATGTCAAAGCAAGTATGTCAAATGAAGGTGCCATGGGCAGGTATAGTTGGCTAGATATGCATAAACATGACCCCCTTACCACATCCTAGAATACAAGATAACTAGCGTCTCTAAAACTAGCAGACAAAAACAAGATAACTAGTTTTAACACATCCTAGAATACTATTGATAAGTAGAAAACTATGAATAACCCATTAAAATTGTAATAGGCATTTGCAATGAAGATCCAAGGAGCATTAGTAAGCACATGTGCCAAATGCCTAAAAGAGTCTCAAAAGGGAAACAATAATGCATTGAAATGAATGGAAAAGCATATTAAAATGAATACACAATATTATGAAAGACTTGAAAAACATGTAGTCATCAGTGCGCATCGCCCCAATACTGGGCACACCCTACCATAATAGTACTGAACTGAGACTCGGTACGAAGGTGTATCGAGTCTCAGCATAGTAAACCGACCTTCGCACTAGGCATACAGATATTGTACTGGTATGGTACCCTCAGTATGGTTGTCCGACGGCATGGGTCGGTATGGCTCTGTGCCGTGCTGGGCCTGTACCGACATAGTAGAAGAGACAGGGGAGAGGAAGAACAAGATAGAGAAAAAAAGAGAGAAGGGGGAGGTCGGCGGAGAGCCAGTGGAGGGCCAAAGAGCCGCCACGGAGAGGTGGCAAAGACCGGAGAGCCTCCATGTGGAGGAGGCGAAGGCCGGAGAACAGCGGCGGAGGAGCGGCCCAAAGGAGGGCCCTTTTATTTTTAGAATTTTTAAGTGAAAGTTGGCAAACCCATTGCCGACTTTCACTTAGTTTTTTTTAAAATAAAAAAACTAAGTGAAGTGGGCAATGGGTTTGCCAACTTTTACTTAAAAATTCCAACAAAGAGGACCGAAAGTGGAGTTTGTCTTCCGCCTCCTCCTTGCGGCAGCTCCCCGACCTCTGCCTCCTCTGCGCGGCGGCTTCTTGGCCTCCGCCGGCTAGCCTTCACCTTCCTCTCCCTCTCCCTCCCTCCCCGCTCTCTCTCTTTTTCTCTTTTTCCTTCTCATTCTCCCTCTCCATCGCCGGTTCTCATTTTCGTTGCCGGAACCATCTCGGTCTGCTACCAGTACGGCTCGGAACGCCTCGAACCAAATAGTTCAAGACAGTTCCGCTGACCATGATAGTACCGGTACGGGATCCAGTATCAGATGACGAATCTTGCTTGTAATAACATCAAAGGTAGCCTTCAATATGTTGGTGTAAAAGGGTTATATAAGCTCGACTTAAATAGTAGGATCTAGGATGGGATTTCATGATTATGGTTTTCCTGCGCCTATTCCCGAACTTATTAGTTACACTCATAAATAGCCCCAACATTCATTAATCTCGGGGTCACAAACTAAGGAAATTCTCGTGCCACTGATTTTCCATGTATTTCATCGTTATTTTTCGATCATTTTTGTTTGATTTTTATTCCTATTGTTCTCCATCTACGATTTGTAAACGGCAATCTTAATTGTTCCCACTTTCATCTGATAATTAGTTCTTGCACTTGATTCACCACATACAAATTACACTCAAAAAAACACTGCCCAACCTTCACCTTTTTAATTCAATATCTTCAAGAGCAATCACCTAGAGTGACTACTTTGAATGAAACTCCATGTCCTGACAACCCTAAACCACCAAAGAAAGCAATTTGTATAACACATACACCCATGGTTAACATAAGCAAAATGTTTTAAGCAAAATATCTTGACAACAAGGCCTGTCGGAGAAGAAAATGTGTAAAATCTATTTCAAGCCCCATCTCAACCTATGAAAAATGAAATTGGATTAACTTCATCGAGAACAGATGATTCCGGAAGGAACCACTTATATTTCTAATGAAACATGTAAAGCACAAGCAAAGTTGTAATGGTATCACTAAAATTTGGTAAGCAAATTTAGTCACTATTCATGATTTTATTCTTTTCCCTTTGAGTTGATAAGATGTGTTCATCTAAGACCTTATTCTTCAACATATCTATCACTAATAATTTATGAAATCGTAATTTATCAATTTCAGAAATATTGTCCTCCAAGTTCTAAACATTTTCGCATCAAATCCATCAAAAGAAAAAGATACTTCAAATTTTCTGAAAAAAAAGTTCCAACTAAATCAAGCTCCTAAACAAAAAGTTTGGACTTTGATGCAGCATTCTGATCCAGGAGGATCACCAAACTCGATATAGACCATTTTGGCCACTATGAATATTTAGAAGGATCACCAAGCTTGACATGGACTAGTTTGGCCACTACGAGTAGGGTTAGACGGGGTCCAGGAACGAGATCCACCACATTAGAAAGCCGAATCGCATGTCAAATTTTCGGAAAGCCATAACTTAGTCATACGATGTCCAATTGAGATGATCTTTTTTTTAAAATGAAGTAGTTTTTCAAGATCTACAACCAAAAGATTAAATTGGGACGAAATTCCACTATTTAGGCACTGAAGCGGGATGGTCAAAACAAATGTTTCCTTTTTGAGTAAGAATTTGATCGGGCTAGCTCTCTATCCGAGAAAAATCTAACAGAGCGACAGAAGATAGAATTGATGTAAAAGTCGAAATCTACCTCCTCAAGAATTTTAGTTTTTTAAAAATATTTTTAAATTTTGGTTTTTTTAAGAATATTTTTATTAGTTATATATATTTTAGGATACCTAGTCCTATTCGAACTAGAAGAAGAGTCCAACCTAAATTGTAAAAGAAAAACTTTGCTAGTATTATAAATAGGGGCTATGTACCTCAGTTTAGGAGGTGTGGATCATCAATAAAAGAAAAAAAAAACTTAAGTCAAACTTTCGCAATTCTTTCATCTTCTTCTAGTTTTCGTTTGAGAGATTCGAATTGAGTATGTTGAAGATAATCTTCCTTCTCTCTAATCAGATCAGGTTGGTATCAAAACTCTGGCCCTCTATATTTGTGAGGGCCTCTGTTCATGGTTCAGATGCGTGAGCAATACAAGTAATCAGAAGGACTATCCATGCTTCGAGTACATCGAAGGACAAAGACGAATATGGCTGCTAGTTTTTCCTCGATGGATGATGACACAACAGGACATCTCATACAACTAGAGGAGAAGATTGCCCAACAAATCGATATCGCCTTCAGATTGGTGATACCTTCAACACAAGCACCAACAACTCCTATTGCGAAGCTATATCCTACGTATCAAGATGAAGATCCACGATATAGCGAGGAGGATGAGGATGAACTACCTACAGGTACGAAAATTTTTTCTTTTCAACCAAAGTTGAGGCTCGAATCGAGATCCCTGTATATGACAGGATTGTTGGTGCGGAGAAGCTAGATAACTGACTAGACTAGTTAGAGACATACTTTACTATCTATAAATACTCCAGTGTCCAGAAGGTAGTTTTTGCCCGTCTTAAGCTTTCTAGCCATGCTCTTACCTGGTGGAATTTATGCATGAGGAACAACGATGTTTCAAATCTGACATGGAACAAATTTTTAAGAACCTAATTAAGAAGCAGTTCTACCCAATTGACCACGAGGAGGATCGGTGGATCAAGTGGCAGTACCTATGGTAAAAGTATGATCAGTCTGTCCAAGACTACACCACCGAGTTCCACAAGTAAGCAATCTTCCTCAACATCTCCATCAACAATCATGCAGTTTTCATAAAGTATGTCAAAGATTTCCACGAGAGCATCCGAAAGGAGATGAAACTCTTCAAAGTTGAAGATATCAACGAAACCAACATGAAGGCTATGGAGATTAAGGAGAAGAATCGGCCTAGGGAAGGTAAAAAGAGTGACAAGTTTAAGAAATGCAGTGAAAAATCAAGCTAGAAGAAAAAACAGGGCAAGAAGAAAGCCAACACGACTCAAAAAAAAATTCTGCGATCATTATAACCTCCATGGATACACCAAGGAGAAATGTTGGAAACTTCATCCCAAGCTGCGGCCACAAAGGAAGATGCTAAAGAATGAGGATTCCAAGAAGAAGAAAAAGACTGTTCTCAATGTTGCAGTCTGCAGAAGTTGAGCTACCCAAGCTTGAGCAAGCAGACTCCAAATTGAGCTTGATGACAAGAAAAATCAAGAGATCAACTGAGGAGAGCATCATTGAGGCTATTGTAGATTTTGAAGGCCTAAAGAATCTCATCTTTAAAAATCTAATTCAGAAGCTGGGGTTGCAGACCAACCCTCATCCATGTCCCTACCCTTTTAGTTGGATTTAGAAGGGCGTCGAATTGAAGATCACCAAGTAGTGTTCCTTTAAATTCGCCATAACCAAAAGGTCTATTGAAAAGTTAACTTGTGAAGTAGTTTCTTTAGATGTTTCTTGGATTATTTTTGGGAGACTGTACCTTTGAGATTGAGATGCAGTATTCTACCAATGTCTAAAGAAGTATGATCTCATAAAAGATGGAAAGGAGTTCATGATCAATGCCTCCAAAGCACAAGGTAGCATTAACATTGCAGCTGCTGCTCAAGCAAAGCGACTCGTTAATGCCTACAGCAAGTTTGTGATGATGGTACGAGAATCTGATACTACTTATGAAAGGCCAAGCTCTCATTCTTTAGTTCCATTGCGGTCTACCAATATTGAGATCAAGGAGTCGTCGTAGTCATCATTGACGAGGAAGGACGATAAGGAGCATTCCTACCACGAAGTTTAGATGCGGGAGCAAAACAAGTGGTTTGCTGAAACTCGAGAATAAAGAAGAGCCAGGCTAGAAACCACGTCCGAGCAAAGTCAGATGCTTCTATCACGTCAGTTTTTCCATCTTCAGTTCTGATTCAGCAGGAGCTAAATCTTTTAACAGGGTAAGCCTAAATCCAGAAGGATCATCAGGCTCAATATGGACCACTTTAGCCACTGCGAGCATAGTATGCCGTACCGGCCCAAACCGGACGGTTTCGAGCCGGTACAGGACGTACCATATTATACTGGTTTAGTATTAGTATCCGATATAGGTGGCGTACCGACACTCGGTATGCCAAAAAATCTCATACCGTACTGACAACGTGCTAGTATAGAACCGGTATGGGGTCCGATACCAAGACGACAAATCTTGACTACGAGTATTCAGAAGGATCACCAAACTTGATGTGGACCACTTTGGCCATTATGAACTAGACTAGACAGGATCTAGGAGCGAGATCTTCCGTATCGAAAAGCCAAGTCGCACACCAAACTTCCGAAGGCCAAACTCGGTCATATGGTGCCCGATTAAGATGATCCTTTTTTTTTAATTTGGTAGCTTTTCGAGATCTATAAGTAGAAGGTTGAATTGGGATGAAATTCCTCCGTTAGGCACTGAAGTGGGTTGGTCAAACCGAAAAAAAAAATTTTAGGTAAGAATATGACCAAGCATAGCTTTCGATCTGAGAATAATCAAGTAGAGCGATAGAAAGCAGAGTTGATATAGAAGTCGAAATCTACCTCCTTAAAAATTTTAGTTTTTCTAGAATATTTTTAAATTTTAGCTTTTTTAGAATATTTCTATTGGTTATATTTATTTTAAAATTCGAACTAAAAGAGGAGTCCAACCCAAATTATGAAAAGGGACCTTGCTAGTATTATAAATAGGGGCTATATACCTCAGTTTAGGAGGTGTGTATTATCAATGAAAGAAAAAGAGACTTAAGCTCTACTTTCATAATTTTTTCATCTTCTTTTAGCTTTTTTTTTTAGAGATTCGACTTAAGCGGATTGGAGAAAATTTTCTTTCTCCTCGATCGGATCACATTCAACCATTAAATGAACAAACAGAAAAAGAAAAGACATGAATATGGCCATCCAACTCCTTTAACTATTTGGACTCTTTAAGCACGAAAGAAAGCCCTTTCATTAATGTTGGAAGCAAGGTCCGCCGGACCAACCGTACCGATGTATCGGTGGGCATCAGTACCGGTACGGTACAAGTTCGGTACCAGTTGGAATCGGTACCAAACCGGAGATGCGCGCACGGAGGCGACCGCGTGCGGATGCCAAAAAGAAGCAAAAAAAGAACGCGTTCACGCGCGGACGCTTTAAATGCCCACATGGGCACGCTGCCTCGCGCGAAGAACTGCACGCAGTGTGATTCGCTACTGGGGAACCGCACTCACGCGTCCGCGCGCGATTCCAAAAAAGAAAAAAGCTACGCGGACGCACGTGGACTCGTTAAATGCCACAGAGTGGCATTAACGGGTTGCCAGCCTGCATGGGCGCTCCTGCGCGCGGAGAAAATGCGCTTGAGCCAGTGCGAACCGGCCCGATTCGCATCGGTACCGGCTTGTACCAATTTTATATGTTGTACCGTACCGGTGCCTGTCGGCACCGGTTTGGTACAGGCGGAACCACCGGTTCCGATCGGTTCAGCATACCATGGTTGGAAGGGTTGACTAAATTAAAATAACTTGGTTTTTGCTCACGGAGACATCAATAATCTGGTTAAATTGATAGATAAAATGGTAATTCCCTTTCATGCCACCGATTATTCCATTACCAAGTTGAACAGTTATGTTGCCTTTAGGCATTGTCCTCGTGTCAAGCACTACAACTATCAAGGGGCCTATTAAAGATATGTAAGAATCAATTTATCTTCTCCAAAATAAGATAAACAACATTGCTATCTCGAATTAGGCACTGTGCTCGTATCAAGCACTACAACTATCAAGGGGCCCATTAAAGATATCTAAGAATCAATTATCTTCTCCAAAATAAGATAGACAACACTGCTACCTTGAATTATACCCAAACTTTAGGATCTCACACTAATCTATCCAGCCCTTACCATGTGACAGTATCAAATCTATCTGATTTTAGCCATTTTCGCTAGGTGGATCTTACTCTGATCCCAAATAAGCCTATTTTGGGCAGTAAATTCAAACAAAGCTAAGTTACAGCTACAGGTAACTATTTTCTGCAATGAACTTGCACTCACGTGTGAAGCTAATCCTGATGCCCTTGGTTCACCCAAACTTCTACAAAAAAGTTGCTTAAAAAAGTTCAAAAGCAGCAGAAACTTAAATACTTACATAGGAAATTTTTGCATGTTGAACAAACTATGGAGAAGGAAATTGGTAAATTCACTTTTCCAATACCAAGACAATGAGGAATTCATTCACCGCATTGATACTTATACTGCTCTAAAACTCCCTAATAGACAGATTTTCATCAGAGTTCTAGAATCTTAGTCACATGTAATTTAAATTTTTTGCAATGCCTACCACAACAGATTAATTTAGCCAAAAAGAATGAGCAAAAAGGTGGCAAGGTCACCATGCATTTCAATGATGAAAAAGATGGGGACAAAAGAGATTCCAGACAAACATTAGAGGGCTCAGGACGACAACCCTTTCAGCCAAAAGATACCATAAGAATTCCTAAAATTTGGCTCAAAAAAAATCATTTCAAAAATCCAGTAAGCAAAGCAGCCAACCAGTCTCCCACCACACATACTATTCTCAACCCAAGCATCGTCTCAAAAGAACTCAAAATAATAAACATTTGGGGGGAAGAGGAGCAGTAAAATCACAATTCGAAGGTTAACCATCCATCAACCTCCAAAACTGATACCAAGATCTGTTTTCACTCTCATAATCCAAACTTTTCTCTCCCTACATAATAAGAATACAAATACTCCAGAAGCATACAAACATTCTATAAATGAAACCATTCATCCGAATCCAACAACGAAATACTAATTAAAAAATGGCAAAAGAAAAAAGAGAGAGAAAGAGAGAATAAGGGATTAAAGATAAGAGAACTCACTCATCTGCTTCAACCATTGGATTGGAAGAAGTTAACCATTGAAGCAGAGATGAAGAAATGGAATTGGAGATCTATGCGATGTAAGTAATATTATTTCTTTTTTTGGGGAAAGAAAAGGGAAAATAGAGGAGAGAAAGGGAGTAAAAACAGAGGACCGATGGATGCGCGTCGGGGTGAGGAGATGTTTTTAACCGTTCGTGGAAACGCCGGCAAGCCAGGAGTTGTCGTCTTCGCACCTTGGAAGACTTGACTTTTTCCCTCTCCGCGTGCAATTAACGTCGCCGCGGTGCGGTCACCGCCGCTTGTGGATCAGGTGCTCAGAGCTGTCCCTTAAAATTGTGGGAAGGGAAATCTCTTGCTGACGCGTGGCATTTAAAAGTTCTGGAACCTTTGATCGATAACCACTATAATGATTATAATAATAGCCATTATTTGGCCTACAATGAGTAATTTTAAATTTTAAATATTAGAATAATTATTATTATAATAGTTGTTATAATAAAATTAATAGATGGTAATGGAGGTCTTTCTTTTTAAATAATAATAATGAAGATGTTCCTGCCGAATCTAGACTGAGATCGGAATGCAGCTCAAATGACCTTAGGGTCGGTTGGAGATGAGCTGAGCAGGCTAGTCGAGATGTGAATGATGGATCTCCTCCGGATGTGGCCTACAAAAAGTTTACTTGCCGAAGAGTTTCCAGTGAGGACTTCAAATAGCTAAGTCAGAATAACAAGGCAACAGTATAAAAGGGACAAAATTTACACAGAGTGCAGTCTCTATGAGTAATATTGCATGCATACCTGAGACCTCTCGGGCTACTTCTTTATATAGGGGAGCTTATTTTGTTATTACCTAGCCTGACGTGGTGTGCAATGATGGCTAGATAACGACCAGTACAATCGAGGCATGGGTGCTAGTTTGCGTGGGCGGCGGGCAATGTTGGTAGGGCACAGGCCATGGTGCTGCCAGAGCTATTAGTTGTTGGGACTATCAATCCTTGATGATACATGCTAATTATTTTCTTCGGCTGATGGGTTCCTTAATTGATTGGTTTCTTGGTTGAGGTCGAGATAGCTTATTTCGGTTCGTCGGCTAGGGCTGAGGTTGTTCTCTTTGGCTTACGTCCAGGGTCAAGAGGCAGGTTCAACCCGAGGTTGGAGTGTCCAATATTTCTCTCAACAGAAGGAATAATAATTGTATATAACGATTCAAGGTCTCAAGTAAAAAAGTAAGCTAGAATATATTATTTAGATTTTTTGGCCCTATATAAATATTCAGGATCTATCCAATGCATAGTTCATATGAGATTAAAAACATGCCTATACAGGTCCTCACTACTCCTCTCATTTAAGCCTGAGTATCATCATAAAGTCAAAATTCATTCAAATCCAATCACAAATACCGCAAGTATAATTATAAACATCATAATCAACCTATAATTAACTCGAATAGGCTCATGTTACAATGTTTCATAATCTATATGAATCATGAACCGGGCATGTTCTGATACTATTTCTAGCAAACCAAGATCTCATCCGAAAAAGTTATTCATAAAGTATTACTTAAATTTTCTGTTTCTAGATAAGTATTCAAAATCTATTTAGTGCAGTACTGATATAACACTAAATGTACATCCCCACAAATTTTCATACTTTATTTTTAAAATAATTATTTAATAAAAATTATCTTTTTAAGTTATGCATATAAATTTTTTAATGCAAACTTAAAAATATATATATTGTTGAAAATATTATTTTACATATAGAAACAGTACATATGAAAATAAGTTGTTTATATATGTGTGCGCGTGTGTATATAAAAGTACGATGCTGCACAATTTGTTATGATGGCTGCTGTCTTTTCTCCGTATCATAAATTAGAATGCAGCACGCATTGGACATGCGACTTTTTTTTTTTTAACTTTCGAAACCTGTGGATTCAAACAATTATACTTCAATAGTACATATAGATATGTAAAATAATGGATAAAAAAAATCTCCAAGCAAGTGCAGAGCTTGCATGAGTACATGAAATAATTCTTTTACCTTACGGTAAGAATTGATTGATGCCAATCATGGCACTTACTGCCAAGTCGCAGCCGGTTGATCTCTGAGTTGCCGAATCAGTAATAATCGGTAGCTGTCGGCTTGACCTTTTCGTGGGCGATTTGAAGCATTTTGCGTTCATTTTCCCCCACATAAATTACAGAGTGGTGATGCGTTTGAGCCGACACTGACGGTGACCAGACCGCGTTGGGGAAGCGGTTCCTTTCCGCGGCAAGTCCAACGCCCTTGGCACGGCAGTCATCGGACTCCGGTCAACCTCACAGCTCTAACTTTATTTGACCAAAAAAAAAAAGCTCTAACTTTGCTAATTAGAGATTATATAGAATAATTGAATTTCTGATAACAATTGGAATGGTCAAGGGAGGCAGTAAATTCTTATTAGACAGGAGAAATATAATTAACAGGCACCTCTCAGAATAGTTTTGCTTCCACATTTTATTGGATTGATTTTTTTTTTATAATAATTGAAGTGAATCTAGGATTAAGGATATTTTTGATGATGTAAGGATGAAATGAATAAAAGGGGATCTTATATCCAATGAGATAGCTTTGTATTGCTATATAATTTTTCATGTAAATTTTATGTGTTTTAAGCATATTTATAATAAGCTTTATACCATTGATGGATACATAATTTAATTTTTCCTTGTTTACTCAATCTACGTAGTAATTTATGTATAGCATTGATTCGATTTTAAACTTTCAAATTAGGTTAGTGTTTAGGGTTCTTATAATTGACGTGACCTAACCAGGCATAATTACCTAGTTATTACATATGCACACACATGCATGCAGGTATGTGTACATATGTATACATGCATGCAATCACATATATCCACACACACATAGTACATGCACATATGTATACATATATAATATTAGTTTCATTTATATGTATTTCAATTAAAAAATAAAAATTAATGATATTTTAGAATATGTTTGGGTATTTATACTTGACTTTAGTAAAGTTAACATTTCAATTTTCAGTCAATTATTGTTATATAATTAACCATCAAATTCTTGTTCTTTATGATTTGATCTTGTAGCATACATTGGACGTTTCATTACAACAATCTTCTTAAAGCATGGATTATTTATTTTAATATTCTTTAAGATATAATATTTGATACTTGATGGTTACCCAAATCTGACCTTTATTTGGCTCGAACCCGAGGCACACTTTTATTTTCCGAACCTAGACTAGATCAATCCTTCAACGAAATAGATATGGAACAAAAATTAGACCGAAAAATCTCAACATATACCAATCTGGATTTAATAAAACATAGATAGGTCCCAAACCAATAATAGCCTTACCGGTGGGTGCCTAGACTCAATCTCCATCCAATTTGAACATAATGCATAATTTTATTATTTGAACCCAAACTTGATCTAATCTTTTGATATGTTGGATGTGGAATAAAAGTTAGACTCAAAATCCCAACCAATATAGGTTTGGGTACAGACAAACCCAACCCTGACCCAATAGCACCCTAAATTAATAATCTTTTAAAAGTGGGAGTCAAGCCCCCCAATCCGAGTTCATGAATTGAAGGTCGTAATAATTGCCGCATACTTATAGGGAAGCCTTTTCACAAGCATTTCAACATAACATCATAAATATGTAGCAGAACAATTTAAATAATATGCAAATTTTATTTTAATAACTGGCTCAACATTTAATTGTTTCACGATTCTAACAATATTTTAGGGTAGTACATAAATTTAAATAAACTCTAATTTAAAATAATTCATGCCATAGTTCTACTAATCACTTTTTTATATTGAAAACTCCAATCAAGCTAGTTCTCTAAATTTGTAAAAAAAATAAGAAATCGTATAATGAGCTAAATAGCCCAATAAGCAATGATCACTTTAGCTAAATAAATCAGACAATCAAATATATAATAATTTATAGAAAATAAGCATATATGCAATACTAATATACGAATCAATTTTTTTTAAAAATATTAAATTTCTATTCATGGATTCAAATTCTTTCAAATATTTAATTTATCTTATCAATCCTGAGCTATGACCACATCTTCTTTGTGGTAAGATCATAACACCGGCTAATCTTCTTACAGTGAACTGTGCATTATCTTACAATAAAGTCCTTCAAGACCGCGTATCTACTTGGGGTATGTCGCTTATCATTTTAGATACAACCTTCAGGATAAATCATGTACAAACATAACCCCCATTAGTAGGGTCCTCAACATAGCTAAATCGAAATTCAAATAGTTCGAGGTTCATATTTCAGTTCTAAAATCATACAGTGTCAAAATAAATTAATCATATCCATAATAAGACCATATATTGTTATAATATTCTAAAATAATATATTCTATAATAATATATACTATACATCAAATTCATGCATCATAAATAATAACATTTAAAGTGAAACATTACTTATCTTGCGGGCGAATCCAAAATATCAGTTTAATCAATTTCAAAGAATTTATCTAAGATCCTAGTATTTAAAAATCGTATTCTTATCAGAATTTTTTTAAAAATAGAAAACCTAATTTCAATACTCTAATAGGACTATCCTAATGGAAGTGTTCGACACCCCGGTCAGTCAAATTAAAATGAAATTTATTGAATCATGCTCGAACTAGGGCACAGATGGTTCAACAAAGATCGGAGTGATCAAATCTAACAGTATTTGGCAAGAGTCAGGGTGGGAGCTGGTACGCTGCCTGACGATCCTGAATTAGGACCCTTCACCTAGGTCGATCAAAAAATCACTAAGAGTCATACTTATGGGGTCCAATCAACTCTAGAGAGAGAAAGTCCAAATAGAGAAAAACTTTTTAGAAGGAGAAACAAGAGGGAGAAAAGATGGGGGAAGAAAAAAAATAGAGAGAAAGAAAGCTTTTCTCTCTAACTAAGGAATAGGAAGGAAGAGGATGGCTGCAGGTAGTGCCTAGGGGCAGGGACCCATGGCAGGCCAACAAGCGGCCAACAACCGACAGCGGCCGGCGACGCTGAAGACAATCACAACAGGGGTTCCGACCCTTCAAGTCATGAAACAAGACAAACACGGTCGTCGAATCGCCGGCTATGACCGTGATCTATTGTGGGGGATCACTTGGAAACCCCAACATCCAACGCTGGTGGAGGAACCCTCCATTGACGAGGAAAAACAAAGGTCGACCGAACAAAACAAGGAATACAGAAGCTTTGCCTCTTCTCAGCCAAAATCTAGCGATCACCTTTTTGAATCAAGATTTCAAAGAGTCCAGGAGGAAGAAAGAGAGGGTGGCTAAAGGGAGACTGGGTCCTTACCCAGTTTTCGGTGGCGACTGGCTGCAACAAGGGTGCAAATAGCTACCGGCAACCAGAGAGGGATGCGAAGAAATCTGGTGATGGGCTTCAATCGGGGATTTAGATTATCCGATGAGATTGAAGAGAAGCTCAGAGGAGCTCTAAATAAAGGTGGAGGAGGTCGAAATCTGCCTCGGCATCATATTCCTCTGGTGAAGTTGGAAGGATCGAGAGTCTCCTTACTTCGTTGCACGTGCAACCCCTTATTTTTTAAAATTTTTTTCTTCTGGCCGAAGCTTTCTTTTGGGCCAGTCAAATGGACCTGGCCCATCTCAGTATCAGACTTTAAAAAAGCCAGTGGGTCATAATATTTTATCATTTCCAAGTTGTCATGTTGAATTAGTATGTGAAGAACTATAATATGTTTTAAGCTTATATCTTTCTTATTAGGGATTTAACCTCTATTATTAAAAGATATTATATATCAGTAGCGTAAAAAAAGTATTTAGTAATTTTTAAGCAAAAGGGACCCTTGAACACCTAATGTGGTGATTTATCACTTTTTGCGCGCGAGCGAAGCTAAAATGTGATGAGTGTGCCCCACATAAGTAGCATGCATTAGGCTTGTTTTATTAAATAAACAAAAAATGCCCTGTAGCATTGGGGGTAATGTTGTCTCTATTCATTGGTTATATGTTAATTATCATCATTCCTTGATATATGTTATTTAAAACACAGAAAAAGAATGTTTGATGGGAGCAGGGCAAATAATACTATAATAGTGATCTAGCTTTTGACTAAATTGCATAATTCCATACTATGGATTATTTAATTTTCTTGATGTAAAATTATTTTGACATTAAATATGGTTTATCATGGAATTGTCAGACATTGTATATCATTGTTGTAACTTTCAACAAACATAAAATTTATGGAGTTAATGTTAAGGTTATATGAAAAGAACAATAGCTTATTTTGTAATAGATAAAACTTTGGCAATATAGCAAAACAAGTAGAAAGAAAGTAATAATTCACATATCATCAAAATTAAATAAATCAATTCTGGTGTAAATAAAGTTATAATTGATGAGCGAGACCAATAGCCTATTGGATAAAACTTAGAAGAAATAAATCATATTATTTTAAAAATGATAGATTCTCAAATTAGAATGTCACCATTTTTTGGTAAATAGGACAAGATTTATAATTTTGAAGATATAATAACAATAAAAGATAAATTTTAATACAGCATACATATTAAATAATTATTTTTTGCATTCATATCTTAATTGTACTATAATCCAATCCCTTATTTTGTAAGTGACTTAAGTTATTGTTTGTCGAGTTTAACCTAACTAAATTTCTTACTGCAATACTGATGGTCTAAGCTTGATTGCTCGAAGTCAATCTATTAAATTAAACTTTGACCCAACATCTAAAGTAAAATATAGTGTATCATGGAAATAAGGTAGGTTTGCTGAAGTAAAGATGCCCTAACGGTGTTGCATGTACTGAATGCAGGATGCTTGCGAGCGGAAGACAGGCCATGATGCACATTGGTCACCTACAAGACCTAAACACACTCTCTTCCACCTAGATAGAATTCAAGGATATTGACACACTTAATCCTTACCAAGTAGGAAAACACAGCAAAGAAAGGAAGAATTGCATTGCCCTTTCTATAATAAGAGAACTAGCATTGAAATTGATCTGACGGTATAGGTCAATTATAATTGAATAGATTCAATATGAAACATATAAAAGTGATTCGAGTTTCATATCTCTGCAACTTTGACCTAAAAAAAAAAAGAATGAATATGTGTTGAATTACTACTTTTATTGCAACTTTGACCTAAAAACAAAAAACCTATCACCTATTTCAATGTTTTGGCTCTTGGACATCTGCTGAGAAGATTTACATCATGTGAAACTACATTTCTTTAGTGTCAAGTATGTTTTGCATGAATAACAAGACTTGAGCATTTGACCCTTTAGATCTATCCATTGAGGCCCTCGGTCACAAAGCTGATGTAAAAGAGTGCTAAAAGGTCAGAGATTTCCACCCTATATTAGGGTCTTAATCCACTATAACCTTTACATTAAGTCCAAAATATAAGCCTAACTGAGTATGGTATAATCCATGAAATTACAATGATTCCCAAAAGATTTAGTGAGGAGCGGCAATAGGTTGGGTCAGCTTGAGCTTGATTGGGTTGACTTGAGGTAAGATAACCACATATAAAACTTTGACTACTCGGCCTGTCTTGAACTTTGGTCAAAACCCATCAACCTATACTATTTTTTGCGACTAACTTCTACAACCTAGAGTAAACATGTCTAGTAGAATTTGTGTACAAAAGATAGTGGTAGTACAAATAAGCTAGAATCCTAGTTGATGCCCCAGATACTTGGGTGCATATGACACAGTCCAACCAAGTGCATCCAACCAAGTGCATCGTTAGCCTTCCTATAAATATAAATGGCCTTGAAGCTCGCAAGTAATGAGCCAATCCTGCAAATCCTTGAGGGGGGGGGGGGGCGTTCATGAGCCAACATCTATGAATTAAAATAACCTATTTTGATCTTAATCTAATATATTTGGTAAGGCCCAATGTTCAATAGACCAAACCTAACGTATCACCGGATACAATCCTTGCAACTCATTTCTCAAATAATTAATATTAAAAAAATAATAATTCAGAAAATATTCTATCCAAGATCATCGTCCACTTTGATCTAAATTATTCTCGTGAAATTATGTCTTATATGGCATGCACCATAGACCGCATTGAGATAAGTCGGATGAACTAATTTATAAAAATGAATGTGATTGACGGAGTCTACGGTCATACTGTGCACGCCGACCGTATACGCCGTGTGGGATGTAATTTTTGTTACCCTCGCTCAAATGCGGCTGTACCCGCATAGCCAAGTCGGCTAAAAACTCCGTCCCATGCCGTCTTTTCAAAGTTCGGGTAAAAAAAAATTGACCCATACGGTCACACCCACCTTACCTGAAAAGCCCGGGCCCACATAGTTAGGGTTCTGTCAGTTATTTGTCGGGTCAACTCACGCCACCCGTGATTTTTTAAAACTGTTATAACACCGTCATATATCTGCTTTAACGGCCGTTACGTAAAAGCCCAGAACCCCCTCTTTTCAAAAAGGTTCCATTTCCGCGCCCAGATAAAGTGAAAAAACCCCACCGAAAACAGAAAAACAGAACAAAAAAAAAGATCCAAACGGGCCAAACCCGTCACTGAAACCCTAGGGCCTGGATCTCCGTCGCCGGCGGCCATGGACGACCCCAAGACCCTCGATCTCGTCAAGGAGCTTGTCCTCCGCCTCCTCTCCACCCGCTCCCCCTCCCCCTCGGGCGACCCCTCCGGCGACCTCCCCCACGCCCTCCGCTACGCCCACCGCCTTCTTTCCAGCCGCATGTCACCCTCCCTTGCCCCCGACGAGCCCGCCATGGCCGAGTCCATCAAGCGTCAGCTCGCCGTCTCCGGAAGATCCGCCGACGCCCTCGCCTTCGCCGACCTCCACTCCAAGCTCGCGGCCCGCTCTGGCCCCGGCTCCGTCCGCAATCGCTGGGCCCTCCTCTACCTCTTCAAGTCCCTCTCCGACGACCGCCGCCGCGCCGACCCCATCCTCCGCGCCCCTGCCGTTGGCGGCCTCCCCGCCCTTCCCCTCGACCCCCACCCCGCCCGCCCCACCAAGAAAGCCCTAGCCTCCTCTGGCGGCGTCCTTCTTGTCTCCAAGGATCCGGAGAACATCCGCGAGATCGCGCTCCGGGAGTACGCGGATCTGGTCATGGAGGAGACCGAGGTCTCGGAGTCGGCCCTCGTCAGGGACGTCCTCTATGCCTGCCAGGGGATAGACGGGCGGTATGTGAGGTTCGACAAGGCGTCGGACAGCTACGATCTGCCAGAATCTCTCAAGCTGCCGAGGTCCACGAGGACAATGGTCAGGAGGCTATGTGAGCTCGGATGGCTATTCAGAAAGGTTAGGAGGTACATCACTGAGAGCATGAGTCAGTTCCCAGCCGAAGAGGTCGGGACCGTCGGCCAAGCCTTCTGCTCCGCCCTCCAGGATGAGCTCTCGGACTACTACAAGCTCTTGGCTGTGCTTGAGTCCCAGTCTCTGAACCCAATCCCAACGGCCGGCAGTGATTCAGGAGTGCCAGGGAACTACCTTTCCTTGAGAAGGCTCGTAGTGTGGCTTGCTGAACCGATGGTTAGGATGCGGCTGATGGCAGTTCTCGTCGATATGTGCAGAAATTTGAGAGGTGGGGCAATGGCCGGAGCAATTCATGGGCAAGCCCAGCATGGGGATCCACTGGTCCAGGAGTTCATGGGCCGGCTCCTCCGGAGGGTGTGCTCGCCTCTGTTTGAGATGGTCCAGAGCTGGGTTTTGGAAGGGGAGTTGGAGGATGTCTTTGCTGAGTTCTTCATTCTCAGCCAGCCAGTAAAGGCTGAGTCTTTATGGCAAGAAGGTTATCGGATCCAGTCTGTGATGCTCCCTTCTTTCATTTCTCCAACATTAGCACAGAGAATTCTGAGGACTGGAAAATCAATTAATTTCCTTCGAGTGTGCTGCGAGGATAATGGGTGGGCTGATGCTTCCGCCAAGGCGGCAGCCCATGTTGGTACCACCACAAGGAGGGATGGGCTGGGTTATGGTGAGACTGATGCATTGGAAGCTCTTGTGGTTGAGGCGGCAAAGCGGATCGATCAGCATTTAATGGATGTAATCCACCATCGGTATCGATTCAAGGATCATTGCCTCGCGATTAAAAGGTACTTGCTTCTTGGGCAGGGTGATTTTGTCCAGTACTTGATGGATATTGTAGGTCCTGAGCTGTCGGAGCCAGCCAACACCATCAGCTCATTCCAATTAGCAGGGCTTCTTGAGACTGCAATCCGGGCATCCAATGCACAATATGATGACCGCGATATCCTTGACCGGCTGAAGGTCAAGATGATGGAGCACGGGGATGGGGACAGAGGATGGGATGTGTTCTCATTGGAATACGATGCGAGAGTGCCATTGGACACAGTGTTTACAGCGTCTGTCATGAAGAGGTACCTCAAAATTTTCAATTACCTGTGGAAGCTTAAACGGGTCGAGCATGCTTTGATTGGGGTGTGGAAGACAATGAAACCCAATTGTATAATTTCCTGTTCGTTTGCAAAAGAAGGTCCAGTCAAAATGCAATTTGTCTCAGTGCTGCGAAGGTGCCAAGTTCTCTGGAGTGAAATGAATCATTTTGTCACCAATTTCCAGTACTACATAATGTTTGAGGTCCTTGAGGTTTCATGGGCACGATTTTCAGAGGAAATGGATGCTGCAAAAGATTTGGATGATCTTCTAGCAGCACATGATAAGTATCTTAATTCAATTATGGAGAAATCTCTTCTTGGGGAGAGATCTCGAGACATTATTAAAACTCTCTTCACGCTCTTTGACCTCATATTGCGTTTCCGAAGTCATCATGACCGATGGTTTGAACGTATAAATGAGTTGCAACTCAGGTAGATTCTACTTTGTATAATCCTTTTTCCATTCCTTTCCTAAATATTTATGCTGATATAAATAAACTTTTTTATTGAATTCACAGAGGGAGGGGTAAATCAAGGTCAAAATCAAAGGAGCCAGGTTCATGGGTTGATGGGGGTAGAAAAGCCATGATACAGCTAGCCAGAGAGTTCTTCCGGATAATGGATGAAGACTTGGACACAATTGCGAAAGAGTACTCAGCATCTCTCGATGCTTTTATTTCTCAGTTGCCTATGCAGCAACATGTTGATTTGAAGTTCCTCCTATTCCGTTTAGACTTCACTGAATATTATAGTCATCTATCCTCTAGCAAGTAAAATCAGGGTGCTGCAGAAGAAACAGTGGAAAAGCACTGATCTGCCATTTGTGCTTGTTGTATGACTTCACAATTTCAAGCTTGCTGACCATTTTGGGCTGGTGGCTGTATTGTTCGTTTCATGTATCTAGATGAAGGTAACTGATGAACTGTTGTCTTACAATGCCTTTTTTTTTTCTCTACTCTTTACATATTCTTTTCCCCATCAATAATGTTCTGTATAAGGATTTAACTTGATCTCCCCCTTCTGTTATAGATGCTTATCTGTTGATTCTGTCCATACCACGGAGGTATTACATCATTTTGAGTAATAGGTAAGTTTTGTTACATCAACCTTTGGATTTCAATATATTTTTGTGTATATGTCATGTATTTGTGAGGGTTCTTGATTTCTTGGCTTATTAATGTGCGGATGTTGTGAAGAGTTCCCCTTTTCCCAGGCTTGTATCCTTTGGTTAAAAGATATACAATTCTTTTAGTTACTGATGGCATCTGCCTTTTCTCTGATTTCTCATGCACATTGCTCCTACTATATCCATGTGTAGAATGTTTTTTGTGCTGATGCCAAGACTTAGGTGGGTTCAGCTGCTTGGTATTTTTGGTTGAGACTCCATCTTATGCAGAAATAATTATAGATTACGAAGCAACATAGTTATTTCAGCCAAAGGACTGATGACTCGAGGACATATTTCAGGATATATCATTTATCAAAAAATTTATGTTCTGCCATATCAAATATCAAACTGCACATCTGATACATTCCAAGTTATGAACCAAATTGGATGCTGACTAATGTCTTATAGTTTTGCTGATTCCATTGCTAAAGTAACTACCAAATTGGATGCTGACTAATGTCTTACAATTTTTCTGATTCCATTGCAAAAGCAACTACAACTAAGTAGTAAGCTTCCAATATGCTCTCTATTACCCTAAATACTGATGTCACATTAATAAAGAAGATCGTTCAAATATGATGTAGGAACCTGGTCAATCTTGGTCACTGATAACTTCAGCATACTGGTTGACTTGGATGCCAACGTATTTTAAATAATCTCTGAAGTTCATGTCATAAGAAATGGACTTCTTTATAACCTTATATGCATATCTTTCATTCTTTTGCTTCATGTAGCTTGACCTCAACCAACATACATGACACGAATATACCTACTGCAAGTGTTGCTTTATCTAAAAATCCCACCACCTTGTGATTGTATCCAATATTCATGTTGATTAGTTGTTCAAGGCATTGCTGCCTGCAATGTTTATCTTATCTTTTTTATATGGTGCATCACTCATGCCACACCTGTTGTAGAGTGAAGATAGATCCCAGCAAAATATGCTAAACACAAACAAACGGAGGACATCTTACAGCCGCTTATCAATTAATCCCATATATTGGGAGAGCTTGTTACGATTGACTGTGCTCATTGTTATTAACTTAGCTCCATACTCAACAGTAAAGTTTTTCTTTGCACCCGTTAGAATTAAGTTCACCCACAAGTGTTTTTGAGGGAAGGTGATCCATTGTATAACCATCAATTATTTTTGTTGTGATTTTGTTGCTACACATTACCTACTCTTGAATATGTTCTAAATCTTGGCCTTCTTAAGGTTGATAATCCAACATAACTTCTTGAAGCAAGGAGTTTACCAACATCACAATGCACATATTCATCTTTATTATTTCCGTTTGCAGAACTGTCTAGCAAGACCAACCCTCAGCTTTACATTGAAGAAGCCATGCGTGCAACCTCAATGCATCTTTGCACCGAAAGAACTTCTTCATCTTTGCACACTTACACTGCATACTTCAAATTTTAAATGCTTCTCTTCTTGAAAAGCGAGCTTTTGGTGTGAGTGTGAGTATTGGTGAAGCGAGAGACTGAATTTAGTTCAGATTCTTGTTTCATTTGCCTATTTATGTGATGGGCCTCATTTGTTGTTAAAGTTCAACATGCCAGCATACTATGTATACAGCGAGATCTTTTAAAAGCTTGAGTTATATTTATTGTGAGATGTCTTCAAACTAAGTGTCTTGTTGAATTTCCTTAATGAAAGTCTAGACGTATTGACCTGTTGAGTCATAATCTTGGTGTACTTTGTATTGAATAACGTAAATTGGTTATGTGCATTCAATAGGAAGAAGTGTAATTTAGACGCTTGTTTCGTCTTGGTCAATGTGCCAAAACTGTTTTTGAACACTCAAGTCTAAAAGAAAGTACAAGTTTATTGTCCATTAAAATTAGCTGATATTAATTATCCAACATTTCCTTTACTGGTACCATCTAATGCCTGAATGATGATTTGATTGACAATATTTATTGTTCTATAAATAGCCATAAAATTCTGGTAAGCCCATTTTTTTCTTGCACAACTAACCTATTGAAGGCAAACTATATTGTTTTACAGATCTCTAACTGTCACTTATCCTTTACCTCTGCAACCCCTAATCTTTTTTTGATGCACATTATTTGAAGTCTAACCTTCTTGTTCTGACATTTTCTTCTGATACGTAATTGTGATAATTCATTGATATTCTTAATGATGTTTCTCTAGTTGATTTTGCTCATGTTCTCCACCAAATTGTCGCTTTTTCTGTTGTGCAACTTTGTGGGTGCATGATTTTGTACAAAGTTCCTTTCATAAACATGTTGATCATGGTTGAAATTTTATAACATGTAATTATCATTGTATCTTAATTTTTTCATGGTATCCTATAATTTGTTTTGCTCATGTTTCTCGACCAAATTATGATATTTTGATGTGTCTTTTCTTAAGTTCTGTAACTGCATTTGGTGTGTGATTTTGTACATAAAGTTTCTGGTACCGTATCATGATAGTTATGTTTTGGCTTTGAGATACTATGGACAAATCTACCTTCTAGAGCACTCCAATGAATATTCTCATATAGGAGATAAAGGTGCTACATTATGAAGGGAAGAATAGCTTCCCACTACTACAATGTTGAGTCATATCAGCTGTTGAAGGAGTAAAGACATCCGTTCAAAACTATAGTTTTTGAAGTAATTGCTGGCAAATTGGTGGATGAGATCATGGTTTGAGGTTTCACCGGAAACTTTGAAATTGAAACCTTTGGTTTTGGCTGGACCGATCTGAAACTGGGCTAGTTTGGGAGTTTTAGTAAAAGTAACTTATTGGACCAACATTTATTCTTCATATGAGGTTTGTATATAATCTTTTTTTTCTTTTCTTAATTATTTAAATGTTGAGAAGCATTTTGTCTAGATTGAACTTTTTGCAACTTTTGAGAATATTTGGATGCATTTCAATGTTAAGTTTCAAAAAGAAATACAAGAAAAGTAAATTTTTGACATAGTTTTGTCTATCCTAGAGCTTAAATCTTCTAAAATTTATGTTGTCATATTTTAGATTGCTATGAAAAAATAAAACAATATTTTCTTCTGATTTTCTGGTTCCAAAACCTTAAAAACAAAAGAAAAAAATTCTTTACATCCAAACCCTGTTTCTTTTTCGAACATTTTAGTTTTCTGATCTAAATTTTTGATTGTTGTAGTCCAGTCCACCAAAACATTACATGCAAAGCTCCCAAACAATATAATATATTTTAAAACTATGCCTAATTTAGTTTTGATATGTTCATTTTTCTTTGTTTTCTTGATTAGTTCGTAATTTTATACATGTATTTGGATTTGTTCATTATATCTAATCAAAGCAAGAGCAAAATCTGCCAAAACTATCAAAATGAAATTAGTTTGGTCTTGCTGAAACTGACACTGGGCTTTTTTAAACCTTACAACCTAGTCATTTGGACAACTAAGACAAGGAGTTACCCATGGGATCTACCATGACAATGGAGATAGATTACTCTGGATGGATTATGGGCCTTGACCTAGGTTCTTTTCTCCATGATCATGAGGAAATTGTGAAAGAGTATATAGTAATTCTAGTAATCATGGGTATGAATTAGATATAAGGAGACCTTCATTACAGTAGATTGAAGCGGTTTCAAGTCATGCATACAAGGTTGCGTTGTTCTTTTGGCCCGTTTAATGTATCTTCCGCATAGCTCTCTATAATGGAAACAAGTTCAAATAGGAAGATTTTAGCTAGATGACCATGAACAGAATCCACAATGCATGGTACATGTATTGCATTATTAATGGAAAGTGTGTGCAAAGGCAAGTAGATATCAAAAGCAAGAATTTACACCAGTATGTGTTAAAAGTTGGGTGAGCTAGCATACATTGTTCTAAGTGCCGAGGCAGTTGCCAAAGCTACTGCTTATGATAAAGACACATATGTTATTGGAAATGAAGGTGCACAAAATAGATGATTTATGCATGGAGAAGCTTTGTTCAATGGGTATCTTTGATTGACTGCTTGGACATAGCAAGATGAGAGGTTTTGAGATTTTTCTAAAACAAAATTCAATGTTGTTTGTACTATATAGGAGAACAATTTTGCCATGGGTGGTGGGAACACCTAGGGCCCCATCTAG
The DNA here is from genome assembly GCF_009389715.1 of Phoenix dactylifera. Classification (NCBI taxonomy): domain Eukaryota; kingdom Viridiplantae; phylum Streptophyta; class Magnoliopsida; order Arecales; family Arecaceae; genus Phoenix; species Phoenix dactylifera. The sequence continues at coordinate 27,214,097 of NC_052399.1, forward strand.
AGGGATTTCATGAGGATCTTAATTTTAAATTTGAACATATTAGTGATGCCTTGCTGTAATATATGAAGAATCAACATCTTTTTTTAAGTATTCAATTTTCTAATTTTTCAATTATCTACGTTTACTCTTTAGGTCATTTATGCCTATTCAATCATGATGGGGCCAGGCAAGACAAGTGCAATGGTAAACGGCTTGAGTTGGCAATTACAAAAAAACAAAATTGCCAAGGTTAGGTTTGTCCCCTGTTTGCCCTTCCGAGAATCTTGGGTTTCGCCTAGTAACAATCATGCACGAACCATTTCTTGAAGTATGTTTCTAGATAGCCCAAAGTCTTGATAGTTAACTCTAGGTATTCAAATAAAAAAACCATGTCGATAAAGACAAGCAGGTGCACGATCACATGGCTGGGATTGCAATTTTCCATGAATTTCCTATTTTGCACTCAACGATGGAACTTTGATTTTTTTTTTTTTTGAAGATTGACAAATCAACAATAGATCTTTGAGATATTTCATAAAATGACCAATCCTCACATGAATAGGTAAGGATCCAAAAGTCCAATATTGATTCCTTCGGATGTGTCAATTGGACAAATAAGATCCGAAAATTGGCAGTTCGCCCTGTCAATCTTCCAGGACCCACACAACTCAATTTTCACCCATGAACGATTTGTGTTATTTCTGAGATCATAGCTGCATAATGTGGTTTTTATGCCTATACAATCATGATGCTAAACATAACTTCAAGGCTAATAGATATTCCTTATGATTTCATGGAAGAAAACTTAAAATTCTTTCAAATTTTGAGTTCAAAAATGGTATAGATTTAGAAGCTTCATATGAAAATAAAGCAAACTTCATCCCTCCTATTTCATGTAGTAAAACAATAATGGACTACTTTGTTGCAGGTATGCAAAGTATCAAAGCCTGGTCCAATTTTCTTTTTGTGTTTAAGTACATAAATTAAGTGCTGTATGATGTAGTTCTTAATCAAATGCACTTAGTGTATGGAAGTGATTGTGATATCATGATGCAAATTTTGATATTCGAGCGAAAAATTACATAGATTTTCTGAATATTTAGTTCATGACAAATTAAACACATTATGTGATATCATTATGTGTACGTCTTAAATCTAGTGCTTATCCCGCAAAATTGACATGATCACTTCATCCAATGCAGTTCTCTCCAATTTAACATTTTTAATTCCTTTATGTTCTGTTTCTCAGATTTGGTTAATGATAGGATGGAGACATTTAGTTGCATGGTTGTGTGGAACTTTTCTGTTAAATAGGAAAATCAAAGCAATCAATCTCATTAGCGATATGTTCTCAGGCTTAAAAATTTAATGAATTCAATGTTATGTGTCTTTGTAAACCTTATTAGTGTGGTAATTTTGTGTTGGCTATTGCTCAAAGTCTATAAATCTTGTCTTGGAGGCATTTCGATGAAGATAAATTAGTCTTATCTTGCATAGAGGTGAATATTTTAACTAAAATATATAAAACTAAGTAGACCAAGGGTTTTACAAAAGAAGTATTAGTTGTTACAGCCTTGTTGCATATCTCAATTCAGGGGAGTTCCAAGACCTATTGAGGGCTGAAACAAATGAGATATCATGGGCATTGTTCAAGAAACTTGTTGATTGATGACTGGACTCACAACTAATTGAGTTGAAAGAAGGCAAAGTATAGCTTTCCTCTTAGTCCTTATGTCTCAGTGTGTGTTCTTTTGTGTTTCCTCTTTTCTTTTGTGTGTGCGTGTGCGCATGTATGTGTTTGATGACCAGATATTGACCTGATAATGGGCTTGCATTTATCCTTATGGAGTCTGAGGAAATTCCTTCTGGATCTTTCTACCATATGTGCAAGGTGAAGCTTACATGTGCACCGTGCATGTAAAGTCCTAGGCACACCTTCACATGGAGGGTTGTTTGTGACCCTCCATGTTGAGTTTGTCTTTTTCGAGAGTTTATTTTCTATTGTTATTTCAAAATTCTCTTTTTATTGATTTCTCAGTCTTCCCTGTCTTTGTTTCTTCCTTTCTATCTTTTCTCCAATATGTAGTCTGTTGTTCTGTTAAATGACGAAGATAGGGTTAACTCATGCTAACCATGTCAAAATTTTAGGCTATCTTTTTTCTTTTTTTTGGGGGGGGTGGGGGGGTGCGTGTAGGCATGGTTGTAAAGTGGGCCTAAGCCCTTTTAAGATATGTTCAATAGCATTGCAGCAATAGTGAGTTTGAGAAATTCTACTAGAAAAGCTCAACTCTTGATGGTAGTCAAGTTAATCATCGCTCCATCAACCAATTAGGAGGTGCATTGGACTCTGTATAGTCATGCATCAGATGAAAAAGGCTTGTCACATATTGCGATTTGAGATCCGAGCATGTGTCAGCATCCATGACTCCTCATCACTCATAACTACCTTCATATATTGCATTAATCCTTCCTGAAATTTAGGCCTTGGTAAGTTTGTTCTTTGTGGGTGTCAAATTCCCTCATTGTCCACGTGTTGGACTTTCAGAAAGAGATTATGGTCATGATGCATTGCAACGTAGTCCCTTGCCCATGAACATATGTCAAGGAGCACAAGATGATTTGTTATCCATGTTGATGATGTCATTTGTACCTCCAAAATTTTAGTTGCATCAACATACGACCTTTTGGTCAGTTGTGATCCACCAAAATGATGTAGGCATTCATCCAAATGTTTGAGTATTTGGACTGTTTTGTCAACTAGGATTTGATTGCACAGAGAAAAATCTAATCCTGCATTATTTTGGCAACTTTCCATTTTCATTTGCTGGAATCTGTAACCCCATCTTAATTAGTTGGGTGGTGATGCATCATACAATAGGATGATTGCATGAAAAACATGATGATCATAACATTAACTGTGGAAACTACAAACATGATTGAGAAAGATACTGATTTCACCAAAAAATGACCTAAACTTTCAACCTCAATTATAATTTCATTCTTTAATAAAACAAAATTTACAATGGAAAAATTCCATTAAATTGCAACCTTAATATGAAGATAATTAATTCTAATTTTTCATAACATTTAAACAAAAAGCATAAAAAGACTTGTTTCATCATGGGACTTATATCCAACTAAAGGGAAAGAAATTATGAAATAAGCTCCCATAAACTAGTATTAGCAATGACAGTCATTGTATGGGGCCAACTCAATGCTAATTAGGGATGTATTACCTGACACATATTTAGATTCTCTATCTTTTTCTTTTTTATGGTTTTGCCTACAAGTAGCTCAAACTCCAACTTCTTGGTTGCTTTGACAGCTTGGTGATTCGGACCTTCTTGTGTAAGGTCTAAATTTCTTTGACATGGAGGAAACATTTGAAAAAATCTTCGATGACAAACCAAAATTTTAAGGGTGTTCTTCAATATATTCAAACTCATGACTTACACATTGTGCTTTGGGAGGGAATAAGTATCAGTTTGTACACTAACATTATAACATGATTTTTCCACTAAATATCTTAGCTAGGCACTGCACATCATTTCACTATGATCATCATCCTCACATTTGACTAGCAGAATGTAGTCAATAGTTTTCCACCCTTATAGAAACTGTCCTAGACTTTGGAGAGATATGGATCTTATGCTTTCATTAGGAAGAATTGATTGGAGAAATTCGCTGTTACATGCTACTCATTTTCTGAAATTACTGTTCTCTGATCTCCAAGCCCTTTTGTGGTTTGTCCATCTTCATATCCTCCAGGGCAGAACCTTCACCAACAATTTTCTAGTTCTCTTATCGAGAGTACTTTCTTCTGAAACATCTTCTTCTTTAGGACAAGAAGGTGTTGGTTTCCAAATTTATAGTGCTTAGAACACGTGGGTTTTTCACTTCTAGGGTGCTTCTATTGGATAAAAGGAAATCTAGATTTTGTCACGAGACATGGATGCATAGAAACTTGTGCTTTTGTTTTATCATTTAGTTTATCTGCCTCACTTTGTGGTATTCTTCATCCACAGTTCCAACCCTAGAAGTTACCCCCTACCCCATGACATCTATTAAATTTTGTCTGAAACATGAGTGTGTCTCTGCATTGTCCAAACTAAAAGAGTTCCTGAGTGTAGAAACCTATTAAGTAATATCTTTGGTGATCTGGTTCATAATGGTCAGAACTATAGTTTGATGGAAAGAAGAATGTGAATTTCAGTACACATACAGGCTTTTCTTAGAAGTTACAACATTCATATTTTTAATACATGTGTTCATGCAGTAATTGTGAAAATATTGAAATTGAAATTATTTAAATGATATTGTTTTAGTTGCAAAATGTAGATAGTTGAAGGAGAAAGCTGAAGAGACAAATTGTAGAATTACAAAGTCATTCTCTGAGTAGATATCAATAAATTAGTGATTTCTTGCTTTTCCACATGTTAACATGTTTTTTTGTTTCAACAATATGCAATTTAGTCGTCGCTCCTTTCCAGCCATTTCGCAATGAGTCCCCTACCTAATGTCCATCCATCTTTTGTGGCCCTTGCCGAAGGTTGTCAAATTGCCTAGGCAGTCCTAGGTGCTGACCTCTTTGCAACCCTCTATCAACCTAACATCAACCCTCCATCTTTTTAACCGTGTCTGGGATTCACGTTGGTGAGTTAGATTCTTCTTGTCTAATTGGAAAAGAAATTTAAAAAGGAAAACACGGGCATGAAAATGCTTCTTTGTGTTAAGACTTCAACATACAAAATCTACTACGTGGGATCCAAATCTGAAGGTTATTTGAGATGTAGATCCGATTTTAACCTATCCTTTGAATCTATTCAACCCAAAAGGTCTTCTCTCTGATTCTTGTTTGCTATATGTGCATATCTTCTCATTAGATCTCGTTCAGATGTTTCATTTTACATCTACATTTGATTCACTCTAACAATAGTTTAGATTAGCCTCACTAGTTTTTGTGCTCAGTAAGTCATTTCTTCTTCTTTATCTTTTTTTATTAAGAGTTAGGGAAGCCTGAAAACAAGAAGATGAGGCAAGACTTGAAAAAAACATAGAACATGGTCAAGTCAGTTATGGAGTCCAAAACATCGAAGAACCCATAAAAGTCTTCCTCTTCTTCTTTGGGGCCATTCTTGTCAAATCCATCATGAGAAAAAAGATGCTGTCCAGAACATGTTGAGGAATGCGGCTGCTTGTCGATGAAGCCTCTAGCATGTGCCCAGCCAAACCAACCGGCTAACAACTAAAACCAACGTTTTAAGTCCCGGCGGGATGGGGGGCATCCTGGCTGTCCCATTCTATTCTTGTGAGAAAATGGGACCAGGACGGGATTGGGACTCTGAAACTCATCCATGCGGGTAAAGAAGAAAAAAAGAGGAAAGAAAGAAAGGAAAGATGAAAAGGAAAAGTGAAAGGAAAGAAGAAGAAAAAGAAAAGAAAGGACGGAAGAAGAACAAGAATGAAAGGAAGAAAAGAAGGAAGAAAGGAAAGAGAAAGAAGAAGGAAAAGGAAAGAAAGAAGCAAAGGAAGGGGTAAGAAAAAGAAAGAAGCAAAGGAAAGAAAGGAATGTAAGATAGAAGATAGGAAAGAAAGAAGGAAAAGAAAGAAAGAAAAAAAGGAAAGGAAAGGAGAGGAAAGAAGGGGAGAGAGAAGGAGGGTACTTATGGGATTCTCAACCAGGACTATTGCCGAGATGAGGTGGGATAGTGGGGCATTCCGTTCCATGGAGAAACCAAGATATCCTATCCTACAAGATTTAAAACCTTGACTAAAACGACGACTTCCCATCCTTTTCTCCATCTTCCAATCGTTCTCATGTCATCTTTTTTTAATGGCTTTTTCATGATGTTTTGCAACGTATGAATCATAAGAACAAGCCTGTTAACCGTAAATGCAATTGAGAATGGAGCTGCATGGATCATGGACCATAAAAATATTTATCATGCAATTATGATCTCTAAGCCAGTTAATTTCATGGAGAAAGAGGTTAATTAGTATGCCTGTTTTTGGCATGAGTGGCATAAATGCTTTATTTCAGATCAGGAAATGCATCTTGCAAAACTCATCCTGATGACCCTTCAGAAAAACTAGTTTCCACTTCTGATGGAGGAAGAAATTGGTGGTTAATAAGCTATAAGTTGGAGAAAAATGCTCTGCAAGAAACCATTTGGCTAGATAGCGGCCATAGAATGACAAGGATAGCTACAATTGATCTGGTGCTCAACCATTTAACCTCATCTCTGCCTTAAATTTCTTCTGTTGACATTAATGTGCATCTCGGTCTTTTCCTGTTCTTTCTTTGATGACAATTAGAGCTGAATAACACTGTTTGTGCAATACTTTCCTCAAGTGATATGTTTTTGTGATGGTAAATTAAGGCAGGCTTGAATTTGTGCCTGCAAGTCTGCTTGATATGAATGGTTGCTGTGAAGAATGTAATCTCTTGCAGCCTTTCTGTGCTCTGGTTACTTCCATGATAACTTTTTTGCAGGAGAGATTTGAATTCAAGTATTGGTCAGAATAATAGTACTTTCTCTACATCCAGAGTTTATGCTAGGTTTATTAGTTAACTTAAGGGAATGATCGTGAGGTCAGTACCAATATCTTATTTTGCCATCTAGAAATGCAATTTTTCAATTACTAGGGCGATTTTATGAAACGACAGCACTTTTTGCGACCCCCATCCAACTGTGTCAGGCTCTCATGATGTTTTGGTCACTATGCAGTACCTTCTTTGTACTTTGATCATCCTGCTATACATTCTTTAGAGCCATTGAGAGCATGTGCATCATGTGCAGACCTCCCAAGAATGTTAGAGCTTGGTTACAAATGCTTGAAAAATATATCAATGTCAGATGATTTTGAAGTACATTTATGGTAGAATGTTGTTGCCTGGTTTACGGGGGCAAGATTCCTGCATGCATATTTGCAATTCCTATAGTGATAGCATGATTGTGGGATTTGATTTCGGTCATGTTGCAATCCTATTCTGCATATCTGGTACTTTGATTATGGAGTCCAGGAGCTTGTACTGCAACTTACTAGTGAAAATCTTGTCCCAGCCTCAACAAAAATACATTTAGCACGTACTCTGATCTGGGATGGACACTGGAAACAAGAGGAAACATCGGGAGGTCAGCAGTTAGACTGGGATATGCATCAAGGCTTCTGGTTTACAAAATTTCCACCTTTTTCTTATTCTTTTAAAGCAATCTAGCACGTCATTTTTGGTCGCATTCCCTTGTTACCAGTTATCAAGGTTTCTGCACTACTTTGCAGCTTGACGACGATGAGAATATATTCTCTTGTGGAAAATGCTCTTAGTTTCATGGATAAGCTTCCAAGTAATTGCCAAGCTTAAGTGTGCTGAACCTTCCATCTTTTTATTGTGCTGAGCGTGCTATTCTGTGATCAAACAACACTCTCGTTCCACTTGCAATTGCATTAGCTTCCTCTTCCATATGGTCCGAAGATATCAGATCCAGCTTGCATTAAATAACAGCTTGAAATTACAAGAGCAGATCAAGGCCATGTCCCGTATTTTTCTAGTTGCTCAAAATCAGCATGAATCTCTCATGTGCTTAAATTTTGTCTGGAAGTGGTACATGCATTACTCTAATATCTACAACCGAGGTAGAAGAGGATACATGCCAACCTCTTCCTAGATATTTCGGCAATCACACCTATTTAGATTCGGAGTGAGGGCCAAGAAGGAAACAGGTTCATCGTTGCAATCAGATCGCTGAATAAACCTTAATTTTAGCTGCATGCGCATGCCAAGAAACACATCATAGCCTCTCCACCAAGCAGGGATTACAGATTCCCGCAGCGTCCCATTGCTGCATGAGCCACATCCACAGCTAGCGAAACATTAGGTAGTCCTTGGGACACGGATCCACTTCCTATGGGATCAACTTTTGGATCTGGCAATCCTCTCTCACAGCACTGTTAAGCGAGACGGACAATTTTTACAGGGGCAACAACAAGCTATATATCGATATGTAAGTCCGGGAAGCGAAACTCCCCAACTTCTGCTCCTGCTCAGGTGCAGATAACAGATCCGAAACAAATGGTAAACATAAACGATCTTTTAGGACAGAATCAGCTTGTCGACAATAATATTATCACGGAAGTTGAACAGAAGGATCCAATTCAAAAGTATAGCGCATATGCAACGCCCAGACTTGAAACAAGTGGGGAAAATAATCCTACTTTCAGAGATAGTTTCTCATATCGACCATAAGGTAAACAGCCTAACATTCAGGAGAGAATCAGATCGTCCATAATATTATCACAGTAAATTGAACAGAAGATCCAGTTCAAAAGTAATAACATATATAACACCAGGCATTGCCCTAATGTTCGCACCTTTCCTCACCAATGGGCTACAATATATATTCTAGGTCCAAGTTTTGGTGGTGCAATCTCAATTCTTTGAATTTGGTTAACCTACTATTTGGATCTTTCCTCACTTCTCCCTCCCCAAAAATATGGGGAAAAAAAAAGTAAAAAATGGTGTAACAGGTCCAAAAGGCAAAATATTCCTGTACAGAGTGGATGCCCCTCCAATTGTAGTTTCAATGAAGATGTCAAAATTAACAATTAGCCGGCGCCAAATTGCCAAATTCAAATTCTTACCAGGGAGTAACTCTGGGGAAAAAAAAATAAGAGGGAAGATAGAAGTCCACAGATTGCGCATACTGTCTATAAATAGAGCAATAGGTTATTGCAAAGAATCAAGCCAAGACAAAAAAATTATAGCAGTTAGCAGAAAAAATTATCACGCAAACTCAAGCAATCATATGCTGAATAATGCTGAGGGTAGTGTATAACAGGCCAGTTAAAATTTCTACTATATTATTTAGTACTTCAAGAAAAATCTGAGACCAGAGCATCTTCCTAACAGCTGGATTGGCCTCTAATCACATGCCAGCATGGTCAGATACAATTTACTTCTCTTTCACAAGAACAAACAAGAAATCTCCTTAGGATAACCCTGAGAGCATTTGTAGGATAGAACAGCCATTGATTTAGAGATAACGAGCAAAAATAGCCAGCTTTTCTCAAGTTAATAGAATACTTATGCCATGTTTAGCTTTCCTGATGTCCATCCTTGATCGTTTAACCACTGGAGAAGGATATAGAGGACCAAAACTACTAGGTAGCGAATGGGGTAGATAGCCAAGTTTATGAACAACGATGCAACCAATGGCCTGTCAACATAAAGAAATTAACAAATCTACAAATTTTATATGCAAAACCCCAATTGAAGGCTTACAGGTGCCCGCCAAAGTAGAGTAAGCCTAACAATGCAATATCCAAGCAGTCACATCCACCATTAATGGCAGTAAAGATTAAGATCAATGTACACGAAGTTTGAAAATGCAGGCCAAAGAAATCCGGTAGTCGCATCCAGAATCTCTTCCAATTAACGGACAAGTTTATATTTAGTATAACCTGAATTTATTGTAGTATCCTTACCATTATGACAAATGCCCATCATCCAAATGTCTCGTCATAGATGATCTGAAGACAGATCAAGGTTAAACACCAAAAAGGATTTCGAATGGTATAAACGCAGATAAGATTAGCACTGTGATCAACAGGAGTACATCCGACATCATTAGATAAATAATTTGTATTCTCAAGCCTATCTTTCTAGATCTACGGTAAGGAGCCCACCAAACACATGGAACACAAAGACAGCAACACTCAATGAATTACTAGGATGAGGTGGATGTTAAGTGAAAATCAGGAAACTTAGGGTTAGAAATAAAAAATTGCAGGAACCATACCAAGTTAAGAAGCTTGTTGATAATCTGTCAGGAAATTGACTTGATACAGGTGTGTCCAGCAAAATTTTGGCAAGGCTACACTAAACTATACAATAATAGTTGTCTTATGTTTGATAACTTGATTTAATCAGTTCAAATGAGTTTTGTTTTCTAAAAATGTGTCGATGAACTATGAAACGATTAATATAATATAACAGGATACAACAAGACTTAAACAAAGTCAAGAAATTACATTAAGAATAATTGTAGAGAGAACATTTGCAATATCAGGGCATATAGTTTTGATTGTTGTGGCATCAAAACCATTAAAAAAACTATATAAGTTATTACAAAAGATGTTTACATCAATGCTGTGTGACATATGGTTCCCTACTTTTACTGTTGACATCTTACAAATGACAATCCAAGAGTCAGCATCAATATGAGAAAACAATCATAAATGAAATTTACAGAAAAGGAAAGAAGTCAAGAATTGTACTTTTTTCATTGAAAAATTACACTACTTTCAGCCAAAAAAATACATAATAAATGCATAAGATCTACACCCCCCCCCCCCCCCCCCCCCAAAGCCCAGAACAACTCAAAATTTTTCAGCTCAAATTTTTGAACTTCACAAACCTACAAAAGAGATTTGGAAATCGAGGCCTACAGCTTGAAAAACAACTACTTGAGTGGCCCCATCCACTCCAAAATCCTGCTTTATCCTCTTTTGCCCCCAAAAATTTTGTCAACCCTCAAGGAATAATCCAAATTGTGGGGAAGGTTGTCTTTATACTACCTGGAGCCAAACTCACAGAAGCTTCTAATTTCTCAAAAAAAAACTTGCAAAATTCAAGAATGACCATAATAGGATGCTTATCAGAGTTAAAATAATTTATATATCAGTGTAGGCTGAAAATGCAAAAAATAATTTTGGTTAGTCTCCAGTTCTGCAGAGCCAGTCCATAGCCATACATGAGACCTAGATCAACAATGGCCAAAATTCAAGAAGGAACTTTCTAGTTATGGTTTCAAAAGGTAGGAAAAAGGAAAAAAAAATAATTATAATAAAAATTACTTTTCAAAAAAGCAAAAGGACCACAGATAAGCCATTAAAGTGAGGCCCTCCTATCCTCCTCCACCTCCTTATCATCATATTTTAGATCTAAAATCCATTATAAATTCAAAATAACAGCCATAATTTTGCTGAACTAAATACTTGTTACATCCATAAAAACAAATTCATACTTTTTCAATTCGAAAAAATCCATCAACCCCCTTAGCAGTTGTAAGCGTCATTAATTTGGATTAAAATACAATATAATAGTCTGGAAGCCCCTACAATTGGTTGTCAACTAAACCTAAAGGCACCTAGAGGCATATATCAGCTAAAAGAGTTGATCACAAAGGTAACTCCCTTAATTAGTTTATTTCAGAAGATATCATGGGCAAAGGCATCAAACACGTAGCCATGGGATGGTGTTAGTAACAACTAGATTTACTCTTGCAGAATACAGAAAAACTGCACATGTGAGGCCTAGCCTCATTGGGCCAGCCCGTTGGCCCAGCCCAGCACCCAAACGCGGCCCGAAGGGCCGTTTCAGTCAAAAATAGGGCAGAGCCCTAGTTGATCGCAGCAGAGGAGGAAGAGTCCTCCACCACGAACTCATTCAGAGGCTAGGATAAGCCTAGCCTCCACTCTTATTTAGAGCCCCCCTCGATGGACCTCCACCGCAACCCCCCTCCCCCCATGGACCTCCACTAGCAATCATCAAGCTCCTTTCTCTCTCTTTTCTTCCTTCAAAATCATGGCATCCTGTCACCGTGCCCGACGGAAATCAGGGCCGTAGCACTCACCGGAGTTGGTAAGAACGCCGAATCCTTCTTCTCCGGCCTCTCCTTTCTCAATTGACTGATTGCTGGTCGGATTCCGCCAAGGAATTGATCAAAAATCACTATGAAAACCCTCCACTACTCCGCCTTTGATCTCCTCTCCTCTCCCTTTTTTTCGGCAATGCCTGTCATTAGTGTTCATCACCGAAGCCATCAGCTGCTTCCCTGCATCAATCCCTAGCCGAAGCCGGACCCCCAGTCACCGACGAGCGAGTTGGGATCCGAGAACACCGAGCTAAGAAATTTTCCTCCACCTTGTTTTTAGTTTGATTTTTGGACAGCCGGCCGCCGGCCGCCCTCCGCCTCATATTTCCCACCTCCGATGGCCACCTCGCCGGACCACCATGCCCACACCCACCAACTGCCTCCTTCCTTTGTTTTGCCAAAAAAGAAGAAAGAAAGAAAAGAAGAGAGAAAGAGCCATCTCTCTCTTATTTTCTCTCTTCCTTCTCTCTCATATCCCTATTTCTCTCTCTCTCTTTAAGAAGACCCATGGATCTATGAATCGAGTCCCAACGACTTGATCTATGAACTCAAGTTGATCTCTGAAAAGAGATCCTAAATTGCTCTATTGCCTGGGCCGCCTACTAGACCGATCACTCCGACATTGTTGAATATCCTTAAAACCTCCATCGATGAACCATGTTGATTGATCTTGGACTTATTGAGCCCGATTCATTAAGCGAATTATCTATATTTGATTTACTCGAAACCACCATACGCCCGATCAAATCTTCTCATATTATTTTATTAAAGTCATCAATTAAAAATTAATTTTACTGTTAATATTTTAAATAGGTCTAGCAGAGTTGCCTAGTGAAGTCTGACAGTCTAAGACAAAAGAGATAAGTAGATCTTGCACTCTTTATTATTTTTTAAATAATCATATTTTTCATGCATAAAATTTGCTTGTGCAAATATCATACTTTTTTTAAAACTATGGATCGGCATATGTATTATAAAAATCATGCTTTATTATGAAAAATAATTTAATAAATATTTTAAAAAATAGTTTTGTTTGTGAGATATGAATCTGATCATGTCATTTAGTATTTTTCATCTATTTATGTGCATGTTTTAAAAAAAGATATATTTTTCTAAAGGCTCTCAGATTACTATGACCATTCGTAGAAATGGAAGCCAATTTACAGCCTGGAGCTAACATCCAATGAAAACGGCCCTCAGCTAATGGATTAAAGTTGGTAACGAATACGAACTATGACATTTTGTTGATTACGAAGATGGACCTACCACGGATTATAGTGACCACGGCACGAAATTCTATGAGCAATGTTTTGATCCATGATAGAATTAAATGATGTGAAGAATGATTTACGAATTTATTTTTCTCTCTCTAGACAAATAGGGTCAATAGAAACGAATGATGGTCCAAGCTTAGAGTTCGCGCTAGCAAGCTTGTCAATTTTGTATAAAAATTTTAGTATTTTAAATTGACCAGAAATTTGTAGTCAATAATTTTCTGAATATTAAGAATTATGGATTTGGTATTTATGATTGGATTTAGACACTTTGAACCAGTATTAGTTGCATTTAATGGATAATGAAATTAGATTTCTATTTATTCAATTATCTTTGAGATGAATTTGAAAGCTAAATCATAAATGTAATATTGACTTCACGTTATTATGGGTTGTACCCTTTGGTAGCACGACCATGTCATACTCTGGATCTGGGGCATCACAATTATGGTATCAGAGCACCAGTTTGATCGTGGGTTAAGCTTAAAAGTTTAGTAATGGGTAGAATGCAAGGAAAGAGAATCAGCTAGAAGATCGAGGCTCTTAAGCTTAGATTTATGATTCGTATGGTTAGGCATGTAACAGGTATAGAAGAGTTAGTTTTGATCACAGTTGCACAGCAGAAGCATGGGGGGGTATTAGATGAAGACTCAGTACCCCCATTTGTTTGAGAATGACGGTATGTTAAGTTTTAAGGATGAAATTTTTTAAAAGAGGGAAGAATGTGAGGCCCAACCTCATTGGGCCGGCCTGTCGGCCTGACCCATCACCCAATTGCAGCCCAAAGGGCTGTTTCACTCAAAAATAGGCTAGAGCCCTAGTTGATTGTGGCAGAGAAAGAGTCCACCTCTACCACGAACTCTGTCAGAGGCTAGGATAAGCCTAGCCTCCACTCTTATTTAGAGCCCCCCCTCGATGGACCTCCACCGACGATCAAACATAAATGAAAAATTAAACCTCTTCTAAAAATGATTTAAATTTTCTTTTTCAAAATCAATCATTCACTTTAGATTGTATTTAATCCCAATCAAATCAAACATAAATGAAAACCTAAACCTCTTAAAAATTGATTTGATTTTTCTTTTTCAAAACCAATCATTCACTTCTCATAGCATGCTAGATTGAACCCAAAAATACACGAATACAACTAACAATTGGGTTTGAATAGTTTGGATCTTACTCATTTTCATGGATCTAAATCTGAATCCGAAAATGATTAGTCTTATCAAGTTCGGACATGGGTAGATGAATCCAACCTGGGTATGACCCATCCATAGCCCTACCAGTATTCAATGTCTCGAATCTGATAAAAATTTAATGGGATGATGAAGATACAAGAATTGAGTGTTCATGACGTATAAACTAGCTAGGAAAATGCTACCCAATTAGCTTTTTTTGTTAGAAAAAGAAACTCAACCACTACCGATGTGACATGAGTGTGAAAGAAGTTGAAAAGTTAGTTTTTTTTTCTTTTTTAAAATACGAGGGGTAAACTAAATCACTTATTTTGGTTTTTTGACCCGATATATTGCATTGATTGTTTGTGATAGATTAGCTAGCTAGGAAGTGCTCCTGATTAGCTTTTCTTAACTCACAACTATTACTGACGTAACATGAGGATGATAATAAACATTTCCCTCCAAGCGGTACATACAACTTTCATCAAATATGGTTTTCCACAAAATTCTATATATTTATTAGCATAAAATTTTGTTTACTCACTTCAAATTGAATATCCATTTCTATCTTTTCCTACTAGGATGAAAATTCTATATTTTACGTATCCACATGATGAGTCCTTGGATATCATATAAAAATAAATGTTTTCAATTATTGCTATTTGACATGGACCAAGGTATTTTAAATTGTCTATTGACGCAAATATCGTAAGGGAAAACCTCTAACATGATTTGAATATTGGACCTTTGATTTATAGTAGTTCCAAATCAAATCTCTTTAGAAAGATGATTTTTTGTCTATAGTCCCCCTATGGAACTTTGATTATTGGGTTAGCTGTAAACTTCACATGTTTCTAGTAATTCACATGGCATCATCAAGTGATACAAGTCTTAGATAAGAAACTAAAACATTCCAGAATGCCCTTGTTGATGATTCTTGATTCCAAAAGCATATAGGGTTCCCTAAAACAATGTGACATCTCACACCACCTTTTGTCTTGATTGATGCACCTCATGTAGTCTCCCAGTAAAATATTACAAAAAGAAAGACCGACTAAGGGTATAGGGAAAAGGGATTTTGCCCCGTTTAGTTTGCCTTACATTTATTTCTAGAGCAATAGCATGATGAGAGAGATCACAGCTAATAACTAAGCTTCACAACTTTCACCATCTAGACAAAAAATCATCACATGTTCAGTGTTCTTCCCAAGCTACGGTGCTATAATTCTTTCCAATTGGAAAACAATTTCATTAAACTTTTTAATTTTTTAATCCTGTTATACTTAACTTTGAAGGGCTAGAAGATGAGAGTTGAACTAACAGTTTTAAGCACTCTGGCACAAGTTTTAGAATGTTAGGGTGAAGTTGCTGGAGTTGTTAAATTCCAAAATTTTGTATATTGCCAAAGATGAATAAGCCTAGACAATGGCATTAATAATTTTCTTTTCTCAGTTTCATTAAAAAAGCAGGCTACTTCTCTTAAAAAATCTTGTTCAGTTCCATGTTCCAAATGGTCAAGAACGATCAACTTCACTAATGGATCCAAATCATTTCCTCAGCACTACAGCCTTGATATATTGTACTTAGTAACGCAGTGAGACTTCAAATAGTTGGTCAGCTAAAACATACAAAGAAGCATCCTGAGATTAGCAAAGAATATTTTTTTGCAGTAAGAAAAAATAATTGAACATAAGGAGAGGGAATGCTAACTGTAAAGACACAATAAGCAAGAGAGCAAGGGGAAAAAACAGGCACGATAGACAATCCATAAAATGAAACAACCAACTACCATTCTTTCTTACCTTTTGGAAATTAATAATTATGACTCCCCATAAATTAAATCGAAAATGGAAGAAAAGTGATACCCTTTTAAAGCGTTGAATTTGTTTATCAAGTTACTGTTACATGGACATTATGACGAACCAACCAAACAAAATCTTGAAGTTTCCAGCAGCATTTGCAAGCTAAACAATGATTATGCTATGTTTAGAAGTTCATGCATTTCCTACAATCAAAATTATACGGCATATAAAGATAGTGATGATGCTCGACCCGTTGAAAAGGAAAACAAGAGTCATGCCAGAATGATCAGATTCCAAAACCAAAGATTGCTCGTATCTTGTGAAAGATGAGCTCTCTCCATCCCCTCTCCGTGTTCTCCACCACTGTAGCATTACCGTACCTGAAAAAAAATCCAGCCATGAAATTCAAACAAACAAGGATTTAATAGCATTACATCAATGGTTCGTATATCTTAGTTTAAATTCTTGTTAAAAAGAACAAGAAAAAAAAAACACTTACTTATCTTCCTCTGGCACGTCAGTCTGCGTCAGTTTTGCGATTGTGACTCCTGGCTCCGGCTCATCAAGTATCAGCCGCACCTGCATTCCAGAAACAGAAACATATCAAAAGCCCCAGTCATCAATTGAAAAAGCAATCAGAGAAAACTGACAAAGATTATGTGCATACCGTTGAATGGATCCCTTCGGGCCAGCTCCCAAATCTCCACTTCTGAACAATAAGCTTTCCTTCCTGCAATTCCTCATTCATTCCGGTGATCGACCCATCGAAGAGACTGAACTGACCTCCAACCTCCTTGCTGATCCTCGCATTGCTCTGAGTGAACCCCTTCCACCGGTTCTCGTCCATCAAGATCTCATACAGATCCCTCGCCCTGCAATTGAACTTCTCTGTCAAAGTTATCGTCTTGAAGCCCTCTTTCACCTTCTCCTTCTTCGCCTTCGCCGCCGCTGCATTCCCTGACGCAGGGACCGCCGGCGCAGCCTTTCCTCCCGCCGCCGGCGCCGGAGACGCGGCCTTCCCGGCGGCCGACGGCGCCTTCTTCACCTCGAGCTCGTCCTTGACCGGCCCGCCCTTCGCCATGGCCTGAACGTAAGCGCGGATCTTCTCGAGCACCAGCGACTTGCCCTTGGCGATAAAGGCGTCCTTGATCCGCGCGCCGACAGGGCCGTCGTCGTCGCGGATGGTAATCTTGACCTCGGGGTCCTCGTCAGCGTTCTCGTCGGCGAGGTAGGGGACCTCGAGGGAGCCGGAGACCTTAAGGAGCGGAGGGCCGCCGGCGGGGTCGCGGGCCTCGCCCTCCCAGGAGAGGGAGAGGGAAAGCTCATAGCCGGGGATGACCTTGCCCTTGCGGACGTTGACGTAGGCTTCGCCGTCGACGCGGTCCAGGGTCTTGGTACGGATGGCAAGGCCGCCCTCTCCGTCGAGGATGGTGAGATTGGAGAGGAGGGAGGAGAGAAGGGAGCGCGACCATTCGAGGCAGTCCCGCTCCGCCCAGTGCCAGTTGTGGACGTTGGTGCCGTCCGTCCGGTCCTCTACGATCCACCGCTTGTCAGCCTCGCCGAACTTCGCCATGAAGTCGAGAAGAGAACCGGGGCTTCGCGGAGAACAAAGGGAGAAAAGAGACGAAGGCAAAGTGTTCGATAAAAGTCCCGAGAGGAATGCGAGAGGAGTGAAGGACGAGGGGCTCGGGAGGGCGGATATAAGCGTGGATAACGGGGTGAGGAGCGCTTCTGGATGCTTCGGTTCAGAAGAGTCTGGAAAAACTCATGTTTTTTATGACAAAGGCCGTTGAGGTAAAGTGGTCCTGTCCTTTTGCGGGCGTCCGTATAGCAATTACTATATACGGGAAGATGGATCTACCGTCCATTTCGGCTTTTGTCGATCTGTATGGGCTACTCTCCGGTCCGGTTCAATTTTAGTCCGACCCAAATTGTCTCAGATTTGGAAATAAAAGCACGTGCACGTGCAAAATAAGAAGCAATTTAAGTTAAAAAAAAAATTCTTTACGTAAATATTCTACTAAAAATTTTAATTTGCATAAATAGTCTCTTCAAATTTATATTTATTGCTGTATCCTCATAAAATACTATTTATGCGCAAATACACTTAATATAACGGATCTTCTAATATAAGAATAAAAAAGAGTAGAATAGTAAAATAAGTATTTTACAAAAGTATATATGCAAATATTAATTTTGAAAGAGTATTTACGTAAAATTCGATATTTAGGAGGATATTCGTGCAAAAAAAATTCTTAAAAAAACAAATAATAGAGATTTCATTGAAAATTTAGATTTTTTTTAAAAAAATTATCATAAATCTTTCTTCCGTATCTCCCTGGCTTATTTGAATACCGAGACCAACCAGGCAAAGGACCCATTGGAGATGGAATAGACATTATATTTACTAGTTAAGGTGCACATGGGAATGCATGTGGACTTAATTAATAATAAAATAAAAAAAATTATTGTGCAGATTATTTTGAGAACAAAAAATTATTATGTAGATGTGTTCATTAAATCATTGCAATTTCTAAATAGGAAGCTGATTCCTATTCTCTTACAAATTATATGACATAGTTTCAATTTTTTTCACTTGGATTGAAGGGTTTCTATTATTCCTAAATAAAATTGGAGGATGATTTTTTATGATCTGATGATTTAGAAAAAAATATTATCAATCTAATGGGTCGAGATCTCTCATATGAGTGAATTATAGCCACAAAATTAGCCACCTTGGAAATTCAAATTCTACATACATAAAAATTTACTAGTTGATAATACAAACACTGTTAAAAGCATGAATTGAAGTAATGCTTGCAATGTGTTTGAACTGGGCTTTGCAACTTCATTCTTAATAGGGGAACATAGTTCTTGGTCTAAAGATAGATAAACTTATCGAAATTTTATTAAAATCATGAAATGCTAGTAAAGGCAATATGTGAATCTAGGTATATACCAAGGAGTCTTTGCCGGCTTGGAAGTCAAACACGCTTTATCTTGATCTTTTGTTGGATTATTGTCTTACTTTTAGCCCTTACACAATTAACATTTTATGTTTAGTCTTATGAAGTTAGATCTGAATTTTGTATAGAATTATGCTTGCTTTTCTATGCAATTGTCCCTATTTTTCACACTTATACATGGTTCAAGGATTAAATGGTAATCCATCTAGGGTGTAGCCTTGATTTCCCCTTTCGAAAAGTAAATCTTGTCATACAAGATGTGCTTCAACCTATTGACATGACATATTACAAAATCATACAAATAATAACTCATCTTACAAAATCTCTTCATTAATATTGTGCTAAGTTGGCAAATGCTAGCAAATTAGGCTATTGAAGCAAAGTCCAATGTTAAGTAGATGGGGTCATGCAATTCAGAGTTTTCCTTATTAGATGTGCAACGACCCAGGATCTCACCCAAAATGGCTAGCCGAAAGTTATTATTTGGGTTCCTTGATCCTGTATAAGTACCCAAGATCTACTCAGCGAATAATCGATGTGGGACTAAACACACACTCGCACGGGTTCTTACATACTCTTCCCGTTCAAGCCCTGACGTCCTCGTCAGGCTAAGGGTTCAAATCTATTCAAATCTAATCACAAACACCACGATTGGCCTATGGTCAGCCCCAATGGATCCGTGCTGCAGTGTCCCCTAGTCTACATAGGTTATAGGCCGGGTCCGCTTTGATACCATTTGTAACGACCCAGAATCTCACCCAAAATGGCTAGCCGAAAGTTATTATTTGGGTTCCTTGATCCTGTATAAGTACCTAAGATCTACTCAGCGAATAACCGATGTGGGATTAAACACATACTCGCACGGGTTCTCACAAGATGCCACCATGGTGTTTTTATGCAGAAGTAGTAATCGAGCGCGTGCAATGCATATTTAATCTATGGAGGAGTGAGATCTCAGAGTCCAAATCTGTTTGGGAGTTAAAATGCAAAAAAGGAGACATAATCCAATTTGTTTAAGAGTTTTATGAAAGAGATCGAAAGAATGAGAGAGAACATGTGATAGTCAACGGTGAGAAAACTTATGTTTTTTAAAGATAAATAAAAAGAGTTTTCTCGATGTAAAAAAAACTGATAGAAGCAATCAAGAGGGTATATTCCTTGATTATAAAATTGTTATTTTCATATATAAAATAAGTCGACGTTAAAGCTAAAGCACCATTTTTTGGATGCATCATTAAACTAATAGAGTACTTTATTAGTTCCTTCTACCATTGATAGGGGATTGGAGAGTGTAAGGATACTTAGGACAAGAAAATAAAGCTGACCTATGCCTTGATCGATAGTGTCGAGTGTTGAGTCTTGCCAAAACCATAAGCTTAGACTGCTAATAAAGCTTTAATGATCAAAACAAAGTAGGATTACAAAAGAAGCAACATGACATTCTTATTGGAAGCAACTTTTAAGCTATGATTGTTCTATTTGACAGCAACTGACAAGCAACTCCACCATTTCTAAATGGTGAAATCAAATGCTTCATGTTACAACTTGAGAGCAATTGGCACATATATCTACTATTATCTGAAAAGAATTGCAGGACCTCTTGTTGGCATAAGATCTCATATCTTTGTAAAAATAGATAAGACTTTTAGAATGGAAGGCAAATTAATGATGTGGCAACGGTTGTCTCTGACATATAGAAATAAAAACCTTGCAAATGCTATATGAATGCCACTTTTCCATCCAAATTTGGACATGTTAAATTGTTGGTTCTTGGTACTTCTCTTGTGGTTAGAGCAAGAAGGCTAATAGATGGACATGTTAGGCCTCGATTCATAGTTAACTGCTATATCAGCTGAGGTACATGCAAAACCATACTAATTTTGTTAAAAAGAGAAGTTATTGTTGTCATCCTTCCATCTTGAAGGCTATTAAGGATATGTATTTTTTAATAATAATTATTTATTAACATTGAGAATGGCACCAAGTTTCGTTTTCATTATCAAGCATAACATTTCCTTTTCACCATAAGAAGAGGATGTGTTATGACTTATAAGGTTACCTTTCCAATTATTTTGAACTCACAGATGCATCATTTGGTTGTAGAAAATTTAGAAAAAAAAAACAACTATGCACAAATAAACAACAACTATCATACATGGAATGAAAAGCTTTGGTGGTTCATGTTGTGGGAATAAAGGGGCATGAACTTTTAGTCCCACATCGATTAAACAGCGGAGAGATCCGTTTCTTAAATGAAGGGAGGCTACCTCTTTCTCTTCAGAGGTATTTTTTGTGGGACAAAATCGTGTGTTGGAAAGAGACTATGAAACCTCCTTCAAAGCGGACAATACCTCTAAGGAGAAGCAGTCGCTTCCGCTGTTTAGACCGGTGGGGGTGAGGTCGGAAGGCGGCAGATCTCCCGTAGCGCTGGACGCACGGGCCGGAGGTCGATCTCCCTTGACCTCATCACTGGTGGCCCATGCAGGTCTCCTTGACCCCGGCACAGATCTGCCCACTGGGGGGGCTATGTTGTAGGAATAAAGGGGCATGAACTTAGTCCCACATCGACTAAATAGCGGAAATGTTTGTTCCTTAAATGGAGGAGGGCTATCCCTTTCTCTTCAGAGGTGTCTTTCATGGGGCAAAATCGTGCATTGGAAAGAGACTATGAAACCTCCTTCAAAGCGGACAATACCTCTGAGGAGAAGCAACTGTTTCCGTTGTTTAGACCGATGGGGGCGAGGTCGGACGTGTGGGCCGGAGGCCGATCTTCCTTGACCTCATCAATTCACATAAAGATATACTTTTCTGAGCGAGTCCATTGGTAAGGTGATAGAAAAAAAACCTTTTTACATCCCCCAAAACTTAGTCAATTAAATGAATGCTTATATGGACAATATTTATGCCCCTTCCCCACATGTAGTGTAAATTCTAAAGGCTGGCTAGATGAGAGCCACATGGGTAGGCTAAACGGACTAAAGATGACTGGAAATCTACCTGATTAAACTACCACATGATGTTTGGTAGGCTAAGTGGTATCTAAAAGAATGCCGGTTAAATCAGGCTGAAGGACCTCTTGAAATATAGATTAAGGGACATAGGTCAGGTGAAGGTGGCCCATCCAAGTTATTAAGTACATGACTTAAGGCCAATCAGGTCTAGTGATCAATCTAGAAAAAGATTATCAATGTGGGAGGTTATCAAAAGAATAAGCCATGGAAAGTGGGAAGAGCGATTCGAACTAACCATTATAATTGTCGAAGGAAGGTAGAAGATAGGTAGCGGCAAGTGTAAGCATGAGAAGCAAGCGATTAGTTGGTAGTTCGTAAATGATTGTAAACATATTAGAATGTAACTTCAAAAAGAAGTCTCTTGCCAATCAAAAAATTATCAATTCCTTTATTTTATCTTTTTTTTTTAGTTGCTTTGGCTTGTCTTAGTTTATCCGTAGTCTATAGTTGCTAGCGTAACTCTGTAGTCCCGAGTCGGATTCCTCCTCTTTGTTCCATCTTAAGAGAAGAAGGCGCAAATAGATAATTATAAAGATGACGAAGACTATTCCATACTGAAATAATTTTGAGATTACTAGATCTCTTTTGGTTAAATATATTCTTCTTGGTAATGAAAAGTTATTCTTTGGAAAGACATTTAGTTGGGTGACCTTTCTATTGGCTTTGCCTTCTCTTACCTCTACAATAACTCTTTTCAAAAACATGCGATGATCTTTAGCTTGGGAAACTCATCAAGTCATCATGGAAGCTTGTCATTCTTTTTAGCTTTTTTTTTTTTTTTTTCAAACTTCTCCTCAAAGTCCCGTGGTTAGCTCCTAAAGGGCTGCAATGTCTCCTAATTTATATGAGTCACGCATTGAGTTCTACCTGACACTATTTTCTAAATAATTTAAATGCTCTAAAGAGTCTAAATTCAAGTAGGCCATTTCTGGTTTTTGTTTTCAGAAAAGTAGGCCATTGCTCATTGCATATTCTGATGGGAGTCCATATGCCGGACTTTGATAGATCACCGTTAAAGTAATACAAAATTTGTTTCTGAATTAATTTATATAGGCCATTTATCTTTCAACAAATAAAAAAAAAGGTATTCGTCGCCTGAGAGATTCGAACTCTCGCGGGGAAACCCCATGTACTTAGCAGGCACACGCCTTAACCACTCGGCCAAAGCGACGAGATGGAATTTATTTGCACGTTGTTTTTATGTTACTTAATTGCTTGCGAGGACCCCTCCATTATTCCATGTCCTAACAGGGGCCGGCGAACGCAATGCCTCCATCCCATGGAATAAAAGGCCGTCCGTTTTGCTAGTCCACACACCCATCGCACCAAAGTCTTCCCTATTCCGATTTCTCCACGAAAAGGAGAGGGGAAGAGAGAGAGAGAGGGAGGCGGAGAGCCATGTCGTCCTCCGCCGCCCTTCCGCCGAACCAAAACAACCACGCCGGTGGCGCCGGCGGTGGAGAGGGCTGCGCCGCCTCATCCGGCGGCAGCGCTGCGGCCCATCAACAACCTCTGACCTTCTGGTGCCACGAGTGCGACATGAGCGTGACCCTCCTCCCCTCGTCCTCCCCTGCCCCTCCCCTTTGCCCCCAGTGCCGCAGCGACTTCCTTGAGGAGATGGAACTCCCCCCTTCCCCTCCTCCCCACCGCTCCAATACCCTAACTCTTTCCCTCTCCGACTCCGACTCCGACATGCCCGACCTCGACCTCCTCACAGACTCACTCGACGACCCCCACCGCCGTCGCCGCGTCCCCGCCCAGGCCTACCTCCGCCGCCTCATTCACCACCTCGCCGCCGGCGACGACCAGCCCCTCCCCATGCCCATCCCCCTCCGGGGCCCCTCCCCTGCCCCCAAATCCTCCATCGACGCCCTCCCCACCATCCAGATCTTCGACCCCTCCGTCTTCTGCGCTGTCTGCAAGGACGAGTTCCCCCTTCAATCTGACGCCCGCCAGCTCCCCTGTTCTCACTTCTACCACTCCGACTGCATCGTCCCCTGGCTTTCCCTCCACAACTCCTGCCCTGTCTGCCGCTTCCGCCTTCCCGACGACTCCTCCTCCGCCGCCGCCGACCACCGCCGGCCCCGCATGTCGGTCCGGTTCGGGAGTTTCTTTGATGATGACGACGAGGATGATGGTAGCGGGGCCCTGGCTCTCCGGACCGCGCTCCAGCATATCAGGAGGAGGCACCGCCTGGTTCTGCCGGAGCGGCCCTCGGCGTCCGCGATGGTGGAGGCATCTCCCACCCAGATGGCGCAGGCTGAGACAGGGTCGGCCGGCCCGGCCACCAGCGGGGAGACGGTGTCCTCAGAGTGGCCCGTGGGAGGGGGGCTTGCGGGTGGAAGGGTGGATGATGAGGGGGATGCCGTGATGTCAGATATTAGGGAGGATTTGTTCGATTGACTTGTGGATTGGGTTGGATTCTATGGGTTCAGTTAACTTCAGAACTTTCAGGTACAGTTGTTTTGATGCTTTTTTTTTTTTTTTTTAAATTTTAACTCCAATTACATGGTCCAGTACAATCAGTCATTCTACGTGACATGATGAGCTTTAGAAAGCTGTGATTTGGAGGTAAAGAGTAATGAGATCCAGTTAAATTGATTTTTTTTAGTCATTAGAAATTGCTATAAGATCTTCACTTCACAGTAATCCTGTTCACCTTAAAAATATGATAAGTTTATGGTGAAGGCAGAGTGAATTGTGATATGAAAATGATGAAGTCACGTGTTAGCTGTAATTTGATCCACTGAGTGCAGGTCTTTATTTTATAAGTTATTGCACTGATCTAATGCTCCTTTGCTTTATTTTAATTCTACATTTTTTTTGCTTAAATATTTTGAAAACAGTATTGAAGAATTTGGAGGGATTCATTTGATGTTGAACCTTGGTAGCAAATAAATCCCTCCAATAAGCAGTGAGTGATTTAATTTATTGGACTGCAGTATCATACAGGAGATGCATCTTTGTGGTGTTGTGTACTGATCGGTTGAAGTATGTTGTAATTCAGGTCACTTTGACAGTTGAACTTTTGAAAGCTACCATGCAATCCTGAATATGGAGCTTTAGGCCAGTCTGATACCTCACCGTCATCACTTCGTCGAACTCATATAATGCTGCATATTTCCTGAAATCTCAATGGCATTCATCCATGCTGCTCCATTCTTGATAAAGATTGTAGCATTTGATGAATAAAGACCATTGGTACTCGATGAAAGGAACTATCCTTCATAAGGACTTGCATCTCTATCCACACTAGTATGCTATATCTCCCAGGCTGTCTGTAGGATTCTTGGGGGCAGCTTCATCACATGTATGTTGTGCTTGACAGTTTCGCAATAACGTAATGTACCTTCCTTCTTGGTTCCTAGTGAAATCCTCAATGCTTGAGACGAAACCCTAAAAGCTTCTCATGATTCATCTTCCATAGCTTTCTGAAACCTTGGCTTTCACCAAGTCTGTGTTATCTGCATATCATGTTTATTTGAGTTCATACATGGGACCAATACGGCAGACTATATGGCCTTCATGATAATAGACAACAAGTGTTTCTCCCAAAATTTGTAGCCTTGCAACTTCAAAATATTATTCAACATTCAGAAGGCTATAGTCAACCCTGGGTTGACAGATTTGTTAGATTCATCCATTCAGAAGAAAACAGAGAATTTATGAATTTTTGCAAAACCGAACTTTGTTGGACATTGGAACATCTAGATGGCACTAGTATTCCCAAAATAAGACTTAATAGGACTCCTCCGGTATGAAGACTCTTCTTTGCTCTTTCTTGGCGAAAATAACAATTTATATCTTTCCTAAAATAGCAAAATTTGTTTCTATAGAGACCCAGATAATAAGCCATCAAATTCTATTTGAAACACGATGCCAGTAACTCTCGTTTACTGGCTTCATCTAGACCAAAAGCATGGCCTGTATACAGTCTTCCTGTTCAGAAAGGACTAAAAGCTTGCTAAAACATAGCCCCAAAATTTAATGTAGAAATCATAAGGATTTTGAAAGTACGTAACATTTTGGCAAAAGATTTATATTTCTAGGACCCCTACTAGGTTGGCTTAATAGAAGTGGGGAAATGAAATGAGGATTAGCACTAATTGATAGAGGAAATGGGTCCATGAGGGAGGCATTGAAAAAAAGGAAGAGGAAGAGGCAGCTGTTGATGAGAAAGAGGAGAGGGCAAGGCTGCAAAGGGGAAAGGGTGAAAAGTAGAGAATAGAGAAGCAGGAGGTACTGAGATTATGTATTTAATGGTTCAAAATTTTGTCCTCATTTACTTGCAATAATACACTAAGGTTTTAAGAATTGTTGAGTTGGTTTGTGCTGGTCTAGGTTTGGAATTCCAATCTTGTCGAGGCAACCCTACTACTAACTTGCTCATCCCTCTCTGTTAGCCTGAATCCAGCCTGTTTAATGAACATATTTGTTGAATTAGCCCTAATTAAGATTTGGGTGCTCTACCAAAACCAACTTATTGTATGTCAATTTTTAGTTGCATCCATGGGTCGTGCCCAGGGTTGCCAACCTTAGTCTAGTGAACATAGAGATTTACCATTTATTTTTTTATTGTGATTAGGCCTTCATGATCTAATTGCACATTTTTGTCTTGTAAATCTATTGATTTTTGTGAGTTATGCTTGGTCCAATCCTTGAAATTTTTGCTTCAGCAAAGGTATATGAGTAAGTTTTATTGTGGTTTGGTTGTACTTTCTTGTTCTCTTTGGTATGATGGTATCTTGTTAGTTATCTACCCCACATTGAAATTCTTGCCTGGAGTAGCTAGCCTTTTCAGGCTTTGATTGAGTGGGTTATAAGTTTTGTTTTTTGGTCATCTTAACGAGGAGTTAAAAATGAAGGATATGCTAATCATGAAAATAGAATTCCTTATAAGATCATGGTCAGCCTTTTCCATTGACCTCAATGAGAAAAATGCAACTGGGGACATTTTTGGATAGCTGCTCTAGGAATTAGTCCATGTGATTGGCCTAAGTGGGACATAACGATAGTATAATTGAGCAATAAGAGGACACCATATAGAAATGTAATTATCAACATGGGTGTACTGCTTGGTTTGATGAACTGTGAGGTCATGTGGAAGGAATACCATATCTTGTAATGATCTGATGCGTGAAAGACATGGCGGCGTGCAAGAAGATTTCAAATGGTGGGTATGATGATAAATTTTTTTTTCATATATTTAAAAAGCATTCATAAATCAGAATAGTTTGTCATAACAAAATATTGCATGCTTTAAAAATAACACAGGCAAATTCCATTGTTTAGTCATCATTCAGATATATGCATTACAAGCCACCTTCCATGTGACAATATGAACATCACAATTCTAGAGTTAATTGTCCTTTATATATTCATCTAGGGAAGAGACCCCATACTGTAGAGGTATCTAGGAAGTATCTTTGGTGTTACTTGAGCTTTTTTTCTTTTTTTTTTTTTAAATTTTCAAAATATATGAATGTATTAAAAATAAGCATCAATACTGTGAGGATCGTGCTGGCATGTGTTTAGTCCCACATCAGTTGTGCACTAGGAAGATCTTAGGTATATAGGGCGAAGGAACCCAATAAACTATTTTTGATTAGTCTTTTCTGAATGAGGTCCTGGGTTGTTACAAATGGTGCCAGAGCGACCATGGCTCATAACCCATATGAACTAAGGGACGCTACATCATGGGCCTTTTTAGGACTTATCATAAGTGGATCGTGGTCTTTATGATTGCATTGTTTTTGATATTGGGCCCTTAGCTTGACGAAGACGCTAAGGTTTTTATTGGGAGAGTATGTGAGGACCCATGCCAGCATGTGTTTAATTCTAGATCAGCCGTGCACTGCAAGGAATCTAAATAATAATTGTTGCTTAGGCTTGTTGGGTGAGGTCTTGAGTCGTTACAAAAGGATTTTATGTAAGAACTCGTGCAAACATGTGCTTTGTCCTATAGTTGTGCATTGGGAAGATCTTAGATATTTATATAGGGCTAGGAACACACATAATAACTTTCTATTTGTAACAACCTATAATATCACCCATAAAGGCTAGCAAAAATCTTCCTGGTGCATAACTAATGTGGGATTAAACACACACCCACATAGGTCCTCATAGATACATATCTTAGGTGTTGCTTGGTTGCTAGGATTTATTTATTCATTTTCATAAATCATGTTTTATTGGTAGATTTGATAAAATAGCTTTCATAATTCACGTATGCAAGTCCTGATCTTGTCTATTATTTTGTTTGCATGTACTTGTTAAAACAAGATTTAGATAGTGAGTAGTAATCAAGGAATGCCGTATCGATCAATACTAGTGCATACTGACCATACAGTATCGGTCAATATTGGTACATGATACAAGGGGTGTACGGAGTGTTGATAAGCCCAACCGCCTCCCATACCAAGTGTATTGATACAGTAATAGATTGGTATTGGTACGGGATCCGGTATTTAGACACATACCTTGATAGTAATATAATACTATTTTGTTATCTTGTATTA
Organism: Phoenix dactylifera; assembly: GCF_009389715.1. Lineage (NCBI taxonomy): Eukaryota > Viridiplantae > Streptophyta > Magnoliopsida > Arecales > Arecaceae > Phoenix > Phoenix dactylifera. The sequence continues at coordinate 27,242,479 of NC_052399.1, forward strand.
TTACTAATTAAATTGAATATATGAAATATGAAATATGAATAAAATGTACAAATTGATAATCAAATAATGTAACAAAACTTAATTAAATAGAAGGTTGTGTGATTGATTAGAGATACAATAATGCTATGAACTTAGTGTTTTTATAAACTAGAATGTAAATCTTATAAAGCCAACTATAAAAAAAGTAAAAAAGCAATATTTTGTACATAGTGTTGGTGATGAACATAGAGAAGCCCAATGCTCCGAGGTGATTGAAAAAGAAAAATGCCCATCATCCAACCAATGTTATGGTCCTAAAAAAAACCAAGAAAAACCATCCAAGTGACTAACAGAGTGAAGCATGTGTCTAGCAATAGAACCTCTGCACAGCATTCAACAACAAAAGGTATACATCAAAAAGTGGAGGCAACAGTGAATCAAGGAAACAACTCCGTGAGGAGGGATGTTCTCTTGGAATCTAGCAACAAGAATGGAGACAAGCCTAATTAGGTGGTAATACAACAAAAACACCTTGAAGGGGAAGACAGCAATTCGCAAAAAGAGTTGGTTCCAAGGTACACAAAGGGCTTAGCATGATAGACGACTAAGCAAAAGAAAGTTCTATACAGGAAAGGGTTTGTCTACAGGTTAATACTGAGGGATTCTAGTTAGGGGTTATGAAAAAGGGCTTTTGGTGTCAAAAAATTAGAAGAAGAGGAAATATGAGGTGGAGGCGAAGACGTTTGAGCATATGGATGAGGTGAGTGAATCGACTAGTAGAAGATATGAGGGAATGTGGAAGAGGAGGATATGATCGTGCATGGAGGCATTCATACATGATGGGGGTCACTTGATCAATAAGTTGGGTTTTATGAGATCGCATTTTCTAAAATATATGGATCTGATAGTTTTTAATAAACCCCATTTTTTGAGTTTTTGAAAGACCAGGTAAACTAAAACTTGTTTTCTGGGATTTATTCAAACAACTGTTTGGGCAAAACCTGTTTCATGTTTTGTTAAAGGTACTAGTTTTGATAAAATTACAAAATTAAACAGTGCTTTAGCCATGTTCAACAATTATCGGTGTTCGATGCATATCGGATATGGGTGCAACATGCACAATTTGAAGGAGTCATGCTTCCTAAGGGACCTATAATAGGACATCAATCCATGCCTTATGACCCCCACCTTGAGCAGTCGATTATATCATTATACTGATAAAGCTAAATGAGAAGTGAAGATGACAACCTGCATATCACGTGAGTTGTCAGGCATCTTGTCTGAAGTAAATCTGAGACCAGTTTCGGCAAAAAAAAAGAGAAAGAAAAGAACTTGAATTGACTTTACTTAATACTAGAATGATGGCTGGCTGGTAGTCTGGTTTCAGTTAGACAGTCACTTAATCTTCCAATAAGTAGTGTGTGCTGGGCTTTTTCTTTTTAGGAAAAAAGAGCTGCCTTTTGAGTGGATGCAGTTGCTTTCACACTTTTCTGATGAAGTCTAACGACATGGCGGATTCTTTTAACATTCTTCCCACCTTTTGTTAAAGGAGGTTTTGTTGCTGTTTTCTTTTATTAATTTCTTTCATTACATGCAACATACAAGGTTGGAACAAGAAATATAGAGAACGTGCATGGAAAGTTTCTCATTTATAAGTTGCTTTAGTTTTGGATGGTGAGACCTCTTGCTAGGTAACCACCATTCATGAGCACAGTTCATTCGGTTACCCATCCCTTTAATTAAGTATATATGCAATCCAGACTAAAGTGGCTATCCACCTGAGATGATTCCAATGACCACCGAGGAAGAACCCTAGTTGTCTTTGGCATTTTCAATTTCTTCACAATGTCTTCTATTATATAAGGATACAATCACTTCTGCTCCATGTTTTAGTCCTAGAGATTCTGGCAATTCAGGTGCACAGTGAATCCAAGGCATTTCAAAGTAGAAGAGCGAAGATTAAGTTAGTTATTCACATATTGGTAATAGCTTCTGACTTTATAATACATCAGCATACATGCAATTGGCACTAGATTTTGGAACTAAACAGGGCCTAGTCAGGTTTTTGTGTAGCTTGGGCTCGGCTGGCCTGGAAGAATTTTTGAGCTTCGAGCAGTCCAAGGCTTGATTTTTTTTTACAGCACGCGTCCCAAGCCTGACCTGACCTTGAATCTGAACCTGGGAACCCAAACAGGCTCGACCTAAATGGAGCTTAAGCAGGCCGGACCCGAGCCCAAGCTCCTCCATATCTTCTGTGAGTGACTGCATCAAAGTGTGTAGCCTCGGTGCTGGAGGGTGAGATTCACCCACCACGATAGTTGTAGATCTTGGATGCAAGGTCGAAGTTTTAGCAAGATTGGGATCTTGGCCGCTGGCTTCTCGGTGGCGAGGAAGGTCCTAATGGTCGGGGTCGGAGGAGGAGAGGGAGAGTCAGGAGGAGATGGACACTAATTCAAAGTCCGAGTCCCACTAACTCAAAGTCCGAGTCACAGAGCAATGGGAGGCTTAGGGATGAGTTGGTTGGCAGCATTCTATGGTTTTGGCGGAGTAAATACTTAGGAAATTTGAGGTTAGGGTTCTTGGAAGTGGCAACAATGGCAGTGGCCGTGGGTTTCCTTGAGATAGAGTAGCCATGTCCATTGGCTGGAACACTTGGGCTCTGCCATGACTTCAGCCACTTCGATGACAATGATGGCTAGGAGGAGATGGAGGTAGAGAGGAAGAGAGTGGGGTGGGGATTGGCGGTAGGAGGGAGGGGAGGGAGGGCTATGGGATAGGAGGTGTGAAGAGGGGATGACGGCATGTGGTGGGGGGTTAAGGGTGGGGGATGGGGGATTAAGAGGGTTAGTGTTAGGGGCAGTCCATGCTAGGCCAGGTCTAAGTCGGGCTTTGGGCCGGGCCTCATTTTTATTTGTTCTCCACTACCTGGGTCTGAATCCCAGCTTGAACTCTCTTTGGGCTAGGCCCATAACCCACCCCTCTCGGCCTGAGCCCGTTTCCAACCCTAATAAGTATTTGACTGCTTGACCCAATATCAATGTTTGTTGGACATGTGGCACAAATATCATGTCCAAGTGTCTGTACAATTTGGACATGTGAATCTTCAAAAGATCAATTTGTTAGAGCCTGCAAAAACTTCACTTATTTTAACTTGAAAACTTCTTAGGTGTGACTTCCAAGAGTCATATCTTACTGTGATGATATCATGGTTTGTTGATTTAAAGTATCACACTGAATAACATGAATTGTGTATACCAACATGGTACGGTATGGGATGGAGATTGCGAACTTTGTTTTGAAAACCCAATTTGAATTGTCTAGGTAACGCTGCCTAGTATCATCTAGCTCTCTATGCTCCCACTTGTTCAGTCTTCCTTTCAGAAGGTCAACACTGCCAGAATATCTTGCACTTGATGATCAATCTTCTGTCTTCATGCCTAAGAAGCCCTCGATTGTACAGTATGTGCATTGTTAGCGAACAAGGGTATGAAAGTAGAGGAACGCTTCCTTTATTAGGATGCTTGAGCATATCACTCCGTTAGCTGGATCATGCTACAGCGCTATATGCCGAATTTTTGTTGTTGCCAAATAGACAAGGAAGCTGCTTTTATCAGGATTTTGGGCACATCATGTGGTTGTCTAAGTCTGCTACCAGGATTCTGTCCAATTTATTGTTGATAAAATAGACAAAAATGGTTTGATATTTGAGTGGCTGCTTCCTACTCTGTGTTTTTATTCTGACACGTTTATTAGTCCTACGAATGATTTGCATGTCTTTTGACTGCTCCAGATTATTGTTTTCCTGTGATATATTGAAAGTTTGAAACTGTGACTTTGATGAATTTTAACTGTTTTTCAATTCTTATTTGATGACCTCTACCAGTCATTTTATCAGCCTTTCTGCTGTGGTCCTAAGATTTTGTGCATAGTTTTCTTTTTTTGCAGCTTATGTATTGTAGCTGTTACCAGAAATCCGTCAGGAACCGCAGAGATTTGCCCTTTGGGATATGCTTGGATGATTGCAGTCTGCAACTCTGGCTTGTAGTAATGTTATAATTTTATGCGTTTATTTCCTTAGTGCATAGACTGAAGACCTCACTTTCCACAATAATGGTACCGTTGCCCCTTGTACATTTATTAAACTTCTTTTTCCTAAGTAATAGGTATTTGTGTGATTTTGTTTCCCCTTTCGGTTGATTGATGTTCTGTAATTGAACTTATTTGCCCATTTTGTTTCATGTTTGTGAATACTGAATAAAAGTTCTATAAATAATGATAGTAGATTGTAACTTCTAGCATGGATTACAGCAAGGATGACAACTTTCTCAGATGTTGAAAGGTGATGCTGGAGAAATTTTCAGGACTGAGGTCATGTATGGATCAGTTTGAATTTTTTTGTTCCTTAAACTGGTCGCTTTGAAATGTTTGTTTGCAGTAGTTTACCAGCATGAATTACAACTTTGCTTGATGCACTTAGCGAGAAGATGGGAAGAGCCATTGAAGAGTGCAATAAAGGCTCCTGGTTTGATCTGTGGGCAAGACATACCTCATCTCGGTATGAGAATCTACCCTTTCTTATGTCTGCTTGGATATATTAAGCGGACAGAAAATAAAGGAGAAAGGAGAGAAGATCACTTCCAAACAAGGGAAAAGAAGAAGGTAGAGGAGAACCTTGGACAAGAGGGAAAAGAAAGAAGTTTAATAGGAAGAGGAACTTTTGAAGAGATTGAAACAAGGGAAAAGAAGGAAGAGGAGAACATTGGACATCAGGTAAAAGAAAAGAGAAAAATGGGAAGGGGAGCTTCTTAAGAGAGTACAATAGAGGGTTGGGATACGGGGCACTACTCTCCATTTGCCTCACTTAGACTAGCCAAATATAAGACTTTAATTCCCTTTTCTTATCCCCTTAATAAATTTAATGAAATAAGGGAATGTAGCTTAATTTTGTCTTCTCTTCCTAATGAAAACAAGTGATTATTTTTTCTTCTCTCCTCTCCTGCTGCCTCCATTTTTATATCTTCATTTATTATTTTATTTTATTTGATTTATATTTTTTTTCTCCACGTAGGTTGAAATCCAAGTCTCTTTAGACTTGCGGAACCAAGTTACTAAGAAACGACATTCTGGAAGGAGGGTTAATGCCTTTCAAAATTTTGGTACCATTCTTCTTCTTCTTCTTCGTTTCTTTTTTTTTCCTTTTTCTTTTTTTTTGTTTTGCTTGCTTGCTTGCTACAATAGATGATTCATACGCTTTTAATGTAAATGCATCCAAAAAAGTTAAGAGATAACAAGTCTCGGAGTGTTCTAGACAACTAGCCCCCTGTCCTTCCACTGACTTTCTTTTCTGAGGACTCTCATACAAGACGCATTGCCCTTTCACCAACCCAAAGGGCTCCTCTAGAGTAGTCAGCCACAAGGCTATCTAATCTATAGCTCTATTGGCTTTTTTGTAAACATGCTTAACTTGGAAGGCGATGTTTTCACATACTATAGCTCGAATATTGCAGAGTAAAGAGTGGCGGATACTCATGCCGTCAGTGCCTCCTGTATCTAGCCGATTACCGTAGCCAAGTTACCCTCGAGCGGGACTGCGCTGGCTTGCATAGCACACTGGGCTTAGCACAGACTAGCCCAAGCTGCCCTCAGCTCAGCCCGTAGAATAGCTATGTCAAAGATTTGGCATCCACCAGCAACAACCATCTTGGAGTCTGGGCCTCGGATGATGAAACTTGCACCATCCCTCCTGCCACCTTCTAGCACACATCCGTCGAAGTTGACCTTCAGAAAGCTCAGGAGTGGGGTTTTCCAAATGAAAAATACCGTCCGTGGCGCTATAAGAGCAGATGTAGAGCTCCATATGTCTTGAGAAATCTAAGGCCTGTCTGATTGACTTGCATGGGTATATGCATGTATCTAGGCTCGCTCCACGATGAACCTAGGTGTAGGGCTGCTCTCTCCAAAAATTCAGGCATTCTTAGCCAGCCCGATATGGTAAGCAGTATAAGTCGCCACAGTGGCCACATATCGAGTGTGAGGGGTGGTGGCCCACCGTCTGAGTGCCTGAGTGAAGGAGCCCGACTGGCACTGAGCGTCCGACGGGATGTTGATGAGCCTCCAGACCCTCCTAGTTTGCTTGCACTAAAATAGAGCGTGGTCTACGGTCTCCTCCACCTGGCACCCTGGGCACTAATGTTGGATGCCCACTCTCCACCCGCTTAGCACCGATCTCGTTGGCAATCGGCCCCAAACCACCTTTCAGAGGAACATGGCAACCCTCAGGGTGAAGATCAAACCTTCAGATCCAAGCATAGTCCTACCTCGAATGCTGCTCACTCTGAAGGAGACCATAAATGTCTCACTGTGACTCTGGGGATGCAAGACATACACCAAACCCTCACATCCGGACTAGCACTCTTCGAAGCTGGCAGCAATCGGACTCTCTCTGCGAGGTGCTTCCTAAATAGATAGCGATTCGGCTAGTGTCCCACTCCACCTCTAAGGGTGTTGAAGATCGCAAACTCGAAGTACGCTCACGACCTCAACGTTCACCATAGTCGGCCAGAGTCTTATCGGAAGAGTATCCACCGAAGGGTCTACTACATACACACTGCACTCATCGCCGATCAGCCATCTGGTGTTAGCCAAGACAGTGGCACATACCTACAGATCTCCTGCCAGAGGAAGGAGCATCTCCGGCCACTCTGAGCTGCCTCACCTGTCGTCATCGGTCTATAGCAGGCAGTCATCACCTGACTCTAGAAGCACGTGGCTCAAGTACCAGTCTTACGGCATGCCGAGCAATCAACGCTTCTCTCCTTATAAGAAGAGGCTGGACATTCAACCCTCTCTCGAGAGTCAGCTAGCAGATTGTCTCCCATGCCAATAGATGCATCCCATGACCGCCGCCATAAGAGCCCCACATGCAGTATTGAAGAAGCCGTTCAATCCTCATTAACACATTCTTCAGGACGATTGTGTTGGACATGATATACCGGTATGGAGCTCAGGACCGACCTTACCAGCATTAGCCTACTCATCATGGATAACGAGGCCGCTCTCCAGCCCTCCAACCGCTCCTAGATGCGCTGCACTATGTTGGGGTACTCCGAGAGCCCCAGTCTCCTCTTCGTAACAGGAATACCCAAATAACTCCATAGCCTCTCTTGCTTCCTCATGCCAAGGACTCCCTGATAACCTGCTTCTCCGATTTTTTAAAGTGTGCAGTACGATATCTAAACTAAAGTTTGCTGGTTATATTGTCTCCAATTCAACTAATCAGAACAGGCTGTCAGTGACATGCGATGCATTAGTGGATTGGTTTTTGTCGGTGATATTCGTTGCTGATGACTTTGGCGTTTCTTCTTGCACGGAGTTCATAAGCACATGTAGAAGAATAATAGAATAAAGATATCAGATCTTACCGTCGCGAGGCATCAGCTGATAAAATACTAATATTTTAGCTGAGATTTATTGGCCTTTCTTTTGTCATTTTATCATGAATTATTAGGGCCAGACCATAAAACAACTGTGAATATTCTTCTACTTTATTACTATTTCATAACGGGCTCTTTCAGCACTGAATATTTAAGACCAGGGCATCACTTGTGAATCCGGTTTCCATATCCTGTTTGTGATATATTAGTAAGATAGATGGATTTTTTGATAAGTAAGATAACTTCAGCCTTTTTCGAGTGAGATAAATAAGCGTGTGGGTAGTGATGACTGAGATTGTTGACATGTCCAAGCTTTACTGGGCTATGGGCAAATTCTCGTGTAGTGTTACATGATCGAAACTGATGTCTCATATGAGGACTTGGAACTGTGAATCCCTCACGCTCATTCCACGTGCTTGAGTGACTTCTGAGTTTTGATTACAAATATACCATCTTTTTTGCACTCTAGGATCTTGATTCCTTCACATCCATTCCACCTGCCTGAGTAATGTGTGGCAGATGTACTTAAGCTGCTTTCTCCATTTGAACTTTGTCACATTTGAGTGTAGATACATAGTATAGCATTTGCATTATATTGGTCCGTATATCATATCGGAATCCTTTTATCTTTTTCTTGCTAAGCATATGATAACCATTTATTAAATGAGGGTTTGCAACTTTCCATCAAATATCAATTAGGTGCATCCTACAGTGCCATATAATAGTGTATCTATTGATGCAATGGCAACCGTTTCTTAAGCACTTGTTCCTTTTAAAATAGGCAGGTGCATGCAGGGATATCAATGGGATGGATTCAATATAGTTAGTGAAAAACTGAAACCAAACCCAAGATCTATCACTGCTCTCGGAAACCGAAACCGAAAGTGAATGATTTTTGAAATTAAAAATCATAACTGCCGCAAAAAAATATCACAAAATTGAAATCAAAATCAAAAAATTAAAAACCGTCAACTTTTCTTATTCATTTCAGAATTTTCACATATAAAGGCCAAATTAACTCAACTTAAAAAATATATCCAAAAATATTAAAACAACTATTCAACAAATTTAATAATATAAATATAATAATACAACCTTTCAACAAACACAATAATTCAAGTTAAAAATAAGTCCAACTACATCAAAAGAAATTTTTCAATATAAGCGAATTTTGATGAACAATCCAATCCTCCATTTTGCCTTCACTAGTCCACGAACATATTATGCCTAATAAAAAATAAAAAATACAAAAAATATGCTCAATTAATAAGATAATTTATAATTTAATTTATAACTAATTATTCAAAGTCTTCAATTTTATTAATATCAAGAAATATTCTATAGATTACCTCATCAATATAACAGTCATCTGCACTACTATCATCATGTAATGATCGATGATAATATAATATGGTGGTAGAAGAATCTATACTAAATACAAAGAAAGCTAAGGGTATTAAATAGGGTACGTTCGATTTTGGTATCAACTTCGGTTTCAGATTAGATTTGAATCGAAAAATTCACTGTCGAAATTAAATATTTTTATTTTTTAAAATCATTTTTGAAACCATCCCATTTAATTTCTACTAAAATATTTGATTCTATTCAAAAATAGATAAAATATATGGATTTCCGTTCTTGTTGACATCCCTAGGTGCATGGAATGTGATAAGCCACTTGCATTATAACATTTGTATAGAATCAGAAAATGCGAGGATGGCATGTTCAAGAATCTCTCTCTTTTTCGCTTTTGTGGGTCTCATGTTATTGTTTAAAGAGCAGTACCACGAGCCAAATGGAATCCAACCTTCTGGAAAAAAGATCGCAATAAAAGGAACACGCACATGGTTATTTTTCTCGTGCCGTATCGGCGAAGGGACAAGTACTTATCCGTCGGTGTCAAACGCGTCAAATGCCAGGTCATCGGTCAAAGAAAGACAGCGCTCAAAACAAAAGTCACCAAAACAAACTCAGGATATTGGCTATCTTGGGATTTGGTCGGCCTACACAAATCAAAGATTTGCCCATAAGCAGTTTCGTTTGGTCCACTTTTGCTAGCTTCAAACTTAAACTAAAACTTCTCTTAGATGTCATGAGTCAGAGAGATGGTCCATCACATTTCTATAGCCATCTTAGATCAGAGGTCGAGAGCAATGGAGAAATGGATCAAAGCGTTGGAAAATGATTTGAAGACCTTCTCCCATCTTTAAGGTGGAAATATATTTGATAGCTGCAATCCTATTAGATTGTTTTAGAGGTCAATTAAAGATTTGATTGCGTGTCAAACTATGAACTGTCGACAAGAGTTAATATTCTAGTCACTTGAATAAAGCATGAGAAGCTCATGAAGAAGTTTCTTCATATGGTGACAGTCAAACCGGCGGATGGAAACAGTGATAACTAGTCTTCTGTATAAGAAGGCCCTCCCTTCCAACTGTTATCCCATAACACACACCATTTTCTCCTCCTACTTCTTCTTCTTCTACTCATTTCACAGTATTCCATTCAAGTACAGCCATGGCCTTTGAAGAATGGAGTGACTATTTGGTGAAGGTAGGCCTGTTCATTCTAGTCCAAGTTCTCGTCTACCTTATTCTGGCCAGCTCTTCCAATGTCTTCTCCAACACAAAGATGAGATCCTTTAGCTTCCAATCCACTCGATCGCTGAGCTTGCGACGTATGATTGCCTCGCTCCGCGACTTGCCTGCGGGCGTTGAGCCATCGCCCCGGTCCTCTGATCTCAAGGACTAGTTGTGTCCGTATATTGGAGCCTCCTCTCTCCATGGGAAAGGTAGAATATACCAGCCTAGAGGGCCTTGGTTGTGGTTAGTTTATAAGGCATAGGAATTGCTATTTAGGTTGTGATACATGAGGCTGGTTGATGTAAAATTGCTTTGCCAATTGTCTTTTGATGGTAAGAACTGCGTCCAGTTTTTCTTTGTAATTCTTTTTTCTCTTCAAATTTTTCCCCCTTTGGAATCAGTATCTCTTGTATCTGGTATGCTGTGGTAAAGTGGATCCAACAACAGGAATGCATATTGATGTAATTCCTAAACTATTGATGTAAAGCAAGGAGCAATGTCTCTCACCCATTCCATTCGAGTAATGCTATCAGCCACTCCTAGTATCAATAACTTTCTTTTGCACCATTGGGATGTCATACGGCACAGGAGCATAAGTGCAAACATTATTCTCGTGCCATGTTGCATTCCAGTAATGTGGAGAAAACTCTATGGGGTAATATAAAAAATTTTGTGTGAGAATTAACGACTCTGGTTCAGGAAGCAATAAAGTAGTGCACATAAGTAGTCAAATAGGAAATAACAGTCTATATGTTCTAGGTTAATATTTACAGGAGACTGGTAACTGATTCAGTTGGCCAAGTCACTGGAGATTGAATACCAATGATTCCAGTCAGACTTTCTCCAATTCTAATTCTGAAAAATTAATATTCACAAATATATAGCAAAATGCATACATGAGAGACTTGAGGTGTAGTGGAGTAAATGTTTCTTTTGATCTATAAGGAAAAAATTGGAATATGAAAATGTAGCAAAAATAAACACCACAAATCATAAAGTAACAAACATTTTTATATGGATTGTACCTCGAGAAAAGCATGGTAGGTAGCCCCAAACTATTTTTAATTAATGGGTTTACAATGTGATTTTTTCCCCTCTTTCTTAGGCAATGTTGGTTAATATGAAAATTAATGGAGAATGATGCTCTTGGAGCACACCCTTTTAGAGGTATTCTTTTTTCTGATAAAGCTTTTAAAGATCAAATTAGAGGATAAATAATAACAAGAGACTATATCTAGCACATAATAAAGATAATGTTGTATCAGACTACTTGTCTCCTTGTAGTTGGATCCCCAAGTTTTTGAAATGTTCCAAATTCCACTTGAGCATCCAAATCTGGATCAATACCAGGAAAAACATCTCTGAACAAGGTTCTAGCACCATGCCAAATGTGTCCAAAAAAGAAGAGCAAAGCAAACGTAGCATACCCAAAAGTGAACCCAAGATCCCAGCATAACGATTCCATTTCTGTCTAAATTTCGGAGTAGCACATGAATATTCTACGATAGTAGGTATTGAGGGATTAGTACATGAAATTTTACTAAATTTGAAAGAAATTATATTGAGAAGTAATCTGTATGGAGTTATAGACGCATCCATCTGCGTCAGGGGGCCTAGATACGTAACCGCTAAAGATATTATCTCACCACCTTATGTGAAAATAGTTGACACGACACAATATATAGCTAACCTGACGGAACCATTTGATTTGTGTATTGAATTACAAATCAAGAGAGATCAATTAGGTCCGCTTGCCTAGGACTCGATTTTGGTACCAATCCATAACGGTCAAAGTCGAATCGCGAGCCTATTAATGAAGCAAATTCAAAGAAACAACAACCGGTACTTTCTTTTTACTCAGGATCCTGGATTTTAACATATCAAACAAAGATTTACCCAAAGGGATCTCTTAAAATCCTTTCAGAAACATGGATCTGAGATTTTGGAACCTATAAACATAAACTTGTGAATGAAATTTTGCAAATTCATCGACAATCCTTTTTCTTCTTATCGCTCTTAGAAAAAGGTTTATTTAACAAAATGAAGTTATTTGTGTTTTTTACCACATAGGCTTCCATAGAACAAATCTAAATGAGCATACCCGCAGGTCCTAACTTAATTCATTTTCTTCACCAAGAAAAGATTTTACACATGCTCAAGTAAGGAAATAAATGTTCACTTATCAAATAAAATTAGTTATGAGCTTATTCAATCTACTTAAATTAGACTAACAAAAGGGGGGCTTGGTCTCTTTACCAGAGACCAACATGTGAGATGCACATGAGAGGATGATAGAATGTTCGAGATGTATGAGAGAGTCTTATTCTTTTGAATTAGATGGGAAGGCATGAAATGGCATATAGGGATGAGAGAGAGAGAGAGAGAGAGTTCAATTGGCTTGAGGATAGGGTTTCATTTGAGGGTGGGATGGGTGGCCTAAATCCTTTGCTTTTTTGTGATATTTCCGTTGCTTTAATGAATTGGATGTCTCAAAGAAAGATATATGCCAACTTTTAAAAATATTATTTTATTGTACATTAATGCACTATTAGTTCAACCAATATCAAATTTAAAATTGGATTATCTAGGGGCAAAAAATAGTTTAGATTGCAAATGGAACCACTGCAATCAGGATAGATATCCTATTAAATAGCACTCCCCATCTGTGGTTGCAATTGAACTGAACATGTTCAAGGTTGGATTTGAAAATGCATGGGTTTAAATTAATTTTGAGCTTGAAAATTAAAATCAAGCCTGATTTATTTGTTTTTGGATTAAGCCTAATTTCAAGATATTACAAACTCGAACCCCTTTCGAGTAGCTTCTTAACATTTATCAAGTTAAAATCAATTCAAGTTTATCCTACACTTGAACCAAGCTTGAATTGAGCTCGATGTTGACTCGACTTGAGCCAATGGTTGATTATATGCTATGCCGACCAAGGATAAGTATTGGATTAGACCCAACGATTAATTATACATTAATTAACAAAAAATAGTAAAATATTAAAATTCACTTTGCCAATGTTGAATAGTAGCTGAGCATTTTGAGGCTTGGTTTGAAACTAATTTCAAGCTTATGAACTACGTTCGAGCTCGATTGCCTTAACCCAAGCCAAGCTTGACTTCAGCTTAATCCTAATGGAGCTCAAACCATGCTCGAGCTATGCAGATCAATTAACAACCCCAACATCATGGACTCTAGAAGGAACCATCAAGATCATAAACCTTTCTTAGATAAGAAGAAAAATATAACAATTATGTCTTCCTCCTTGGCAATAAAGTAAGGCCTTGTTAGAAACTATATACTTCAAGTAACGTGCACCTATTAATTTGTTTCTAGATGCCTTGTGAGTTTGCCTAACCACGTCAGCTACATATATTTCAGCAAAAGCAACCCTTGCCGTCAAACGAGCTATTAGCCTGCGACCTCTTGTTAACGGTTTCCACGTTCAAAATTCGAGTAGTAGTCCCAAAATTCCGGACTCGGACAGCTTAGAAGAAATTAGACTTCGATTATGAGGGACGGCAGCCATCCCAAAATACCCTTGCAATTGGACTTCGCTCATGCTTATTTTATTTGAGTGTTCCAGAAATGCCCCCTTTGCAGGATGCTAAATATATCCATAAACTATGTTTGTTTATATATTTTGTTAGCAAATTTGTGAGAGTTGTCGATGATCAAAAATTATATAAATTTTATATTAATTATACCTTTTAGAATAGTACTACTCTTGATGTGTCTAGTAATAGCTATCTTAAAATCATGATATTTGCTATATTTTAAAATATATTATGAAGGATTTTTTAGATAAATAAAAAAATAAATTATTAAACTATTCAAGAATAAATACATTCATGAGAATCAAAAAATAATATATTCCAAAATTGAGCAGAAAAATCTGATGTGGAATCTTGTAATGTAGTCCCAAAAGTCAATTATGAAGGTTATAATGGCTTAATGCCTAAGCATACACAATTTATATTATGAAGGTTTTGAAAGTTGGAAATTTCCATGATGGATTCAATGGTTGAATTTTAGGTTCATAAGCTACATCGACAATTTGGGCAGACTTTATAGTTTTGGATTTATCTAGTACAATTGGTTTGGCTATTTGCCTTTTTCTTTTTGTTCTTTCTTTCTTTCCTCCCTTCCTATAAAATGCTTATTTTTTTCTTTAATTTCTTCCGTCATTGAATAAGAATATGCTCACTTCTATGTTAGCTTGCATATTTTTTTTAACTAGCTTAGCTTAGAATTTAGACTAACTAGTTCTAGGATGTCATTTCTATCCAACTACAAAAATATTTTATTGCTACCAAGAGAAAAAATAATCAAAGTTCCAATTACTAAAAACCATTTTTAATTTTAAATGACGCAATCCCTATCCGGTCTCCTTTTTCCCTCGCCAACAAGCCAAAACGTGAACGCTGCTTCTTGCTTTCCAAGCCATGCATGGAACTTGGTCGTGTCATTGCTTTCGTGGCCGTTAGAAAAGTAAACCATTACAAACTATATATAATGAATGCTAAACCCATCCAAGACCCCAAAAACTCTCCCAAACCAATCCCGTTCTGTCCTCATATTTCGTTCCCACGGACATAAGCCCACAACCATGGCCATGGACGCCTTCTTCTCTCCTGACCTCGCCGACGTCTTGACAAAGGTGGCCGTGTTCTTGTTGGTCCAAGCTCTGGTGTATCTGATCCTCACCAACTCATCCAACATCTTCTCCTCCCCCCCTTCGAGATCTCTCAGCTTCCGGACTGTCGGATCGATGAGTCTTCGCCGGATTCTGGCCCGGTTCTCCGACGTGCCTGTTGGCACCGATGAGCCATCCTATTCCAAGTCCCCAGATAGAGAGGCTTCTTCCGGCGACAAGGTGGACTAATTCTTTGGCAGATGTTAATGGCCTGAAGATTCTGATGCTGTTATAGGTTTTGAGAGTTTCAACCTCGAAGTAATGAAGTGATATGATTTATGAAAAAATAGCAGAGTGATTATTTGATTGTGGACAAGGGTTCTTTTGTTTGTTTGGATTGTTTATTTAACAGTTTCTACAAGTGATTGAAGGAGATTTTATGTGTAAATATTTTTGATGAATTGTGGCATGCTGTAAAAGATTGCTTGTTTTCTTTGTTTTGGTAATTAATGATTGCTTGTTTAGGAAGTATTCCTAAAGCTTCATGCATGAGATCTTTTATGTAAATTGATAAATAGAAATAGTGTTCCCTCCCACCACTTTTCTTAGTGTAATTAAAGAAAAGAAGGGAAATTTCGCCGTTCATTCTCGATTTTAAGCATTCCTTTTCTTTGCAAGTTGATGAGGCAATATGTGACATGAATTCCTTTCGATCATATGCCGCTACATTAGTGCATGAAAGAATGAGCATAAGTGTGTGCAAGAGTATATTTAGACAACCAATATATTTTGCTATGATTGAGCATGAAGAGTAAGTTTAGCTAGTTTAACCTAGATATTCCTAAAATTCTTAGAATGTTTGTCTTAAGAATTTTAGTTTTCTTCTTTAATCATTATAAAATTAACGCACAACATCATTTATTTACTCCTTAGTACTATAAGAAAATGCTAAGAAGAGAGAAATAACATATCAAATATAATTGTGGATCATCTCTCGGACCTCATCCATTACTAGCCAGCTTTATGTCCTCCAGTTATCTAAGCTTTCCATTCTCCATCCTTCCATAGCTGCATGTAGCAGCCATTTCCAATTATTCTCCTTATATGAAACATTTCAATTAAAAAAAATAAATGAGAGAATTAATACCCACCTTAATGGTTGGCTTTTTCTGAAGAAAGCCCATATAAAAAATAGGAAAGAGAAAACATAAGATTTAGAAAACACATATATAGTAGTTGTAATGACAACCATTATATTATAAAGAGTGATGCGATAAAGATAAACAAAGAGTTTATGGCGAACTCACAGAAATGTTCCCCGCTTCGCCAGAGTTTGAGAAACTTTGTTAATGCCTGCATAATAAAATTTAATTTGGCAAATGAGAATAAAAGTTGTAAACAAATTTCAGGGCAATGTATCATAGGAAAAAAAAATTAGAAAGTTAAATTTTCATGTATTCTCCCTGCAGCAGCGACCGCATTGCCTTATTGTCAATGTGATTCGAAATCAAATGCATACTTCCTATTTGGCTACTCATGTTTGCTTAGCTGAAAAAATAAATGATTTTTGCATACAAAGAAACATAAATGATTTTACCCAATTCATACCCAACATTTGTTTTGTACTTTCGAAGAGGTATAAATTAACTGGCCTTTGGAGAAATAAAAGGATAGGAGTTCAGCAAAATATTTCCGAGCTAATTTTCTACAATTAGGATAGCTTTTTAAAGGCATATGGAAATATTGCATGGTAACTAGTATACATGTGCATAGTTGATCAACTTAAATAGAGAGTTACAAGGATTGGTGCAATCAACTTCAAATTCACTTGCTTACTTCAATTTCTATTTAAAATTGGGTCAAGTTTGGTCAAGTTGCTTTCCCTTTTCTGAAGAAAGTTCGGTCAAGTTAGCCTATTTCATTCAATGGCACTCTTGACACAAAAGATAATATTGGTCAGGGTAGGTAAGGTGATATCCTATCTAGGTCCAACTGGAGCTTTCAGGTGATCCAACATGGAGGCAACCTAAATAGAGTATAATATTGTAATCAGCTTATAACACATAATGAGGATGATAATATGTTAATTGAGTGTTAATGGCATCTACTTGTGCAATTGTCATCATCTCTTTTTAGTTGAGTTCCCACTAGCAGGAATGAATATATGATAGGTTTTAGGCGGACAGGGACTCTGCCAAACTAGTTTCTATCTCTTTCCTTTCCTATCTCGAATTGATATCTCTCAGCGACTGGCCTTAGTAGACCGGATTCAATTGGATAACTTGATTGAGACCGTCCTTTGCCTGTTCTCTTAGTCAGGAATTTCACTCCTTGCAAGTATATAATTTTAAGTTAAAGGGCACAATTAGATTCCAACAAGGCCCCTCTTTGGGCTAGCGTAAGTTTTCCCAACTTTGTCTGGAAAACTAATTGGAAAAACATATCAAGAGTCCATTTGGGCCTGATGCTTCTTACTCTCTGCTCTTAACTTGGCTTGGTTTATCTAATGCCAATATTATGTTGATTTCTTTTCTGAAATAAGAGAATGGACTGGGTTTTATATTTTAGAAACAAATAGTCATGAACATTGAAGTTTTCAAAGTAGCTACGTGCTACGCTGCATTTTTAAGTTATTTTTTTTAATTAATATGATTTGGGAATAGGCCAGAGGTAGAGAAAAATACTGACCCTCGGTGGAATTCAGCTGCCAGATTTTCCAGCTTGGGCTTCAAAAAAGTGCACTCTTAACACCAAGCAGCCATCCTGGCCCAAGACAATCACCAATAACTTAGGTGTTATTGCACTCAGTGGTGGCATTGATTAGCTTGCAGGAGTTACGTTGACATGCACTCAGTGGTGAAGATAGGAATATACAATTGATGATAGAACTAGAAGTGATGGTGCAAATAGGATCAACCTTTCACTAAGCCATTTGGGCCAGGTCGGTAGAGATGTATTGCAATCATTTTGCATTTGAGTTGCATCATGCTAGATACAAATCCAATCTTAGTTTTGGTATATGCAACCCTAACCCAAACCCAGTTGCATCCCAAACTCTACAATCTCCAATTTGGCTAAAAAGAGTTATACTTTTACAAGTAGCAACCTACTAACCAGCACAAACAATAAATGTAATGACAACCCATGGAAGAGTTAGTAGAATGTTGAGGATTGATTACAAGATTTTTCTTTACCAAGGCCTTATTTACCATCACATTATTGTCATTATTTATATCCATATCACTTTCTGTCCTGCAATTGTTAGAACTACTTGGTAGATAGAGATAAGAGTGGGAGGAATTAGCTGAGGGTATTTGTTATGTCTCCGATCCGAGATCGCGAGCTGGGGGTCGCGGCAACCGCCGCACACTCATAGAAAACTCTCTCCATGAGCATGCAAGGTATCTCATCATAATATTATAACTATACAACGGAATAATTTAACTAATAATATACAAACTTTATTTCATTAACTAACTCAACTTACAATATCTCACAATTTTAACATTAATCTAAGGTAAAACATCAATTTAATAAACTCTAATTTAAGATAAGTTGTGCCACATTTCTATTAGTCGCTCTCCTATATTGAAAACCGCGGTAGGCTAATTTTCTGAATCTGAAAATATATCAAAACATGTCACAGGAGAAAAATGCATTTTATACAAAAGCGATACGAGAATGACAAATAACATTAATAAGGTCCATGCTATATTTATAACCATATTGGTTTTATAAGTCATGATGAGTTATAAAAGTAATAGATTTGATAATGCCTAAAGCACATAATGCTCACACATGCCATAGGTCATGGCTAGTCACAAGAGTAATAAATTTAGTAACGCATAAATAGCATATATCTGATGCATGCTATAGGAGGAGAATGCAATTATGGAAACGCAGTACGAGAATGAAAAATTCCATTAATAGCATGCATGTTAAATTTGTGACTATACTCCTTTCATAGGTCATAGCAAGTTATAAGGACAATAAATTTAATACCACATAACCACATATATCATGTGCATGTTTTATTATCTAGAAAAGGTCTTATCATGATACGAGATCATTTGCCAGAGCAGGTGGACAAAATCCGAACCAATGAACTCTACTCAATCAAGAAACAAGATCGGACGTGATTCCGGTTCGTCTCCATTTTAGTGACACTCTTCCTCAAGCAAGGTAGCCGATAAGTCATCGAAGGGTTTGTGTGACTAATAGACCGGTAAGCATTACTCATCGTAGCTCTCTCACTTAACCTGACCTGCCTACCACTTAGAGGTTCATTTTCTAGCAAGGGAGAACAAAATAAAAAAAACTAATTATACACAGGTTGTATGTTATAATCATTTCCTTATATTTGTCTAACAATCATAACGATAAATCTAGCAAGGTATGAACCATATGTGCTACTAGTCTCCAAAACATCTTGTTGGTGAAGTCCCCACTAATAGGCAAAGCTAGTTTTTGTTGTTGGAAAATTAGTTGTGGTAGCCATTCTTTACCAACTGTTGATATTGTATGTTGTATAAGAGGAGATTTTATTATACTTGCCACAAATGCAAAGTGAAGATAACATTTAGAATTAATTGTTCACAAATATGAAACGCACGTTACTATGGGATTGACATTGTTCAAAACACAAAACTTGTACATTCTTACCATTTTAAGTTTACATATCAAAATAATCTGCAAAGTTAATGTCAACCTTCATTTTATTGGTGAACGGAGAAAAATCAAATTAAGAGCTTATCTAATCCGATCAAAGAGAAGAAATGCATTTAACTCGAAGCTCTATATAAAAGAGAATAATAGATAGAAACATGTAAATTTTTAAAAATAAGGTGCGCGGTACCCTAAACCTGGTCTAAATTATTTTGAGCAAGCCCAAGCCTAACCTAAGCCATCTTAGGCTAGAACAAGTCTAACTTGAAATGGACCAACATCACAGACCTTGGGCCAGTCTAGGCCCATTGACAGACTTATCCTTGACCCTCTTTCCCCTAGACTACAATCTGGCTTCAAACCTTAGGGCTCGTTTGGTTCGCGGGAAGCATTTTTCCTCCTGGGAAACAAATTTCTAGGAAGAGAATGCTTAGGAAAGTACTTTTGACATATTTGGTTGACCATGAAAAAATAACAAATTTCCAAAGTGCTTATGTTTGGTTGGCCATCCACTTTCCTGGGAAAGTTATGTATAATTCTTATTATGCCCTTAATAAAAATTAGGTCTTTAATGCCTCTTTAATGCTTCTTTAATGCTGAAGGGCCTTTTTGGGAAAAAATAAAAATGGAATAATTTCCACCTCATGAAAAAGTAACTTTCTCATGTTTCTCATGGGAAAGACTTTCCCATGAAATGTAGAAATCATATTCCCATGGAAATACAACTTTTCCATCTCTCTCCTTTGAAAATTCCAACCAAACAAGAGGCATCTCATTACTTTCCCGTTGACTACACTTTCCCCCCTTCTTTTTCCGCGAACCAAACGAGCCCTTATTCTCATCATGCTTCGTTGTCAACCTTAAACTTATCCTTGTTCAAGCCCTAAACCCCACTCTTGAGTCCCACTTCCTTGCTACCATGCCACCTCCCACATGTTACTGCTCTCTCTCAGCCCTTGACCCCACCTTGTCCCTCCTCTTTCTCCCAACCAATCACATCACCCAACTCCTCGCTTTGTCTTCCTTAGTCTAATTAATATCTAATAGAAGGTTTTAATAGCATCTAGTCTAAGCATTTAAAAATCGCATGACAATCTGAAAGTGACTTTTTATCCCATGAAGCATGTTAATACAACAATTATGCTTGATTATAGGAGTCATAAGCAGAATGATTTTTCGATGATATCTTGATTGCTGAAGTCTTTCGGTTTGATAATTTTCCTTTGAGTGTGGCCTCAACAAAAATCCTTCAGTATTTTAAACGTTATCCTTATGCTGATCTTATCCTGATCAATCAATATGATCATCTTCACTTAAACGCAAGAGCTGGACTCTGAATATTCTGGGATATTTGTATAACATATGCATAACATTGCAGCAGTTCAAAGTTAGTCTATACACCCAGTAGTTAACCTGGAATATCATTGGTTTCTCATTTATTGTTCTTGCACTCCTTTATAAATGTTCCCTCATAGATGTAGTCTTTAGTTTGTTCATATATTGTATGCCTTTTTGTATCGTTAATAACTCATGTAAGATGATCTCATTTTTGTAAAACTTTATCATTATTTTTTGAAGGCTGCAACATTCATTTTGTTGGCATGACCAGCAATTATCCTGAACTCTTGATCCTTTGGCAGGTTAGTGTAGCTCAATTAATGCAGTGAATCAATCCTGGTCCTTGGTCACAATCTCATTGAAGGATCTTGACTTTGCCTATGGTTTTAAAAGGTAGCTGCTGCATGAGGGCCATCAAGGGACTGTGTAATGCATATCCAAAATATGGACCACATATATATGTGGATGCATATACAGCTACTATTTTCTAAATATATTAAAATAAATATAAGAATGATAGATTTTTTGGGAGGGTGCTTGTGATTTAGTACCTAATACTTAATAGCAATAACTGCAAAATAATTTAATAATTTTAACATTACTGATACTCATGTCAAGCCCATCTCAAATCTATATCAAATCTAACTATTAGTTTGAACCTGCTTCCCCTACTTTAGGTCCACATAAAAAATTGTATGTGTCTCCAAAATGCTAGCGGGCTCACCAACTTTTTAGGTGTACAATGGTAACGAGGCCAGTTATTGAGCCGCAAATGCTAAGTGGATCATTTTTTTTTCTATCTATTTGCAGTATGACCTCATATTATAATCATATATAGGCAATGTGGTACGGTCAAAGGGTCAGAAACATATATGCTGCGATGGTATGCATCAATCTTATATATTGTTACTTCAGTGTCCCAGGTCATATGCTCCTTTCCAAGCCTGAGACCAATGACCTATGAATCTACTCATGTTTAGCTGCTCATATTCCTCTCTCATCATCTAATCTTGAGCTCGAGTTACTTGGCATGAGGTTGACTCTGATTCTTCAAGAACGTTTTTTCTTATGTTCAAGATCCTTTTGCATAGACTTGTAGTGTACTTTAATAGTTATATGGAGAGATCGCCTCCTTTGTTGCTCAGTATTCAGAAAAGATTTGCTGGTCATGTCTAAAGGCCATCCTACATAGCTTTTTTATTTTCTTTTTCTTGAATCTGCTGGCTGCACTCATGCTAGAATGATATGAGCAGCTGTTCTACCAATATATATATATATATATATATATATATATATATATATATATATATATATATATATATATATATATATATATATATATATATATATATATATATTCATAACAATTTTGACCACGTCTTTATTCTTAAATAGCTAAGATGCTTCCCTGTTCTTCCAGTATTTTCCATCTTCTCGGAGAGGTCTATCTACTGAAGGTAGCTTCTCTTTTTTCTCTGAAAGGCATGACATTTTTACTTGATGCAGTCACTTTTGTTATTCATAATCTATGAATAATGAGTAAAAAACACTTTTCTTATTCACCTCCATTTTCTCTAATATTTTCTACAAATTTTAATGGTTCACATCATTCTTTTAGTAGTTGATCCTTTCCAAGTCAATGCTCAATATGAAGTAACAAGTCTTCTTTATTTATGCACTTGCTAATTTATGACGTAGTGATTCATTTTAGTTGCATTACATTATTTATTGTTTATGCTCTCTCGTTTCACCAGATAGATAATAACTTCTAGGTTTCTTAACTTTTGTCATCATCCTCTATAACTGTTTTAGCCATTTCCATTTAATAATTCAATTGCTTTCCGACTTTCTTTGTCTGCAATTCCTTTTATGCGAAATTTTACAGTATTTAAAATTCCATTGCACTGCATGTAGGATGCCGAGAATGCAACTAAACATGAGTTGTTAGAGCAGAATAAAGTTTGATAATGGGGTTTGGCAGATTAAGCGTCTTGTGCTGGGACTTGATAATAAAAGTTTGTGCTAAGTCTTGGTTGTTCCAAACATTTAGTAGGAGTCTTGTTTGTGTTTTTTTTTCCAAAAAATATTATAAGTTTGCGTTTCAAAATAGCCTACAGGCTATTGATGTGTATCTTTTAGAGAAATGCCCTACCAACTGGCATATTAGGTTTAATTGGCAGGTATTTTCTTGTCCAAAGATGCCTTGACCAAGAATCCTTTAGCTATTTTGTGGGTTGTCTTTGTCGAAAACTGGTCATAAAACATTATCGAATCATGAATCATTCATCTTATAAATTTCCCTTTTTTTCTTTTTTTATGCAAGCATCCTATAAATCTTTAATGCTCCTAGGTATATTTAATCAAATTAATTTAATTTAGAGATGTCCCAGGTGCAAAAGATCTTGTACAATGTTACATTCTATCAGAGTTCAATGGAAAAAGCAATAGTTGGGTTAATTATGAATTTTGTTCATAAAGAGGAATCATTTTTATGCTATCATGTACCTTGAGAAGTGGTTGTGTTATATTAGCCTTATGGTCGAAGTTTTCTTCCACATGATAAATAGTGGGGCAGCTAATGTTCATCCTATAAGTTTTGGATCAATGAGAACATTACCTTTTTCCTAATGAATTTAACATATTAATTATCATCAAACATAATTAGAACTGTGGGTTCGAAATGCTCCTTTGGACTACTTAATTACCGGAGCATTTTGTAATATGTACTTCATCTCTTCTTCTTCAACACATTGGTGAAACTTCTGTATATCTCCAACCAAATGGTAAAGTTCTTTTCAATTTATCAGTATTTTTTATTTGAATTTTTTTTTTAGATGATAGCATACACCATTTTGTTGGGGGACATATTATTTGTCTGCCCGCTTGCTCATCAAGTTGTATGTCATTCGCCTATTCCAGCTTACATATGTGTTGTGCTCTATTACAATGATCTTGTAATACTTACCTCAACTAATAAGAAACTAAATCTAGTCCACTTGACCGGCTGAGATATAAGAGTTAGAGTAGGAGATAGACTCCTCCTTCCCGATTTCCTACTAGAGTTTAAAAAACCTAGCCTCTAATGGCTATTTAAAGATCCACACATCCTCTTTCACCTCACCGCCAATAGGTTTTACCAATCATCACTGCTAGACAACCATTGATTCCCTCTTTTCCTCTTCTTGACTCCCAACGGTCTTGGCTCATGGTGCTCACTGAAAAATTCAGTCAAGTACTCGTCCGAGTCTTAGGTTCTAAGAGGGATTGTCGAAATTATTTAGACCTATAGTTTCGTTTCACTCAGCAAGGATCTTCATTTTCTAGATTTTTTTATTTATATAATTTTTTTTACATCAAAGAAAATTGTTAATCTATTTATATGTGATTTATGTATTTTATGAAATGACGTTTTGAATGAAAAATGGATATATAATTTGAAGTAATAATTTTTGGATTATTGTTATATTTTCTACTGACCTTACATCATATATGCATATTTTGATTGAATTATAATATATATATTATTTTATAAAAAAAAACTTTGACATGTATTAGATTTGAACTTTTAGTCTGACTATGCTCTGGATCCTGCCAATTAGGGGTTATGCATTGGCTCTCTGACTATTATTAAGCTCATTGATTCTACTTCTAGCCCCGTCACTGGGTATACATACAGTATTCTGTCCCAATTCTTAGGGCATAAGTGCGGTTCTATTTTTAGTCTAGCTATAGGGTATAATTATGGCCATAGGTAAAGGCTGTTGAGTTGATTGTGATCTGTTTGGAATGAGATTTATAAATACGCACATGAATATTTAAAAGATATGAATTTTAATGGATTTATTGTTTGAAACTGAATTAATTATGTTTTTACACTGATTTGTAGTAATTTATGTCTTACTATTGCATCTTATGTTACTACATGAACTACTTATTAGGCTGTCGAGCTCATTATTTCTTCTTTTTTTTTCAAGATTATGATAACTAAGATGGTACGGGTTATGTTCGAAAGAGTAACTAGAGACAAAACTTGACATCTTTAATTTAAAACAAGATTTAATATAAGATATTTTAAATATTGATTGGCATGTGACACATTAAAATTTGATTCTACAATCTTTTTAGGGTTATTATCTGAAGTTTGAATTATATAAGACTTAAATTTTGTTTGACAATTGGATTTGTTAATTAATTGAATTATGGCTTTTAGTTATTTTAATTATCTTCACTGCATTGTATTTGATATCGCATTGGAATTGGAATGCCTTGTATACTTATAGAGAGAATCTCTATGCAGCAGTTACCGCGACTTCTCATTCGTGATTTCGGATCAGAGGCATGACATATCTGAATTTAACTCAAGCTATCCTTGTAGGTATTCCACAATGCCCTTCTATTTAGGCCCTGTTTGGGGGAGCTTTGGGAGGGCCAAAAAGCACTTTCTGACCCTCCAAAAGTACTTTTAGACAAAAAATGGTGTTTGGTAAAATTTTCGGAAAGTTGTTTCAGCTTTTGCGGGAAGCTGAAAACAGCTTTTGGGGAGAAGCTCCAATTTGGAGCTTTCCGAAAACGCTGTTTTCAGCTTTGTCGGAAAGCTGTTTTTTGGACCAAAATACCCCCATTTAAATCACACTTTTTCCTCCAAAACCCTTATCCTCCCTCTCCCTCTCTCACCTATCCTCTTCCTCTCCCTCTCCCTCTCTATCTTCTTCTTCTTCTCAACGCCACCACCTCTGTTCCTTCTTCCTCTTCTTTTTTTTTCTTTTTTTTGTTTTGGAAGCTCGTGGCTGCCCACGGT
Organism: Phoenix dactylifera; assembly: GCF_009389715.1. Lineage (NCBI taxonomy): Eukaryota > Viridiplantae > Streptophyta > Magnoliopsida > Arecales > Arecaceae > Phoenix > Phoenix dactylifera. The sequence continues at coordinate 27,267,916 of NC_052399.1, forward strand.
GGCAGCCACCATGCCGGCCACCACCCATGGCCGGCGACTCCTTTATATTTCAATGAAATAAAATAATAAATAAATAAATAAAATAAAATAAAATAATGAGTGAGTGGCAAATAATCTGATCTAAATAAATAAATAAATAAAAATATTAGTAATTAATTAACCAATTTTATCACCTAGCTAGAAAATTTGTTAGAGAGATAAATGGTTATTAGAAGGATGAAAAATTAATTTACACTAATAATTATAATATTTTATATATTTATTATTGTATTATACTATAATATAATATTATATTACATTATATCATAATACATTGATATGTTATGTTAAATAATTTAATATTATATTCAATTATTATTCTATAATACATAATGTTATAGTACTATATTATAATAATATTATATTACATTACACTAATATTATACTATATCATATATTTATGTATTAATACATATTATATTTTATTATGCTCTGTTATATAATACTGGTAATGTCCTTTATCGTCATTTTGTCACACAAAAGTACTTTCTCAATTTGTTTACCAAACACATGTTAAAATGCCACAGCACTTTAGAAATGTAGTTACCAAACAGCAAACGACTTTTTATAAACGCTCTGCTTCAGACAGCTCTACTTCCAACAGCTCTACTTCCAAAAGCTCTACTATTAACAGCTCCTCCAAATATGGCCTTAGAGGCACAGCTGCAACGAAGCTTCAAAGTAATATGGGCACAAGAGACATTATTCAAACGATGGAAAAAGGGCAGTGGCTCGTTGGCCATATGAGGTACCTCCCCGATGTCACAATCCACATTCGGCGCGATTAGTCGGTGATCACGGAGACAATGAAATCTGCAGTCTGCACCCCCACCTACCTCGAAAAGCTTTCAGATGTGAAAAGAATGGCTTGCTGGATCCCGACCCAAATGGGACAGCAGAAAAATGTACAGTCCATGTCCCGTGACCATTGTTGTCTTGTGCCATGGGACCCGTCTTTTTACTGCCTTGTTCTTCACAAGTGCTGAAACCAAGGACATCCTGTGTATGTATGTATGTATGTATGTATATATATATATATATATATATATATATATATATATAGGATTTTTTAAGAGTGGAGCAGTGGGTGGGCCAAAATCACGGTATTGTACCTCTCTTGTTCTATTGTGAACGGAGTCCCTCGTGACCGGCACCAAACCAAAAAAAAAAAAAACTCAGGTGTAAAATATTTTGACCATCAGACTCGATGTAGATAATTTTGATCACTATCTGTATATAAGAGTATTACTAAACTCAATGTGAAACACTTTGGCCACTACGACCAGAGCTAGATAGTGTTCAGAAACTAGATTTAGTATATCGGAAGCCAAGTCGCTTGTCAAACTTTCAGAGGTCATAACTTGGTCATACGATGTCCGATTGAGATGATCTCTTTTTTTTTGTTGAAATTCGGTAGCTTGTTGAGGTTTATAACTAGAAGGTTAAATTGGGTTGAAATTCTATTGTTTAGGCTCCGCTGGTCAAGCAAAAAATTTTCTTTTTAGATAAAATTTTGACCGAACGTAGCTCTCTATCGATAAATACGTTGTCCTATTCGAACTAGAAGAGGAGTCCAACCCAAATTGTAATAGGGGAGATCTCACTAGTATTACAAATAGGGGCTATGTATCTTACTTTTGTGTATGGAGAGTTAATAAAAGAAAATGATATTTAAGTCCTTTAGAGAATTTTTCCACCTTTTTCTATTTTTTTTAAGAAATTCGAGTTGAACGGATTGAAGGAATTCTTTGTTCTTCTCGATCAGGCATTCAACCTCATTCACTAAAATAAATCTACTCTGGATGTGTGTAAGACCTCGGACTTTCCACCTATACATATAAAGCAGCCAATATTGCCAAATGAGACAGGCCTGGAAGAAGTGCATTAACAATGGCCATTAAACATTACACCATTTACAATATTGAACAATACCTTACAAAATACATTAAAGAGCATATAAGATTATAACATATAATAATATAAAGTTGCGTTCAAAATCAAAGAAAAAAGAACAGGTGAGCAGTGGAATTAAAAGACAGCGAGAGATGATTTTGTAATTTCTAGAGATGATTGGATAAGAGTTAGTGGCGAGGAAGAGCCGAAATGTTTGATCATAATTAAGGTGGCGACATTAAGGCTTGTGACTTTTTAATTTTTTATGGTGACTAGAGCTTATTATTTGCATCAGCGATGGAATTATTTTAGCTACTTGGCGATAGTGGCAGACCATATGCTTGTGTCGGTGTTGAACACCAGGATATGCCAATGAATGATGACTTATATTTAGGTAATTAAGCATCTATCGGTATAGTATTCAAAGTTTTGGGTTATTAGCTATGAACAATGACAAAGATAGGTTTAGGTCACCTTCAAAACCAGTGGAAATGTTGGACATTTGAGTCCCTGAATTGCCATTCCATTTGTTTCTGCCGACCATACCAGATCTTTCTAATCTTTATTAGTAATGCCCCCAAATCAACATGGATAAACTTAAATCTTGTTGACATTTTTAGTAGCTGCTTTTGCTTGGATTCTCCAATCTTTTTGTTCCATAGCATGTCGGTGGGTAATTTCTATTTGAAAGCTTTGAACAGATCAAGATGCCTTCGGCCATGTGAGCCTTCTTTTCTCTCGCCCTCAGCCCAGCTATGTCTTCTACTGTTCTTTTTTTATTTTAAAGCATGGCATGCTTCCAAAGTTGAACCACGGTCCATGTGAACTGTGAATCTGTGATGTGGATTTTTTAACTCTAAAAAACAACTATGGCGTGAAGTGGAAGAGTATATATCTAGTGCTTTCTTTTGTGACAATTTGCGTGCAAGGAGATCAAAAGTTTGATATGCATGCATGCTAGAGACATAACTGGATTTTTTGGAAATGGCCCTGATCCCACAAAAGGGCATGTTGCATTATTTAGCTGCAAATGTAACAGGTTCAAATCTAATTATGTGGTTCCTAATATGGGTCAACCTGCATGGTCCGGAATGTAATGTACTTATGATTCTCCAAACTTAAAATATTAAATAAAAATAAAAAATGAAAAAAACTTTCTATATGATACCATTATATATACAAACATGCATACCTATATTCATATCTATCTATCTGAATGTCTGTCTGTCTATATATATATATATATATATATATATATATATATATATATATATATATATATATATATTATTGGGTAATTAATCAAGTGAGAGTGCTGGAGTTCGTTAATTCCACCTTATTTTCTAAACCTCCCTCATCATCCTTCCATAAGTTGATAATAAGGGTTAGAATCAAGAAGCCCTCATCCAGCTTTTGTCATTTTAAAATTTCCTTGATATGCTCCATCAAAAAAATTCTTGATATATGAAAAAATTGCAATAATTCTTTTCAAGAAAATAAAATCCTGTGATTCCATGCATAACTGCTTGGACAGGCAAACTCGTATATTCTATGCTGGTAACACAGAATTTATGATGAGAGAGAGAGAAACCTGCAGGCAATATATATATATATAGATATAGATAGATAGATAGATAGATGGATGGATGGAGAAACCTGTAGGCAGATTCTTCTTTGACAAAAACTATTTAACCTCAATAGGTTGTGTTAGCTTCAGACGGGCTAGCAGTGACATGAGCGTCCAGCATTACATTGTTATTTAGAAGTTGGTGAAACAAACAGGTTGAGAGCAAATGCAACATTGCGACGTTCCCTTACTCAAAAGCAAGTTAGACGGCCCTAAGTATCATGCTCTTCAGTTCGACAGCAAGTACTCTCATCATTTTTCTTTTTGATAGAAGACAAGAAGTACTCTCATCGATATCAGATTGCATGAGATCTGGGACTGCTACCATGCTGGGCCACAAGAACAAGCGGGATTGTCAGAAAAATTGATTGAGCCAAATGGAATGGAGTTGGATGTTCGTTGCTTGAGTTCTAAGCAAACATTGCAGGCAATGGACTGTTATTGTTCTGCACTGCTCTAATGGCCTAAAACCTTTTGACCATGACTCCAAAAGCTAAGTCCCCAAGTGACCATTGTGACACTAAAAGTGCTGGTGCCTGCCATACTCGAAGCCTCCAGATGTTTCTCCATGATTTCTTTACAACCTATGGTTCTTTCAGAAGTTTAACCCACCATCGATCTTTTATGTCTCATGGGAATACTAGAAAATATCAACCAAAATCACCAGCCAAAAAATGCCATTTTCCACAAAAAAATAATTAAGCAACGGAGTCCGTTTACTTTATTTTGACAGTCAGCCTAGTACAAAAAGACATCTAATACACTGAGATCTCTATCAGCCAAAACCATAATTAATTTCAGTAGTAAGTTCACATTATTACAAGTAATGTAGTCACTACATTAGAAGTTGGCATAGAATCTCAATTGTAACCTGAGCCATTAGGTGTGGGGCCTAGGAATATGAGTGTTTCAAGCAACTGCTTGTGTTCCATCCTCTCACCACTTTCCAAAGGAGAAAAGGTGGTTTTGCTGCCGTGCTTGTTTGCTCTTTCAGTTGGTAGGCTGTGAGCTTGTAAGCTATAGTGGAGTTTGGTAGTTAACCATCTCTTTAATTTATCTCCTTCTGCCTTGGTGTGTTTTAATATTTTCACCCTATAATGCTAGGTCGGGGATGTTGCCTCCTTTGCCTACTTTTTGCCCAGAGGCTTAGATCATCTAGAGCATAGGCCGGTTCCATCAACTCACTGCCAACTAAATCAAGAAATAGTTTTCACTCTTAGTTTCCATATGGTTTACAGATAAGATATTGGTTATATACCATCTAGATATTTTACTCTCACTTGCAAGTGATCCAGAAAGATCCTCGTATTAGATTTGGACCATTTTGGCCACTATAAGTAGAACCAGATAGGCTCCAAAAAGAAAATTCATTACATCGAAAAGTCAAGTTCTTGTAGGTCTAACTTTCGAAGGCAATAACTTGATCATACAACATCTGATTGATATTATATTTTCTTTATATATAAATTGAACAGTTTTTTGAATCTATGACGTAATACCACATCTTTAAGGAGGAGGCGCCCCTATCGATTGAGTCTAAATTACATCGTTTTAGGCCTGAAATTGACCGATTAAACCGAAAGTTTTCTTTTTGGGTAAGACTTTGAGCAGACGTATGTCTCCATCTGAGAAAAATCAGATGGAGCGACAGAAGACAAAGTTGATGTCTAAATAGAATTTGAAAAAGTATCTTACTTCCTCCAATTCACATAAAAAAAATAAAACAAAGAATGAAATGCACCTCGATGATAACTATTCCAAGAGAGAATGAGAAAAGAAGAGAAGCACAATTAAGCAAGAATGTAACTATCAATTCTCTAACCTGTTTAGTAAAATGTATGCAATGATTGCATGTATCAAATACTAATAATGAATGATAATAAGTCTTGAAACTTCAGTAAAGGTCCAGGATACATGTGGTCTTTAAGAAAGAAAGGTGCAATGAAATTAGGAAGATTTACTCTTATTTTTTCTCCATGTATTTTGTTGTTACTTGACAGTAGAGATACAAAATCAGAGCAATACTGCAGAAAGAAGAAAATAATACGAAGAAAAAACAACAAAACAGACTTGATCTTGGTCTCTCTACCAAAGCAGTCTTCCTTGTATCTCTCTTCCAAAATTTTGTAAATTCTCCTGATCTTTGAACTTTGATAAAAGCCGGATGACTGCTCTTCCAACCTCCTTTATCATCAAAGAGGAAAAAAAAAGGTACCCTTGTTGATATAGAGAAAGAAATAAGTGATTTTGTGATATAATGAGTTGCTTATAATGGGTCTTATGGGCAAACAACTCGAATACATGCTCCTTATCCTAGCAGGTTTTCATTATTCACGAAGATGAAAAATCTTGCTAATGAAAAAGCCAAAAAAAAAAAAAAGAAATTTCAAGTGCAGTCACCTTTGTAAAGTCATACTCTTCTACAGCAGGCATAAATGAGCCTTGTAAGATTTAAACATTGCTTAGTAATCTTCTTTCAAATGTGCTTTGGATTGTCAAGTGAATTTTTTAGGGTTAAGACCACTTGTTTTTTCATTACAAAATTAAAAGTTTGTCATCGATAAGTTGACATGTTGCAACTTGATTGGCCATAAGGAAGCTTATAAAATATAAAGTCATATGTTATCTCAAAAGAAGAAGGCTGAACAAACTAAACAATGTGACTGCTGGGTCAAATTCGTTATACTTCCTAACATGTCTCATGATACAGACCAGGCATCACAAATATGCCGGGTTGGCACTCAAGTATCAATGCTCATCCAGTATTACAACGCATGCACGTATCTTGAGGCAGCTTTACAGCACTTCTAGATTGTAGGGTCAACCTACTTCCATGACAAAGTTGGAATTCAGCAAATCATATTCGTTCTCAATTAGAGGTAAGTATTTAGCTTAATTGAAGAATGACCTATCTAACAACTTATTAATTTTGAAATCAAAGAAATACTTGATTCATTACCGGTAGTCAAACCACACCAACTTTTGAAATTGGAGTCCTTTTTTCACCATTTTGAGGGTGGACTGTGGAGGCCATTAAGGGATGACTTTTTTTTTATCACCATTTTGAACTCTTCTAGGATGATTTATGTGCATCATCAACTAGAGCAAAGCATGTATGCCACTCAATATCATCTATATCATATATAAAATTGGAAGTTTCAAAATTAAGAAATAGTTCACTTATTTTTTAATATCTTTTTTAGCTCTAGTTATTGAAAAAGTATCAAAAAATATCAGAAAATTAATAGTACAGTGAATTAAATATCTAGTATATTGCCTATCACTCGGACGGTGTCCTGTGCGATTCATCAACTTTAGGTCCAAGACAACTTTGCAACATTTACCTCTCTGATTCTACTGTATGCGTTCATTTTAGAATCACAAAAATATGACCATCCTTTCAAAAGAAAAAAAAAAGAATATTTAGAAAATTCAACAACATGCAAATACAAAAAAAATTCTTAGAATGCCTATCACATTCAAGAGTAACAATTTTAAATTAATTAAAAAATTGATCTGATAAAAATATAAGAAACTTTGAATTGCTTCTGAAAATATATTTGATAAAATAAAAAATATTTCATAAATCAGATTATTCCGCTAATAATTATTTTTAAATATAGTATTATTTTTTTCCATGTAAAATTTTATAATTTATGTGTAATGTAACTTTCAATTTTATAATTTACTTATGTGGAAAGATCAAGACCTTCCATCTTCTAATGGTATGAAAATTTGACGGCTCTTAATTCTCCGCGTCTCACAATTTAGGTTCAATTTTGCCAGAGCTGGGACCCGCTTATTGTTTCGTTGAGGCTCCAACGGCTAGGGGCGACGCGCAGATGACGCGGAGATGGCTCGGTAACTGCAGAAAAGGACAGGCAAAGGCCACATGAAATCAACCCCACTTCACCGAGAGAAACATGGATTTAGCGTGTGTTTTGGCGGCCCACAAATATTAAAAGATCATGCACACTTACTCATTTGTCCCTTCTGCTTCTCTTTATTCTCTAATACTCGTTCGTTTCTTAAGCCAGCATTTTTGAGTATGTATCGTAATATAGCACTAATTTAGAACAAAAATCAGATCTATGCGGATATATATTTAGTTTCATATTAGTGATACAATCTTAAAAGTTTATATAGAGCTAAAAAATCTAAATAATATATTTCGATTAGTTTTTTTTAGTGAGAATCTAAGTTATTACAAGATCAATGAGTTAACAAAGTGCAATACACAGCAAAAAGTAATTAAAAATTAATTGATGCACTTCAAATGTTTCTAAATTTGATGCCACGCTAGCTATATTAATCTATAAAAGTAAAATAAAATTTACCACGTTAACAAGGCACGATAGTTATATTGGTTTAATTGTTGTACATTACTTAAAATGTAAGTTAATAATTTATTATGCCCTGCGGAATATGATCTCATGCACTAATACCATATAATAATAGAGAATAATAATCTTGATTACAACATGCAATAAATCTCAATGAGAAATTTGATTGCATATTAATTATAGGTAAGCGCTTAACTACCACCAAAACATATGTCTCGTCATAAATTAATGTATCGTGACAAGGCACTGCACCATCAACATGCCATGTGGAATGAAGGAATTGGTGCAACCAATAAAATTGATGCAGTATTTATTGGAATTATAATATAAAGTGCCAACCTCTAATCGGGGATTAAAAGCTTTTTCCTAAATCAATTAGACCACAAATCTTATCTATGAACACCCTAACATATCTTCAACCAGTGCTGTTGAAATCTTAAACTGATTTTAGGTATAATCTTGAGGGCATCCCAATGTTCTCTACATGTCCATTAGATTATATTTTTTGATTGAAGCTATTTTAGCTTTATATATATATATATATATATATATATATATATATATATATAAACCAAAATATTTATGCTAAAATTATATAATTATAGAAAATGACTCTTTAAATATTCAAAGTCATATCATAAGCACTTTTCACCTCCAAATGCGCAGATAAGTGATAAAACAAACCAGTTAGGATCTGGTTATATCTGCTGCATGGAAATTTTAATTTAAATATTTAAAGCAGTTATTCCATGATGAATCCCACCAATCCAGGAATAACTTCAGCGCGGATGGCATAACCGAAAATATTGTAGAACAAGGAGGCTTATTTGTCACGCGTGAACGGACGCTGCTCGTGATCTGGTCACCGCCACCCTCCACCGTCCCTCACTCCCAAATAGCACTACAACCACCGCCACTCTCTCTGTCTCTGAGAGAAATATTGGAGGCGCCTCTTCTTCTCTCTTCTCCTCTCCTTTTCCTCTCTTCTTCTCGGCGATGAAGGACGCCGGGAATCTCCCAAAGTCGTCGAGCTTTGGCTCCGGACTGAAGGGCCTTTTCGCAGTGGTCGGGACCCGGCGGACGAAGCTCTTCGCCTACGGCTTCGCCTTCGCCTTCGTCGCCTGCACTGCTTTCCTCGCCTTCAATCCCTCCAGCAATGGCTCCCCCTTGTTCAACAACTTCTTCACCTCTTCCTCCTTCTCCTCGTCCACGGCCCCCTATAGATCCCAGATTTCCTCCCTCTTTTCATATATTTTCCCCAATTCCTCTTCGCCCTCTCCTGGAAAGTCGCCTCCTTTGCTTGGTTATGCTGCCAAGGAAGGATCGGCGGGGGTGAATCGGACCGGAAATAGCGTTGAGTTTCATAAAGACGAGATTTTGGGAAGTAAAAATCACACGGAACCCGGAATTGGGCTGCAGAAAAGTGGAGTTTCCGACAAAAACGGGGTTTCTGCCAAGAAGCCTGTGGGGGGTGGAGTTGA